>NC_062224.1:57677369-58007369 GCF_902686445.1 Sciurus carolinensis
CATTCTAAGCAGAGGACACAGCATGATCATGATGGCAGGAAGCAAATGGGCATTTCTGCAAAATGGTTAAGAGTGACTGGGATACCTGTGTAGGAGTAGAGGAGATTGTGGCTGGGGTCAGGTAATAAAGGTCCTGGTCACCATTGCAGAGGACTCAGTCCTTACACTTAGAGCTACAGACAGCCAACAACAATGTGACATAATGAAAGTTTTGTTTCAGAAAGATCCTTCTAGTTTAGCTATTATGGGTACTATGGATTTGAGAGGCAAAGTAGAAGAAAGCGTCACAGGGATCTGGATGAAGAAGACTGATAGGCAGTCCAACTTGAGGGAGTGAAGGTGGGATGCATGGGTTGGCACAGGCCAGGGAGAGGTATATAAGGTTCAGAGGGCTCATCTACCAAAGTGGGCAACTGAGTTATGTGGGCAGTGAGGGAGAAGGAGGCTGCTGTGGGACTGCCCCACCCATAAGACAGTGTATCATGTGATGAGTTTGTGGTGGGTTGAATTTCAGGCTGGGAGCCAGCTCAGGTGGGCATCAGGTACTGAGGACCCTCATCCTCTCCACGTGGAACCATAAGTGTAGACTTAAAAAAACACTATATCGGGCAGGCAGAATGTTTCCAATGAGGATGTAGCTGGGCCCAGCCCTCCACTAGCACTTGCAGGTATGATGGAGGAGGAGGGAATGTCAAAGGGATAGGGCAGTGGGAACAGGAGAGAGTCCAAGGAGGAAAGGGAGACTAGCTCCCTTACAGACTGGTGTCCTTGGTGGCTTTAGCAATTGTGCATCTACCCCTTTAGTTCTGTGAGCCTGAGCAGATGATTCACTTTTCTCATGCACAAAATGTAGATGATGATAATACCCACTGTGCAGTATTGTCATGAAAATTAAATTAGGTAATGAATGCAAAATTCTTACAATACTGGGCTTTTAGGAAATGCTCAGTAAAGACTAGAGTGTGCTACTGGGAATAGTAGAAAACTAAGTGCATATTTTACAGGTAAAATATTTGTACCTTTTAAATTCATATGTTGTTTGGAAATGTCCTTCATTTCCACAAGGAGGTCCCCTCTCCCAGGAAAATTGTGGATCTTAGCACTTTGAGAACAGTATCTAAGAAGAGGAAGGAAAATCTTTGCTATTGTCAGAGTGAAGGGGCAGGGGCTCTGGTCTTTAGAACAACAGACATTACCACAACCAAAAAAATCCCCAAACAAAAACCCCACAGTAAGTAGTCTGTAGGAAGCTCCCAGGTAAAATTGGTGCATGCAACTGACACCACCTTTAAAAAACAGTCATGCCTGAGGATATTTGCCACCCAGGGGTATGAATGGAGGGCTGGCCTGGAGAAGACCTGGGTAGTGGCCCTGTGACACTGTCCTAGGGTCCCAAGTGTTCATTTGGTTATTATATCTCATAACTTACTTATACACTGCATATATTTTGTATGTATGACATACAACATAAAAAATTTAAATATATGTATTCACTTGCTTTCACAGTATTCATAGCAAATGAATGTCTGAAGCCTAAGACCAGAGCTGGCAGCTTGCACTGCTTCTGTTTTGCATAAGATATTTTCCCCAGCCCACTCAGCTCTATAAAGTTGTTTTGTATTTCACCACTTGCTCCATCTTATCTTGAAGTCTTGCATATATTTTTTTAAATGCTGGTTCTGATAATGCGTGTGGGGTGCGGCTGACAGGATCACTGTTGGACCAATAGATATCTGCCCCAGCCCAGCACATGTGTCTCCTGTGATTTTATCTGCATTTGTACCTTTAGAAACCTGGGCCTTTTTACCTCCATGGTAAGTGCCCTCTTCCCCTTAGTGCCTTAAATTCTTAGAGGTGGTTTGGCACAGAAGGGGAGCCTATACTGACAAGCCTGGGCAGCTGCTCTTCTCTCTCAAGAGCCCCCCACTTCTTGCCCAGGGTTCGCATTTGTATACCTACAGGTCCTGAAGGCATGACCCTATGCCCTAGATTAGGTCAGCAACCCAGCCTGGGTGTGTAGCTGCCTGAAGTGTCCTTTCTTCCTCATGGACCAGCTGACTCCACCATGCCCTGTGAGGTTGGAAGAGGACAGGTGCTTTATGGAGGAGGGGATGAGTCCTGGGTCAGGGACAGAAGAAGTAGCCACAGCTGCTCTGGGTGCCTTGAGAGCATAGTGCAGATTCACGCACATCCTTGGTGGGGAGGAGCTTAGGACAGGATGGACTCCCTGTCCGTTGTAGAGATGAGATACAAGCCTGGGGAACGGGGCTGGGGGAGGCCTAAATTAGAAGTTGAGCTCCGAAGTCTATGATTCTCTTTCCTACCACATGGAGCCTGGTTGTGGTTTGCAGGCTGTGGGGGGCTCCTTGCCCATATTCCTGCAGGCCCCAAGATGGCAGCCCAACTTGCTCTGTCCACTGTCTTATGCCTTATAGAGGAAGTGGCTAAAAACAAGAGACCCAAACAGAACAAAGGAAAGTGTAATCTCCCAAAATGACAATTACGCTAAGTCCCAACCATTGAAAAGAAGTTTCCAGTCCTGTGAAGACCAAGAGGAGTGACACTTGGGAGGACCGGAAGGTTAGGGTAGGAGAAGGGCTGATATCCAAAGGCTAAGTCAGGACACCTGTGCCTTTCCAAGACACTTTCTCAGCCTAACAGATATATCCCTGCCCCTGGCCAGTGCCCTTTTCCTCTGTAGCAGCTCCCCAGCTGCCTAACCCTGCCTTTCCTTTCTTAGCGAACAGCCCTGCCCTTGACCTGGAAGCTGCTGAGCATAAGCTCTGGCCACAGCTGTCCCCTTCCTGCCTTCCTTCTTTCCTCAGGGAGGAGGGTGCCAGTCTCCAGGCCTAGGCACCTTCTTCCCTGGGAGGCCTGTCATCTTCTGCTTTGAGGATTTCCCCTCTCTTCTCCAGAGAAGCCTCCCCACCCGTTCAGGTCGCTTCCATTCTCTGCTCCTGTTCTTACTACCTTCCCCTCAGCCCAGCTCACTAGAATATCTCCCCTTCTCTCCCCAGCCAGACAACTCCACATGGTACTCTGCCATTGGGTGGCATTTTACACAAACCAGCCACTCCTCAACAGCTTCTCCTCCCTGGACCTCCAGGATCCACTTCTCTATGGTTTTCTCTTACTTCCTAGGTTATCTATCTCTTTGTCTTGCCAGCTTCTTAGATTTTGCCAGCCCTCGGCCATCCTGTGTTCTCAGCCAGGAGGTCATGGGGGCTTTGAGCTCTGCAGTTTGTTAAAAATACAGGCATATCTTTCCCAGGCATATCTCGCCCCACAATCACGGTCTCACTTCCCAGGAGGCTTGGTTTGCACAGCCAGAGCTTTGGCTGGGCCATTCCTGGGCCTTAAGCTGCATAACTGTGTCCCACAGGTATCTAAGACTTGCTCTGGCCTCCGATCTTCTCTTCTACCCCAGGCTTGTCCCTCCTCCCACCCTCTTCTGGTAAATGGCACCACCACTGCCTGCAAGACAGGGTTCATATTTGCTACCAACCTCCACTAAACCCAGTGTTACCTTCCTCTGAGCAGCCCACAACCTCTGGTTCACCCGCATGGAACAGTTTGAACTTTTCAGACACTCCATAGCCTTTACAGTGCCTCCCCATGCGGGAAGGCCCTGTGCCTGGCCCTGGAAGACAGCATCCATTTTCTCACATCCCACTTGCCAGCCTAGTGACTTTGGACTAGACACATATCCTTTCTGTACCTTAGTTTCCTTATCCTTAAAATAGGGATAATACTTAGCTGCTCCCTCACAGAATTCTTATAAACACTAAGGCTTAAAAAGTTTGTAAGCACTTAACACACTGCCCTACACATAGGGACTGTTCAGTGTGTGATGATAAGTTCTCTCCTCAGCAGGCAAGAGCCTTCCTCATACCTCTCCTTTGCTGTATGTTCTGTTTGAAGTCAGCATCTATTTCAGCACCTGTTATTCTCTTCTCAAATGGCTGAGAATCCCTTGAGGGCAGGGACCATTTGTAATTCTTTGCGGATTCCCAGTGTCTACATTAGTACTTGTTATTGTTGGTTCCCAAATGTTCCCCGTAGGCCATGTGATGAAGGCTTGGTCTTCTGTCTTTAGCACCATTGGAACATGATAAATCCTTTAAAAGGTGGGGCTAGTTGCAGGAAGTTAGATAATCGGGGGTGTGTCCTTGAAGGGGAGAGTGGGACCCTTGGCCCCTTCCTGTGTTTCTGTCTTTGCATCCCAGCTGCCATGGTGGGCAGTTTCCTCTGCCATGCTCTCCCACCATGATTGCTGCCTTGCTGCAAGCCCAAAAGCAAGAGGACCAAGCAATCATGGATTGAAGCCTCTGAAACTGTGAGCCAAAATAAACCTTTCCTTCTTTTAAGTTGTTTATCTCAGGTATTTGTCAGCCAACATGGTACTTAACCTATAAAAGGAGTGTTTACCAAGGGTGGTTTGGTTTATAGTGAATTACCTCAGGGACTTAATCAACTGGGCACTGCCTATATTTGACTCCAGGCTCTACCAATAACCTGTGTGACTTTGTGCAAGTTAACCTGTCAGCTTCAGTTTCCTCATCTGTAAAATGGGGATGGTAATACTACCCCCAGAGTCCTCAGAGAACTGTAATGAACTTGAAATTGAATAATCAAGGTGGAGCAGTAAGTAATCAGCAAATGTTGATTGTGCCAGTAGTGGGAGCTGCAGCTATGACTGACATACGCTGTGGACTCAGGACATGAAAACTGAGAGTAATCACCGTGGAAAATAAAGGACAGCTTGTTAGTCTACAGTATAGACTCCAGAAATCTTTTCTAACTGATGATAGTGAAACATCCATTACCAGAGTATACGCCGGGTTGGGCAATATTGGGGGTTTTTCCAAAAATAACTTTTTGATTAAAAAAAACTGTCCCCAGTGTTTTATTGGGCCTTCAAAAAGCTGCCACAGAAGTGTTTCCTTAACAAACTCCCTTTTATCAAAAAACATTTTAACAAATGTGGGTTTGGTGGTGTTTTCACCTTTTCTGAGTTTGTGATTGACTTCACTGCTGTATGTGGAATGAGGGAATAGAGGCTGCCCCCAAAGGGAAGGCACAGAATAAAGAGCGAGACAGGGTGCGGGGTACTCCTGAGGTGAACTGGAGTTGTTCAAGTTGGTTTTAAAAATAAGTCAAGCTGGGTGGTGGGCATGGGCCTGCAGTCTCAGCTACCCTGGAGACTGAGGCAGGAGGATTCCTCCAGTCCGGGAGTTCCAAGCCAACATAATGAAACACCATGTCCATAAAGAAACAACAACAAAAACCCAGTTTGTTTCTGCCCTTAGCTCTTGGGCTTTAGTGAGGGTGTACCTCCTGGAGGAGGGGTGGTTTCTCAGAATCTGACCCCTCATGCAGCCCTGCCTGGTAGGAAATCTCAGCAGCCGGTTTTCTGCGCTGCTGCAGCTCATACCCAACCATGTGATTCATCTGGTCTGGGCCGGGTTCCCCACACCCCGACCCTGTAACTGCTAGGCTGTCCCAGGCCACAGTTCGCAAAATACTCCCCATCTGAGCCTTGTCTAAGTTCTGAAGGCTGCACAGGAGAAAGGTCTAGGCCAGACCTGGCCCCTCTTCCGTGGCAGCTTGCCCATGGCCAGCTTTTTTGTGCTGGGAGAACAGGCTTTGGCTCTGCCTATAGCACTGGATGGGGCAGCCATCCCTTTTCAGGAGCCCAAAACTACATACTGAACCCATCAGTCCACAGGACCATTTTCCCATTGGATCCAAGCACAGGGCAAGGGACCACATGGAGAATGGCCACTCCTGGCGCTTTCCTGCAGTTGAACCATAATGGTGCCATTTGTTTATCACAAGCTTCTGTTCCATTCCTTTTGGAGCAAGCAGGAAGCCAAAGGGCTACTACCTCAGTAGCTCTAGCCTGCGGCTCTCTCCACACCCAGAACATACTTGGAGGGGAAAAGCCACATTAGGGGTTAGGGAGCTCAATTGTTAAAGATGTTTTTCGCCTGATTTTAATGTGAAAGTAGTACATTTTCTGCTCCTTAAGTACAATGGCAGTTAGCCTCTCTGCAACTGCAACCGGAGCCAGGACTCCACAGCAAGCAGGGGCTCTAGTAAAAGGTGGCCTGTGCAGGTCCTCGCTGCTGCTCCCTGCCAGGACCCCAGGCAGTGCAGGAAAGCTGCTGTCTGGTCTGCCCCCCGTGGGGTGGCTTTGAGACCATCTCTCAGGATGATCTGCCCCCACCCCCCTAACTGCATGATGGGGTGGGGTCGGATGAGCTTCCCCAAGCAGAGATGCCCTGGCTTCACCAGAGGGAAACTTAGGTTTTCTTCTCCAAGATCAGAGGAAGGATAGGGCGCAGTTGCAGGCAGACTCTCGTCTTGGACAGAAGGTCTTTGCCCAGGGCTGACAGAGCACCTGGAACGAAGAGCTAAGCCGAGTCCGCCTCCTCCAGACTCAGGAAGCTCAGGAGCCCCGGCAACTCCTGGGCCTCCTGTCCCCATGCCGCCATGCGGACCTGCGAGCATGCGCAGTGTGGTCTCTGACCCACCGCCCCATCCGTCACCCCTCGTGAGCAGCTTCCAGAGGTGGTGTGATTGGGAACGAGGAGCCCACCGAGTATTCGCGGGTGGGGGAGTGGGGGCAAGGCGGCCCGTTGCGCAAAGACTTGCCAAGTCCATTTGAGGCTGAGAATAGCGGGAGTCGGCAGGGGACCTGGAGAGGGTTGTATTGTGCTGTGCAGAAGAGTCCGGGGAGAGGGTGAGTAAAGTGCTAGACCTGTGCCACCTTTGCCAGAATGCATTTTACCCGTCATTGGTAGATGTGAACTTACCCCAATCCTAAGGCCCAAATCTCTGGCTTTGTAAATGTTTAGTTGTGCTCAGAGCCTACCAGAAACACTGACCCAGGAGATCTTGAGCTGAGGACTGCCCCAGGCCAGTCTCTGTCGAGCAGGTCTTTGACTTGGTAACCTGGAGTTTGAAATGTACCAGGAGCTATCCTTTGCTTGTGAAAATACAATTTAATTGCTCTGTGGGAGCTTTTGATTAGTGAGAGCCGAGGAACAGCACACTACTTTCCAGAACAGTTCTGGGTAATGGTTCAGCTCTAAATTTAATCCAAAGCCTACATTGTCATGGGTGAGTGTACCCTCGGCTGTAGGAAGCTGTCTGTGGACAGATGAGGATAATGGTTTGAGTGAATTAGCAAGTTGGGAGAGGAGAGCCCATCAGCAGAATGACAAATTTAGGATCTTTAAAGACATCTGGTCAGCAATGCTGGAACTTGTGATTGACTGAATGATTAATAATGGAAAACCCTTAGTTCAGTGTTTCCATCGTCCCTCACCCTCTTCCCCAGTGAGGGCCAGCAGTCTGCTTAGCTTGCCAGAGAGGGTTCCAGCTGAACAGTGGAGCATTTGGGTTCCTCACCTTTGACCTCTGCTTGTGAATTTGACTTTTGTTTTTTCTTCTACTTACCCATCTTATCTCTGTGATTCTAACTGACATCATACTGACAAGTTCCCTTGCACATTTGCTGCCACACCATTCAACAAATGCTCACCAAGGGCCTGCTGCTGGCCAGAGCCTCAACCTCAGGGTCGCCCTTGACTTCCAGTTCCTAGTTCACTATCAGGAGCGTCCCTCAGATCTTGGATGTCCTCCAGAGCCTCGAGTGTTGAAGGCTTGGTCCCTAGCACATAGCTCTCTTAGGAAGTGGGGTGTAGTTGGAATAAGTTAGGACATGGGGGGTGTGCCCATAAAGGGAATACTGGGACCCTAGCTTCTCTTCTCTCACCTTCTGGCCTCCATGAAGCGAGGGCTCCTTCCGCTACACACTTCCACCATATTGTGCTGCAACCATCAACTAAAAATTCTGAAAGTGAGCAGAATTAAATCATTTCCTCCTTATAAGTTGATTATTTCAGGTATTTTGTCACAGCAACAGAAAGCTGACTAAAACACAGAGTAAGGGAACCCTGAAGTGTGTACCATTGTCCCTTCTGATCTCCCAAGTGCCTCTTCTCCGAACCCATCTCTAATTCTGTGGTGGCTTCTTTTCCAGGCTCGGGCAGCTGGATAAGCACAGTCAGGCCACAGCCCGGCAGCTGGTGCAGCTGCTCAACAAGCAGAACCAGCTTCTCCTAGAGAGACAGAGCCTGTCAGAAGAGGTGGACCGGTTGAGATCCCAGGTACTGGGCAGACCCCAGCACAGGGTGGGAGCCCTGGGGCAGCCCACCCACCACAGAACATACAGGGGTGTGATAGGGAGAACGTGCACCTGGGTCTCTTGTTTCTTTTTACAGGGCTTCACCTTCATAGGCCCAAATTCCCACTGGTCTCCTTGGTCAGCTCATAAGCTGGGAGGGAGATCCTGAAGACTGTGCCAGGCATAGCGGGGCACAGAGGAGTGGAGCTGAGGCCTGTCCTTAAGCAGACCCAGGTCCATGGATTCCCCCAGCAACAGAGTGCTGAGTCCCACCAAGCAGGCAGCACTGCCAGGGTGTAAGGGGAGGGAGAGAGGGAGGCTGCACTGGTAGAGCAGGCATCTTGGACAAGGGTGGCCTTGGTCTGCCCCTGAAGGACTGAACGGCTTGAACTGGTTGAGGAAAGACGTGTTCCCAATTAGGAAGTCTCATGAGCATATGCAGAAGGTATCTAGTCCTAAATTAGCAGAGGATAATTGGGGCTAGGATCTTGAGTGCTAAAGAGCACCTGGGAGTCTTACACACTGAACATGCACTCTCTCTCTTTACCCTTGAACAAGCCAGGAAGATTGACATTATTAGCCTCCATTTTGTAGATATGGAAACTGAGGCTGAAACAAGTGTATACAGCTAGCAAGTAGGGATACGGCAAATGGAACCTCAGCCTGACTTCACACCCAGGCTTTGCCCTTCAGGTTAGGTAATGGAGGTAAGAGAGTCCAGGTGAGTTTGGAGTATGGAATGAGATCTCTTTCCTTCTAAATAGCTTTTCCTGTCAGAAAGCCTCTGCTTTTTGCCCTATCAAGTGGTTTGTTAGTATAAGGAGTTGGTCTGTGGGCTGGCAGTGGCCTCTGCCTTTAATTAGACTGCACCCAGGTGCTCCGTGAATGCCCGGGGGACTTCGTGAAGCAAGTGCTTAGAATGATTAATGGGAAAAAAGCATCTGGAAATGATAAATGATGAGGAATTGTTTCTCATTCCCCTTTCAAAATGCCCATGTGCTGAAGGGTTATAAGGAAACCGTAAAGACAGATTTCCCACTTAACCCACCAGATCTCCCACAAAGCCAGTCACCAAGCCAAGGCTGCAGGTAGCAACTCACCTCCACTGTCCTCCAGGATGCTGAGGTCACTCACAGGGAAGAAGAAGCTGCACGGAGTCTGAGCCACATGCTACACCACCACAGTTGTTTGGGATGTGTGCAAAAAATAAAAGAAACATATTCACTCCAGGGCTGCAGTGACACACCTGGGCAGCATGTCTTGGAGTGGGACCCAGGAACCTGCATTTTGATAAGCTGTTGGGGTGATTCTGAGGGTCACTAAAGTCTGAAAATCTCCACAATGTTTGGAGCCAGAACAGACAGGATGATTCCAGTCTGTGTCACTTTTGTAAGGACTTTGCCAAATCCATTGTCTCATGAACCTCAGTTTCCCCATCTGTACTGTGGGAACTGGAAAAAAAGATACTGGAGTATTAAGCGAGTGTCACTGCAGGGTGCTCAAGGGGACCTTAGGTACTTAGTAGGCTGGAGAAATGTCAGGGCTTTTCTTTCTTTTTTCTTTGAGATGGGGTCTCACTAAGTTGCCCAAGCTGGCCTCAAACTTGCCAGCCTCCTGCCTCAGCCTCCCTAGTAGCTGAGTTTACAGATATGCACTACCCAACCCAGTAGGGTTTTTCTCTTATTTCCCTGCATCTTGAGAAGGTCCCGGGAGATGACCGAGGAGACAGAAGCACAGGGAAGGCAGAAACCCTGTGGAGCCAGCAGCAACAGGACCAATGTCCTCTTCTCTGCCCTATTTCTCATGTGTGCTCAGTGCCAAGTCCCTCATCCTTCATCAAGTCAAAACCCAACTCACTGGACAGGTCTTGATGGAGTCCCTGGCAATGCCAGCTTTGGGCCTGGCAATCAAGGACACTGGAGCTGCTGGATTTCTAGGTTCCTGTCATCCATGATGGAGGGACCATGACTCATGGCATGAGTGTCTTTTTTTTTTTTTTTTTGCTGTGCTGGGGACTGAACCCAGGGCCTTGTGCTTGTGAGGCAAGCACTCTGCCAACTGAGCTATATCCCCAGCCCATGAGTGAGTCTTTTGACCTCTAAGAGGCAAGAACTATTTCAGAACTCAGATCGTGGGGAGGCTTTAAGGAAACTCAGAGTACCAGTACTTTCCTCTGGATTCAGCTCATCATTACAATGTGGGCTTCACCTTTTTACTCCCCTTTGCCTGATTTATAACACACTTAGGTCTTAGTGTGGACCATCAATGTTTAGAAGACTCTTCCAGGGCTTTTAAAAACTGGTAAATAGTAAATAAATTGCAAAATTTGCACAAAATGCTTTAAAAAAACACAAAGCCAAAACTGAAAAAAAAAAAAAAAAAAAACAGAAAAATTAGCAGGTCTTTCTTCCCGTGCTTAAAGCAGTAGCATGATTTGCCTGTGCAGTCTGCCTAATGCTGGCCCATTTGGCTCATCTCCAAAAGGGCCTTTCAGGTGCAAGAATCCACTTGGAGTTATTTTAAGATGAATGTGACAAAAGAGTCTTGATAGTGGAAATTTTGATTTTCAGTAGCAAATACCTAGTAGTGGTCAAAGAGGAGGGTGAGGTCTAGTTTTGCAAGCTCTCTGCTGAGTTTCTAAACTGGAACCTGCTCTTTACATCCAGGTGTTGGAGTGGCCTCTAAACAGTGGCTGTCAGTGGCCCTTACCACTGTGTTTTGTTTTTTCCATAGAAAAAACATGAATTGTGAGTTAAGTCCAAATGAGCCCTTTGAGAAGATAGGGCTGCTCTTTGACTCTGTCCAGGTATTCAGAGGAAGCTGCCTTCTTGGGTCTGGAGCAATCAGCACAGTTTTCCTGGAGAGAGTCCTCTGGGCACAGTGCTTGGGCATCTGATGTCCACAGCTGCCTTCATCTCCGGTTTGGGGATAGTTTAGCTAAAGGCTTCCATTTTCTCACACTGCATGAATTAAGCATAATAGCTTAATTTTGCATGTCAAACTCTAAAAATCTCTGTTCAGTCAATACCCAAAAGAGAATGGATATTTTCTGGCCTGGGCAGCTGCTCTGAAGCTGAGTCATGTCCCCCCATTAGCTCCCGCGTCCTGAGCCTGCTGCCCTGAGCAGAGACCATTGGTGGGACTCAGGCTTGGCCTGTGGCCTCCGACAGGAAATGTCTAGCTTGTTTAGAAGACTTGATTATTCTAAATGGCTTCTGCTTAAATTCTGAAACATGTAAAACCACATGTCTGGCAGAGGGAGCTAGCCCTGGTGGTAACTGTGTCACAGTGACACTTTGGGCCCCAGCTTTCCTTGGTGCAGTGTACACTGTAGAGAGCTCAGGGCTCAGACTAAGCCTGAGGCCCATTTTATGGCTTTATGTTCTTAGTTCAGGACTGACTAAAACCAATGGCTTTATTAATCTTCTGCTTCACAATGAGGGAAAGAACTTTCATAAAACGGCTTTTAAAAGATCATGAAATGGCCAGGCGAGGTGGCACGCACCTGTAATCTCAGAAATTTGAGAGGCTGAGAGGCAGGAGGATTGAAAGTTCAGGGCCAGCCTGGGCAACTTAGTGAGACCCTGTCTCAAAATGAAAAATAAAAAGGCTTAAGGATGTAACTCAGTGGCAGAGCACCCCTGGGTTCAATCCCCAGCACCAAAAGCACAAAACCAAAAACAAACCATGAAATGGCTTTATTCATGGAGAAAAAGACATCAAAGCACTAACCTAACGTCACCCAACTGTGATTCCCCTTTTACTTGGTCACAGCAGAGCCTCGAGTCTCTGGGCAGATACCCTGACTGCCCTTTGATTGAGGGCCAGGCTGGGCAGGAGCACTTCTCGTCTTGGGAGGCAGGTCCTGGCTGGGGGAGCCTGAAACCTCTGTAGTGGTGGCATGGGGATGGCATCTGGGTTGAGGGACGTGGGTCCCAGGGGTGCTGGGCAAGGCCCGACAGCTTGGAGCTGGGTCAGGGGTCTGCAGCCCAGAGCCTGGGCGTTTTAACATCTGTCCAGGAAGGGTGAAGCCAGCTGGTGAGGACATAGTCTGTTTAGGGAAGAACGTCGAAGAACAAATTATCTGTCCACTGAGAGGATTATCTTAAACATGGAGATGAGTTTATGTGTTTATGTATTTATTTGGTAACGTCTCTTTCAGCTGCCTGGTGTGTTCAGTAGCTGTTGCCCTGGACAGGCTGTTTGGTTTGGTCCTCAGTGTTCAGTCTGGGGAGGGGATTCCCTTTCAGTCCCTTGGTATGAATCACTTACAGTTTAGAAAACAGAGTAGGAAACTGACTTGTCAGTGGTTAATCAGTTGGCCCTATGACTTTTAAGCATTCTTGGCAGTGAATTTACTTTCTAATTTGATTTAAACTTGTGCATGGATCCAGCAGCCATATGTGATTATATCCAAGATCATCGACATCCTCTCATTGCACCAAAGGACTCACAGGGTAGAGCTGGAACACAAGCAGGAGAAGCAGACACAGACTTGAGGAGGGAGGAGAGGCCTATTTGTGACCAGAAGCAAGGGGAGGAAGAACTTTGGAGATGGGGCAGCCTGGGTGAGGGTGAGCAAGGTTTGGGTCTGGCTGAGGAAGGACACATGCAAGAGCTGGGCAGTGTGTGTGTCCCAAGTGGGACCTGGAAGTGGCCACCTAGTCTGGTCCTTCCTGGAGTCCAAGGGCTTTGCCCAGCTGACTTAAGGCTCCCACATAGTTAGCTACCTGCCGGACAGATGGTGCTTGAATAAAACAGCAAATACACTGAATAAAATAAATTACAAAGCCTTCTCCTGAACCAAGATTTTTTTGGAAAGAATTCTAAATAGATGAAAACAAACAATTTGATTTCAACCAAATTGTTTTTTTGTTTTTATCCTGATTTTCACCCGAATTGTCAGTCTCAAAAATAAACACTGATACATTCCCAGAAAATATTTTTCAAATAAAAACTGACTCTGTTAAAGTTTGCCCTGATTCTTTCAAAACTGTGTACAAGACACTGTCAACCAAAGTGACTTGCATATTTTTTTAAATAAACTTGAACATATGCAGCTAAAATGTCATTAACTCCCTGCTGCCTGAGTGTTTTTAAAGAGTGACATAAGACCCTGGGTGCTGTGTTTCTAACATGAGGGTCTTTGTGACCCTCAGAGAAACTTCCTCAAGCGATTCAAAGAGTGACTTTGTCTTTTCCACTGAGTACCCTGGGCATAACACTGAAAAGCGCACAGGGTTTCATTTAAGCCAGGCTTGCTCTTCTGTTAACAGTTCACTTTGTCCAAGAGTGAATACTTTCAGAATAAGAATCATGGAAGAAAAATAAGTTAAATTTTATGTTGCTTCAGATGCATTTGCTCCACTTATTGCTTCCTGAGTCAGACATTACATTTTGCAATATAAATTCACAATCAAGATTTTAAAGGGAGCTAAATATTTTAATCCAATTAGACAAGTGAACAAAACACTGAATATTACATGTAGTGTAGATAAGTGGTTCTTGCCTTTAAAAGACTGTAATTCCGTCACATTACAACCCCAAATGTCAATGTTGTCTTCATTTTTAACGCTTTCAAACATGAGGCAGCCAGAGGCTCTACTCTCTGCTGTTGGTGACACTGTCTGTCCTTTGGAAATTCTTAAAATCTATTCACCATGGAAACATGGTTCACATAAAACACAAACACCTGCCTGTGCTCACAGAAAGTGCTCCTGACTTAAAGGACTCAAGAGCCAGAAGATGACAAACTCAGACCCCACACGCTGTGGAAGTGTGCTCTGGGAGGGGGTGACACAGTGGACGCTGGGCCCTGACACTGACCCCTTCTGTGTGTGCACAGGCATCCCTGGCCTGTGTGGGGGCTGCCTCCCCACCGTGACACAAGTCCCAAGTCCAGCCCAGACACTGTTTTACAGGAAGTGTCATCTGTCTGCAAGACAATCTTTCCTGCGTCTGCTTTTTCCTTGCTGTGGCACCTACAGTTCTGTGCCTTTCTTGGAGACCTACTATCAAGGGGAAACGGGCCCTGAGCTCTGACTGCTGCCACACTGCTGTAAAGGAAGGGTGGATGCTGGCCTGTGCTGACCTTGCTGTGAACCGCTGCCCTGCTTTGCAGCTGGCAACAGCTGGATTCCCAGAAAGGCTCTGCAGAGCCCAGCTGGTGGGGATGAGCCCTCTCTGCAGGAGCTCTGGTTACTTGTGCTAGGGAAGCTGGACTGCGGGGACCTGGAAGCCCAGTGCCACTGACTTGGTGGAGCAGCGCCACCTTCAAACAGGTGAACCATCCTGCTCTAAAGCCACACTTCCACTACGTTCTACAGAGCGCGGGTGAGGACACTTTTCCTTCCAACAGATGGATGGCACCAAATGCTCACGTGGCTGGTTGATTCCACGTGGCCCTCCACGTTGGCCCTTCTTAATTCCACTAACAGCAGGGTGGTTGTTCTGGTGTCCCTGCACTAATCTGCAGGGGCAGGTGGGAGAGTCCAGCAGTAGAGTCTGGACTTGGAGGGCACACTTCTGGGTCCAAAGCTTAGCGCTGCACCCCTTCAGGAAAACAAACTGTTTAGCTTGATTTCTGGCAAAAAAAAACAAAAAACAAACAAACAAAAAAAACCCGAAAAACCCAGCTTCCCTTTTAGAGGGAGATTTGCAGATTTGCATGTTACCCAGAGCTTAGAAAAGATGACCATGACATCAACAGGTTAGTATGCTTGAAGGGGCCTTTTGAGACAAATCATTTTAAGATCCTTTTTGTATAGATCGAAGAATAAAGCCCACAGAGATGGGGTGAATGGGACTGGGAAATAAAAGGATAAGGAAAGGAACTTCTGAACTTCTCCAGTGACCTGGGCCACAGAATGAATGGCAGGAGTTGGGTATCCTGATGGGTAAGCAGGGGAGGGCTAGAACCCAGAGCAGCACCAGGATCCAGCCCTTGGCCACACAGAGGCAGGACCTGGGACTGCCCGGGGGCTGTCAACTCAGGGCCAGCTTAGAAATGCCCAGAAGGAGGTGAGGGTCTGCCCTCTCTAGTAAAAATAGACCCCTAGGGGCTGGAGTTGTAGCTCTGTGGTAGAGCGCTTGCCTAGCACATGTGAGGCACTAGATTCAATCCTCAGCACCACATAAAATAAATAAAGGTATTGTGTCCATCTACAACCAAAATTAAAAAAAAAAAACAACAGATGCCTAATTTCCAGAGGCGTAGGGAACAGACCCATATTTTGACCTGGCCACATACAGAATGTACGAACAATAGAGTGCAGAGTAGAGAGCAAGATGTGGCCTGCAGGGAATTTGCCTTTGGAAGGGCTGCTAAAAGGCTGGGCAGAGAAGCCCAGACAAGAGACCAAGGCAGCAGGGGAGGCTGAGGCTGCAGTGTGGAACAGCTTCCTTAAGCACCTCCCCAGGCTGCCACCACTGCCCTTTCAGGCCAGCTTGGAAATAAAGCAGCAGAAAAGGCTGGGGTGTGGGGGTTCGGCCCACAGCATGGTTGCCTGAGGAACAATTCAGATCACCCAGAGTAGCCCATTTCTTGAACTCTAAAGTCAAACTTAAGAAATAGAAAGTCAGGGTGTTGTGTGGAGAGAAAGCTCTGAGGATTCAAAGTGAGAAGAGAAGTGAATGGGCTAGCAATGGCGGGCTAGCAGATGGGGCATTTCTGTTGCCTGAAGGCAGTACTTCAGAGAGCAGCTGCCAAGGCCCTGGTGCTCTCCTCTGATCCAGAGGCAGCCACAGACCCCCTGCAGATGTGACCTCACACCCTGGAGGGGCATAGCAGGAGCCTTGATGACAAGCTGAAAGGCAGGAGGACCGGAAGATGGTGGTTGGGTGGCTTGAGCCACAGTTCCGACTGGCTCACTCCCTACAGGCACACACACTTTCCTCCAGGGCCATGAGACCGTGTTCACAGGGTGTGGACAGAGGAACCAGCTTTGGGAACACATATTACTGGCGCCCTCAGAAGGGGTGGTGGGGAAGCTGGTTCTGTTAGGGACTCCTGTCTTAGTGGCTCCAGACAAGTGCAGGGTGAGGGGAACACTGAGAAGCGTCACTAAGGATTCAGCGGAGTGATACAGAGTGCCTTCAGCAGATAAAACAGTGAGGTGACAAAAATTATTCACTCAGGTAAATGCAAACTGGAGGCTTCTTAGGGGTCCAGCCTGCTGTAGGCACTTCTGTGAACCGGAAGTGCTATGATGTGAAAGTGAGGCTGCATATGGGGCTTCCCACCAAAACCAGATGCAATGTAAAACACAATGACAGGGACAGCCGGTTTGCTCCAGGGGGAGAATTCGGGTCGATGTCCACGTGCTCCTGTTGAGGACCTCACATCTGTCGCCTTTTGCAGCCATGGCAGCAGGCAGCCACCAGTTTCAGCAGAGCAGTCTGAGTGGCAGCAGGGGACAGATCAGCCGATGATGAATTACTAGGTGGCCCCGGAGCCCATGGGCATTACAAAGGCTTGTTATGAGACGTGATGCCAGTTTCCTGGGGCTTAGTTGAAAAAACAATTCTACAACACATTTTACTTCTACTTCAGGTCTTTACCATGTTCTGTATTGTGTGTATGGGGTGAAGTGTGCTTTCTACCCAGCGAATTCACATTTTTCTTTTTGAAATATACCAGTGGGTTATGCTTATCCTAGTTACAAAGTCATTCTAGAATTTGTAAGGTCAGGAAATGAGCCACTGTGTGGAGGTATCCAGGCCACCAGGCACTGCCTTCCTTGGCCAACCCACAAAGCAGGGATGTTCAGACCCCACTAATCAGCTCTAGGTGAAGACACTGGCTGTGGTCAGCTGGAGTCCATGGCAGGCTCTGTGCTGCCCAGGAGAGAAGGGAGCCCCTCTGCAATTGGCAGGGTTCTGGGGCATGGTAGACTCCTGGTGGCCCCCTCAGGAAGGGCCCAGGAAGCCTAAGAGGGCCCACCCACCATCCATCTCCCTAACTTGAAGTGTGTCATGATGTCAGCTCACTCTGGTGGACAGAGGGAGTCCTGATGTGCAACACCTGCATGTCCTTTGCAGCCTGACTGCACATGGGCCTCGGCCCTGTGTAGAGACCCTTCTACTCAGACTTACCCATTGTAAGTCATCATCGGCGTCTCTCATACATTGCAAAACCTATGTGAAATGTAAACACAATCTTTTCTTGCTTTTGAAAAAAGGCAAGACACGAGTTTCCTATATTTCCCTTGGGTAAATTCTGATTTTGATTTCACTGTGCCAACTTGGAGATCCCCAACACTTAATTATGGTTTACACTGGGTTGACATAGCTGTTCCTGGAATTCTAGCAATGCTGGTCCACCACTGTTGCTTGATGTTCACAGTTACACAGACCAGGCTGGGCCCCTGGTCCTGCAGTACCATTACCAGGCACCTTTTCAAGTGTAAACTGGAATTTGGAAAACACCTGGACTTCACACTCCTGGAGGCAGGACTGTGTTGTTACTCATCCTATACCCCTTAGGGCACAGTTGGGACTCAAAGATTGTTTTGTGAAAGGTTACCACTCTAGTGCTTTCTGATGCTATTTCCTGGTACATTTTAAACTAATGTGAACAGCCGTATCAGTAGAGGCAGATAACAGTACTCAGCACTATGTGGTTCTCCCTTCAACCCAATTTACATGAAGTGGTTTCAAAATGTTTACTGCTTTTGTTTAAAACCAGGAGACCCCAACACCCCAGATTCCCTCTCCTAGCACGTGGGAGGTTTCCATGCAAAAGTGCCTCTGTACATTGCAATAAACTCTGCAGCTAAAAATGGGAGGGTTCAGTTTGTATTGTTTCACCAGGAATTTTTTAGGGGCTTTTGGCTCACACCATGTTTTTCATCCTTCTTTACCCACTGTAATGTCAGATCAATTTTAGCACATATTAGTGTCTCTTTCCCTGGAGATGGGGAGAGATGGCTTTCTGGACATGTCCTAACATCAGATATCCGTATTTGGAGGAACAATGTTCTGTAGTAAAGGTGGCCTTCGGATTGAAAGCATTAAAATGAAATTGTTAAGCTTACATTTACATGCAACAAGGGATTTGATCTGTGGTCAGTATGAGACGCAAAGGTTTCATCAACTGGTTATATATAATTTTCTCATTTTTACCAAGAGAATTTTTTGTCTCTAGAAATTTAGTAATAAAGGGTGACTAAACCAGCAAATGAGAAGACAAATCACATTGAGGAACATGATCTATTTAAACTTACTTTTTATTATCATTTTTTCCAGTTACCCAGCATGCCACAATCTGATTGCTGACCTGGATGAAACAGAGTGAAATAAATGGTTTACAAAGAGATATTTACATTCATCTGATTTGTACTTAATATGCCACAACACACCGCACCTTCCCAGGGTAACACCACCTTGGACTGCTATGGGGCTGGTCCTCATGCCAAGTACTTTGTCCCTGCGCTAGGAACCGGCTAGAATTGAAGTCTGAACCTGGATGAGGAGACTCCCGGCGTGAGTTCTCAGAAATGGCTTGAAGTTACTGTTTTTAAATATGCTCATTTTAAATATGCTAGGTTATACATAGGAATTTCAATAAATGACCTTTTTTAAAGACTTAAATTGTAACGTTTCCTTTTTATCTTGCAGTAATGAACACAACACACCAAAAAGGCACATATTTTAACTAGGCCAGATGTATTAAAGGACCAGACTTTTGCTGCCATTATTCTTTCCCTTTTCCTGATCTGTATCGTCCTTTGTCTTTCTTTGCTTTTAATCAACATCCATTATTTGTCATCCTATTAATATGTGCACATTCAGGAGACACCAGGAAGCACTGTGTATTACTCTTTCCATTCTGTAAACAACAAAAACTGACAAAAAGAAAAGCATCTTTGGCTCGGTGGTGTCAGATTTTATTCTTCAACAGCAGTACTTGAGCCTATTAGAAAATTTCTTAGAGTATATCAAATATCTGTACACAGATTATTATTTTTGGCCTAAAATAGTATTTCTACTATACACAGTCAAGCCCTCAAATGTTTGAAAGGAATAAAAGTGGACACTGAGGCTTCAGTTGGGACGAGCCCCTGACCTTACGCTGTTCTCCCTGGCCAGCAACCCGTCATCAGCATTATCACAGATCTGATGGCACTAGATGCTCAGCCTTGCCACTCAGAATTTCATGGATTAGACTTTGGAGGTGGTGGCATGATCTACAGAGACCGCTCTAGCCTCTGGAGCATGTCAAAGGCTGAAGCCTGAAACAGCAGTACTTCTATTCAGAGTCAGAAGTGTTTGATTCCATCGAATGTGCTAGACATAAAGGCTGTCACAAGATATTTTAACTGTCCTTGATTCTGTTTTAGGTATACCATGAATAAATTATACAATATTCTAAAAATAGCACCTTTAAAGAATGTTAGAGGTCACTTTATTTCAGCCTCCTGGATCCATCAACTTCAGTGATTCTGAGAGAAGAGCACATGTAAGAATGTCCCCAAATTTGGCTGTGTGACATACATACATGCCTGACTCTGGTCCCTAAGCTTTTCCTCTCTCTGGCTGAGTCACAGGAGCAAAGCCAAGTTCTACAATAGTAGCTTTATGAGGTAAAATCAGAAAAAGGCCCCATCCGAAATGATTCAACGTAAATCAGATTGTAGTCCAGCCCTCCTACCCAAATATGACCATGTCCAAGTTCATTAATTGCCATGAAGTATTAAAATCACACTCTTAAGAAAGTAGTATGTAGAGCAGTACATTATCAGGAAGACATTACTGATGAACTACACTCCCTAAATTCTGGGTTCAAATCATTGGTTGTGAAGATTATCAGGGTCTGAATAAGTCTTCACGTTCTGGCCCTCTTCCAGCCCTGGCTTCACAGGTCTTAATCCCAGTGCTGAGAGGCCAGCATCTCCCCTTTGGAAATAGCCCTTCATCAAAGTTTGTACAACCACACTATTGCCATTTTACTGACATAAATATAATTCCCTGTGTTGTGTTTAGAGCTAGGAGGAATTTACATACGTTTCCTGTCACATCTTATAAAGATTAGGTTAATACCAGGTGGGGCTATTATATTTTTTCTTTCAGAAAAGAATATTAATTTTCTGAGATTACAGAACCACATCCAACAACAACAAACAGAGAAGTAGCAGATTGACATAGTGCTTTATTTAAGCTGTCTGTACGAAGGAAAATAATGTGCATCCCTATCATATACGTGTAAAAATACTAAGGATGTACAGTGTACAAAAACAGTTTCTTGTAGTTATTTCACATCCTTGTGGGTCATATACTTAAGGAAATAAACAGTTTTAGTATGACCAACAGTAATAGTAATACAGTTTCTTGGGTTCATAGTTGCGTCTGCTTAAAATCCTTAACCAGATGACTAGATCTTGCGCGGATCTAATGAAAGAACTAGCAAGGTCAAGAAATGTCACAAACTATAAAGCTACAGGGAGGTAATTCAATTACCAATTTAGAGGTTTTCTTTTTATTTAAATAAATACTTTACATTTCATGCTTGCCTGTAATGCACTACCAGGAGCAAGATAAGGAAATTCTACTGTAGACAGTACAAACGGTAGCAGCAAAGTGTGTACATTGAGGTGTAGTATATAGACCCTGCAGTTAGTAAGGAAGGCCCTTACTTTTGTACTCTAGGAGAAGCAAGTGGCCCCTGCAAGAACAGTCAGCTTTAAGAAGCCGGAAATCAGATATGGGAAATGGAAAACAATACTGGAATAATGCTGTGTAATTAGTATAGAAAGCAAAGCTGTGAGCAACCCTGCCAACAATCCAAGCAGAAGTGGCCAATTTCCTCCAAGATGGCTGCATTATGACAAGAGGTCGCACTTCATGACAGTTAGTATGAGCTGGAATTCACAAAGTTGGAACTGTATTCCAACAGGATGATTCTAGGTGTCAGGCTGTTCCACCTGCCAAAATACAAAACTACAGCTATGGGCAACACAGGGATGCTTCATAATCTCCCTCTGCACACCCTTCTGTGTTCCATCATGCCTCCATGCCAGATGACTTGAGATCTGGGAGTAAAAGGAAAGGATCCTAGAAATCAAAGCCAAGAACACACCTCGTTTGACACTGACGAGGCCATGAAGGGGAGACTGAGCACTGCACATGGTGGGGACTGAGGGCCAGCTGTGAGAGCAGTGGCCAGCCTGGGGCATTATCAACGCCTGTCATTGATCTTTAGGAAGTACCCTTGGCCAATGTCATGGAAATCACCTTAAGATTTGGGGGCAAAAACCAAAACAAAAGCTATGTGCTTAGTGTACAGTGTCACGCTTTCCCTCTGAAGGACCAAATGCTCTGAACATCAGCCAGTCTCAGTTTCCTTGTCTTCCTCTCACCAGTTTCTTTCTTATATATTGGATGCAAGACAACTTAAAGGACAAACCTTCTAGTCTACTTTCTTGTCAATGTGGAACATTCAATGTAATTCCAAGTGAAAAAAAAAATAAGCTATAGATGTAAATAAGAATAAACTACCATTTACTGTAACTTCCTACTTAATACTAAGAATGAACTTCACTCAAGTAGAAATATGAAAAATTAGGATAAAGTCTATGTCTGAATATGTCTTAGCTGCCTTAGTAAAATGCCCTTTAACCCCCATCAGTCCCAGTGGCCTGCCCACCGCCAGCAGTGGCTTAAGAGCTATAATCCACACTTCCAGAGCCAAGAGGCTAAGACATCTGCACATGAACATGATTCATCCTACTTAGAAAGTCACTTGCTCTTTCATACAATGCAATCATAATACTACATCATTCTGTAGTCTTCCATTTGGGAGCTGTCAGTTTATCTAGTACACATTTCCATAATCACTCCATGGGATGGGATGCCCTCATGCTTGCTGCAAGAAGGGACCCTGCCCCTGGACTTCATAGGCTGCTTTGGAAAATGTCAGCTCCTAGCACCAAAGGGTTTAATCTGAAGGTCATCATTAATGAAGGAGAAAGATGAGGTTTGCATACATGTCCCCTCTCAGTGAAAAATGTTGGGATTTGGAGACATGAATATGTACAGAAAAAGAAAAGCTAGAGGTGTTCTTTTTTGTTTTGTTTTGTTTTCCCTGATGGCTTAATTCAGTGATAAATGTACCTTGATCAGAGTAAACACACCAGGTTCTTATCCTTTACTGCCTACTTCATAAATACTTGCGATATGTTCATTTTTCTGAGTAAATGTCATTTCTTATCATCATTTGGGTCTCAATTTTCTTCCTTATGTTATGCTGCCAGGCCCTCCTAATATTTCAGTTCTCAAGTGAGCAAACACCAATATCTGTTTCATTAACCCCTTGGCACAAACAGTTGAGGATTTTCGCATTTTCAGCACCAAGGGGTTAAATGATAGCATCTCTTCTCCAAAAGCCAAATTCTAATCAATCTGTACAATTTCAGAACCTTATCAAATTTTTTTACATAGGAGAAAAAGTGCATGGTTCTCATCAGCATGTATATTTCTTGCACATGGGTCAAAAGAAACTGCAGTAAGTCTATTTCATGTAAGTTGGAGCTGCATTTGCTAACATGACATATACTTCTCATCACTAAAAATAAATACTACTGCAATATAAACAAAACCATAAAAGGACATTCAAAGTTGTAACATCTGAGAAAAAGCTAATTCACCTAGAACTGAAAGTAAAAAATTAAAACTAATAAGGCAAACACCTGTTTACCTTGGTGTACAAATTTTGGTGAAAGCAGGATCATTATACCTGTCTACATTCTTCAGCCATCAGAGGTGATAAATATCAAGAAGGGAAAAGGGTTGCCAAGCACAGGGGAAAATGCCCTCTGGCACAAAGTGTATCATGAGACCCTTTAAGTGACTGTGATTCTGTGCATATGCCTTCATTTCTTGGTAGAACAATATCCATTTGCCCATGATTGCCCGTGAAGTCTGGATGTCCACGTGTGGTACCGGGCTTCCTCTGCAGTATCCAGTAAGAATTTAAAAAAAAAAAATACACACACACACACACACACGTATATTTATATTTATATACATGTATATATATATATATGTGTATATTTATATTTATACACATGTATACATATATATTTATGTATGTGTGTGTGTATATCTATATACACACACACAGACGTGTGTGTGTAGTGTGTGTGTGTGTGTGTGTGTGTGTAATACTCAGTTCTCTCTCAAGTGCTTCCTAATAAATTCCAGCCAAACCTTAGTGATACAGACTTACTTTATGCACTGATTGGACATCCTTAACTAAATTTGTGCATATGCACATCACCATCCTTCCACAATTGCTTGTTCTGAAGTGTAGACTAAATCTTCTTAGTCTAATTAGTTTTTGATTTATCTTCTAGAAAGTTAAAAAATGTACCTAGAATCAGTGTATCTCATTTAGCCTTCACTGTTAGGGAAAAACAAAAACTAAAAGACCAAAAGATGACAACTGGTGCACAAATGAACAATGGTGGGCTCATGACTTCCAAAGATTGTAAAATTACTTCTTAAAGTTGCTATAATAGTAAGACAGTAGCAGCAACAGCATGAGACCTTAGACTGAGATACAATTTCATGCAAAAACAAAAACTGGAGTGTGTCTGTGTATATATGTGTTTTCATGTGAGTGAAAGGTGGCGAGGGGTGAAGACCCTTGGCTGGTCTGGGATGTCGGAGGAGCCCCTGCTATCTGTAAGAGCTAGGACTGGTGATGATGCCCAGGAATCATTTTCAGGAATAAATCTAAGATGATAGTGAAGTAGCAGAATGAAAGACTTATTCTCGTCCACTTGCAGAGTAGGAGAACTGAGGGAAATGCGGCCGCCTCTCATTGTCCATGCAGTCCATACCATCCTCGTCATCTGCGGGCAGGAAACAGCTGTCTTAATTTCACATTTATTTTTTGCAACATTATTTCTGGTCTATGTTTTTTATCTTCTAACATAAGAAGGATTAACAGAGACAAGAGCTCCCATAAACTTGTGTTATCACTAAAACACACAGTAATTATACTTTTAAAATTACCCAATTTTCATAAACCCATGGTCTGTGCAGAAATAATACTATAAAATCATCTCCAAGGCATCAAAATCTCATGACTCAATGAAACTGAGGGGGAAAAAAAAAAACTACCACTGAAGAAAACTGAATTTTTAAAGGAATAATCTTTAATAATCTTTTATTTCAAAAAACCATGTATGTCCAAATTACAGAAACCAATGAATTATACAGCACCCAAAATGATCTATAAAGGATCCATTATCATGACTTCAAGTGCTCACATTTTTTTCTTTCTGGTGCTTAATTGTGATTGCAAAATAAAGCTTCCTATGCAGTTTTATTCAACATCTAACATCTGCCTTAACTCACTGTTCTCAATTTTCCTACACTAAAATTTTAAACTAGAACAAAAGACTAAGACAAAGAAAAAAAGGAAAAGATGGCAGCATCCACGACCTAATTCATCAGAAAACTGATCAGGAGAAAAGATTTAAAAGTCACCAAAAAAGGCTGCTTATGCTAAGATGCTCCTTCTGTTCTCCTGTATTTACAAGATCACGAATGATCACACCTCCTCTTCTCATGACTGTTGTGTGATTACAATCCTGCACTAGCAGGAAGCTCTTCCTTGGATGTGGCCACACACTTGGTTACTCTGTCAACATGTGTTCCCTGTGCAACTGTTTGGGGCTGAGTGCTATGCAGACCCCATCAATGGAGCTCAGAACAAAGTTCTTGTGGTCCCTGAGCTCACCATCCACTGGGGAAAGTCCTCCATTTAAAGCCTCTCCTGCTCTATTCTAAGCTCATTTAATTGAATGCTGTCTTATAACCAACCAAAATAAAAACCTTTTTTCTTCAAACAAAATAACTCTATTTCTTCAAATCCATATCAAAGGTACATTACAAATTCCTTTCACTTTTCAGCCTCTCCAGGGAGTACTAACCAACTTTGTAAGGAGAGCAAGAAAAGAGGCCAGACTCGCTGTAATGCACACTAATCCTGTCACCCCACCAAGGGTACTTTGCCTTCATCTGAAGAACAAACATCTCTGTTTTTTCTTTTCTTACTGGTCTTGTTTTCTGTAGTCTGTTCTTAATGTAGAAGGTTCTCAGAAATGGAACCAAGGTGGTAGTAACCAAAATTTGCAACTTCCAATGTACCATAAAAATATTACTGTATAATCAACTGGGGAACTAAAATATCAGTCAGTATCTGTGGATCCCTGCTCCATGTGGGGCAAGGAACTCTGAGGGCCTCACTATGCAAACAGAGTATAGCCAGCATTTCGACAGTGCTGCAGCTTAGGGAAATCTCAACCTCTTTATAAAAATTCTGGTTCAGTACCAATCAAATCATGTGCATCTTTCAGATCAAATACCTTAAGCAGTATTTTCTCCTGCATGAAAGCCAGGAGGATCTAGGGGACCATGACATATGTACTACTGAGATGCACAATATAAAAACTCTCTAAGAAAAAGCAGCTGACATCTTAAGTATTCAGATGCTGACATGTGACAATCACATTTCAAAGAACAGTTTTTTCCCACTAACAGCTTTGTTTTGCTGAGTGTTTCTGCACTCAGCAAATGTGCAGTGAGCCCTGGACAGCATGTGTGGGGAAGTTTAGAGCTTATACTCCTCAGCCACTGAGGGGCAGAGGCTTTGCTGGCTCCCTGGGCTATGACCAGGCCTCATCTTAGGCTGGCAGTGTTCAGCACTGGGTGAGTCGGTTACTCCGCATGGGCAGGTACTGCATTTCCTTTTGAGGATGAATTTTTGCTGGATGTAAGCTGAGAATTAACACAGTTTTTGCTTTGTCGCTTCAGTAACAAGTTTGCCACATTTCTGAATATGAAGAAATCTAAATTTCACAGATTACCTTTGAGGGTCCTACACCTTGATATTCTTTAAAGCCACTCATCACTTGATCACTCCTGCTCCCTTCTGTTTTCTCAGGCTTGGTAACAGTGAAGGTTGAGGATCTGATCATGGCCCAACTGGGCATCAGCTTGGGAAGGAAGGCAGGGGCATCCCCTGGGCCCTCAGTGCTGCTGGGGCAGGTGGGGCTGTAGTGGGAGGGAGGTGGGGGAAGGGACACTAAGTCATCTGACATGAATACTTTACTGCTACAAAAGGACCTCCACAGGTACAACGATGATTAGGAACATGAACTACATAAACAAACACACACCTGGAAAAAGAAAACAGGATGATCAACTCTTAACTATGTCTGGATCCTTGGATCCAAGGAGCATCAGGTCTCTAATTTTTTTTTAGAGCATTTAACAAATGTAATTATATAGCAGTAAAAGTGACCAAATCTCAAAGAATTTCTTTTTCTGTAAAAGGAAGGCAGAGGACCATTAATGGATGTAACGAAAGACGACACATTCTAAAATCTGTTCAATTAATTAACACTAGTGAGGACAATCTGGCATGTTACTGCAGCTGTTTGTAGAAAATGGAACATTTTGCCTTTCCTAACTGCTGATTTGTTCTAAAAAAATAACTTCATTCTGTTTAATGGAAGCAAAATGGCAAATGGAAAGACAGTTGCTGTCGAATGGCACTGCTGTGGACCTCCGTGAACAAAACCTCAGTGTGCTAGCTTTTAGGGTTGCTAGAATTCCTTACCTAGCACTACTGAGAGCTGCTCAAAGAAAAGATTATGTTCAAATGTGATCCCAGTTAGGGTTTCACTAATTCTCCTTTTATCTGTCCCTTAAGGGAATAATCCAGGGGACTATCAAACTAAAAACATTATTCTAGCCCTACTGGAACTTGGGGTGGCAGGGGAGGCATGACGAGCCAGCCTTGGGCAATAGGAGAGGTATCCGCTGTGCAGAGGTGTACTCCACAGAGCACCTTCATCTGCCAACATCCCTAAAGATTCTCAATAGGAGAGTAAGTCCACAAGTCTACTGTTGCTCTCCCTTCCTGGACTGTGGTACCCTTCAGATTCAGGGGACACTGCTGGGCTCCTGTTTCTATATTGTCCAGAACCTCACCCTACTTCTGACGTCCAAAGAGACAGGCTTCCATAGGCCTACTTGCAGAGTGCTGATACCCACCATGGAAGTCAGTATAATGTATGGGCTTCCTGTCTCTCCCTGTCTCCATATAGAAACAAATAAAAAATCCCTTAAAGACACTGAGGCTTATTTAGCATGACCCACATCCAAAATGACATATATTCATTCCTTTCAGAAAAGAGTTGCTGAGTGATTAAACGTGACAAATCAGGAAAAACATTCTTGATGGCTTTTATATTGCATCACCATTTAATGAAGCTGAGGAACTAGGTTCATATTATGTTCTAGAAACAGTGCTGAGGGCCTTAAGGTACATTTTAATATTTTAATCTCGTTTCAGAAGTTCTAGAAACAGCAATAAAATGCATACAAGTGACAAATTCTCTTCAGGACAATGCCACAAGTGCTTGGAGTTAGGGATAAAGTAGATAAGACAAACAATTTAGATTTTCTGTTCTTTGACAGCTAGGGCTTTAAAACTCAAGGCAATCATGAAATAACAACTGATTAGTTGGAGATACTAATAACAGTTTTTATTTGACTTATTTGTAACCAAGCAGACTTTTAAACTTTTCTTGTGGTCTTTGTAGCCTTACATTCCCTAGCATCAGTCTTCCCCACAGTCCTCCACTCATGCCTACCCCTTTTAGCTACCTGTTTATTGTATTGGGCCTATTGTCACTTTTCAGGTAGAAGAAAAAGTATCATTATGGAGTGGTTAATCTAGCAGTTGAGTAACACCAAAATTAGGGTTATTCACACTTGGAGAAGTGTTTTTTCTAAAGAGATGGCTTCTTAGGCACATAGCAGAGCAAACACAGGGCTCCTAGAGATTATACATTCCTCTACTTACCTTTCCCAAAACACAAAATGACCTGTCACATTCTAGAGCTAGTAAAGACAGAACATAAGGTGATTCCTCAGGTCTGAGCCCAGGGTTTTTTCATCTTTACTTGTCTCCCAAACTTTCACTTTTAAATTTCGGAAATAAAATATCTACTCATGATTTTGCATTTATAAAGCCTACTTATTTCTATGACTTCCAAAATAATATATTTAACTGTCCTGAAAAAGTGTCCACAAATGCCAACAGTTCTGTTTAAGAATGGAAACAGTCTCAAAGAGGCTAAGGCCAAGGACATGTCAAAACCTTCCTTTCCCAATGCCCGCTATGGATATGGAGTAGGGAGACAAGCTAAGCACCCATGGCAAACAGCTCCAAGCCCTAAGGCCACCCCCAGGAACTTGCCACAGTCTGTGAATTCACACCTCTCTTAAATATTCATTGAGTACCTACACTAGAGCCAGGCATCTAGCCAAGAGCTGGGGCAAGGAATGATTAAGAGACACTAGATCCTTCCTCTCAGAGCTATTGTGTCCCAGTGGCATAAATACAAACAAACAAAAAAATCAATCAGAAAAATACCAGCAAGTGAAGGTGCCAACATAGAGAATAAGAGTATGAGGGGGTGGGGTCAGACAGCCTGTTCCTTGTGCTGGGAGGTTAAAGGTAGCTTTCTGATGCAGTAATGTAAGTGTTCTCAGATTATGATCTGAAGAACAAGAGGGAGCCATTTATACAAATATCTGGGACACAGAGAATCCTAGGCAGAAAGAACAATAAGGACCAAAGTCCCAAAGGCATAGTGAACCGTGGCACATTCCAGTTATGGCTGGATCATGGGGATCGAGGAAGAAGATGGAACTAGAAGAGGCCCGAGAGGTGGAAGGCCCAGATCTGACAGGACTGTGTGGGCGAGGATGACTAATTTGGATATACAGTGCAATGGGAACCATTGGAAGGATTATGTTAAGGAACGATGGTCTGATTTACAACTAGGGCTATATCCAAATGATGGGACTCAGCAAATGCTCTATGGTGGTAATTGTCCATGGGTTGCTCCAGACACTCATTGATGTTGCCCAGCATTTTGAACAATTATATTGCCACATTCCATGCTGGGGCCAGAGCCAAGAATGTCCCGTTATTTCTATTTAGACAGCCCTTAAGTTACTTGCCCATGATTCCATAGGCTTCTTTCTAACATTGTCTTTGGCTCTTAATGATATTAAAATTCTAGTAATGGCACATAGAGTCCACTTTCACACACTAATATTTTACAACTTAACCTGGGCATCAGATGAGTTGGTGAGCTATGCTGCGGCTGTGACTGACACTAACTATGGGGCCTTAAGAAGCTCAACTTCTCCTTGCATTCCAACTTCTTCATTTTTAAAATCAAGATTAAGAGGTTCTTAACTTCTTGAAAATTGAAAGAAAGAGAGAAGTGTACATATGCACAGCACACATAATTATATCTTTCATTTTAGGGTGCTCACAATCTCCTTGTTGCCAGGCCGTGAACTCCAGATTAAGAAGTTTTGGACCAAATGACTCCTAGTTTGTCTTTCAACATTAAAACCAGTTGACTATAGCCACTGCTAGAAAGCATTTCACTTCAGTCTTTCCCTCTAATGGGCATTCAGTGTACATGAGCACTACCAACTAAGGGAAGAGGAGAAATGTGGGAAACAGAGGACAAGGAGAGAAACACTAACATGATGTCACTGTGTGAGCCTCATATGTGTTCCTTGAAGAATTTTTTTTAGCTGTCCAAGTATCACCCCAACAATCAATCCTACCCTCATTCTGAAATTGATGATCGACAGACCTTTGTTAGCATGAAAAGGTTTGCAAGTTATACCTGATAACCTTTGCTTCCATTAAAGTTCACTTATTTATGGTATTTCTCTAAGTGTGGAGCATACCCTAATGTATGCGAAATGATTTGAGGTGATACATGGACATATAGCTTAAGAAATATATGTAGGTATGAAAATTAATAGCAATTTGTATGTTTAAAAATTAATAGCAAACTAAATTATGTCTTCACAGATATTACTGCTTAAGAGAATGCTAATTGAAAAGGAGTGTCTGACCAGTAAATAATGGTCAGATGAGAATTGTCACATTTGAATGTAGTATGTGTATGAGCAAGCTCTAGGAAATGGAGGGTATCTCTTTTTTTAGGATTCTTCTAGGTGGCATCAAAAGAATCCACTGGAGAATAGTGAGGAAGGGCTAATTAGTCTGTAATTTCATTTACAATAATTATACATGTCATTTTTCTTTCCCAGAAAAGCTTTTCTTGCAGTCACCTTTGGTATTCCACAAAGGGAAACCCACAATCTTAAATGGAATAGAATACAAGTCACGATGGAATTTGATCTTAAAATTATTAAATGAGGCAGGCATGGTGGTGCAAGTCTATAATCCCAGTAATTTGGGAAGTTGAGGCAGGAGGATTTTAAGTTTGAGGTTAGCCTCAGCAACTTAACAAGACCCTGTCTCAGAATTAAAAAATAAAAAAAGACTACGAGACTAGGGGTATCTAGGGGCATAGCTCAGTGGTAAAGAATCCCTGGTTCAATTGCCAGTCAAAACAACAACAACAAACCAAATGATCTTTTTAAAAAAAGGGCTATTTTCTTCAATTATTTTAGACTGTTATCAGTTACCTTCTAAATTTACTTACATTTTTCAGGTGGTGTTATTGTAATAGTCTGAGCTGTGAATTCTTCATCAAAATATCTGGTATCTGTCTCAGATGTTACTTGAGGCTTAAAAGGAGGTACAAGCTGAAAGAAGAAAAGGAAGAAACAAAGAGTACTGTTAACCAATTTCAATTTAGGAAAATTCATTTCAAAGATAAAATTAGAGAGCAAAGAGTAAAAGGAACAGTACAAAAGACTGAGTCACAGACGGCATGTGTGGCTTCCCTGTCAACAGTCTGAAGACAGAACGGTGAGTTCTTGGCTGTTCTGTATAAAATTTGAGATATTATGTGAAACAGAACAACGGGGACCTATAAAATAGGGTGGGAGGAAGATATTGAAAAAATTATCCTAATTGTGTTTTTGTTAACAAATATATGTGCAAAGTCATATTTATGTTGACTTCTGTGACAAAATGTGGCTCTTCCTAGTGCAGCAAAAGGACAACCTTGTGGTTTTCTCCTCCTCTCCCCCTGGTGCTTGGCTGAAGAGGTCAGTATTAGAAATATGGCAGTAGAGCTATTCACTATGTCACAGGTACTGTGCTGAACTTCACAAAGAACTCTGATTATTTGACAGAGGCATTCATGCCTGTCCCTGCCCTGGACTAGGGACTTATGCAATCCCTAAAATTGAATGTTAAATTCTGTTCATAGTTTTTACTGGATACTCAATGGGGTCAGTGCCAGAAAAGAGATTCAGAGTAACTTCTCTAGAACTGACAGAGCTGGGCTTAGTGGGCCCTGCAGCAGACATAGGGGTGGGGAAAAAAAAAACCAGGCTGTTAAAGGTTATAAAAGCCAGATCCATGTGAAACCGGCCAGGAGGTAGCTGGGTTATCACAGGGTTCCTAATTATCAGGGCTCTGACTCCAGGGACAGGGAAGGCCTAAGGGTTGTTTTTGTTTTGAAACAGGATGCCTAGTTTCTCGGTCTGGAGTCAGACTGTATCATTCATTCAACGTCATTAAGAACAGAATACAATTCTCACAGCAATGGAAATGGCAAACAAGAATGAGAGACATTAGTATACTTCATAAAAATTTTACAGAAACAAACACACAATTGGTTTTAGAGCAATACATTTTCCCACTCTCACTGTCACCAAATTTGTATTAAATCATAAGGCAAAAACCTTTAAATTATTCTCTAGACAGATTACATTTTTGAAGTATTGGGGGATGAGCAAAGCTGAAAGCACGTTTTCAAAATAGAGAACCACATTTCAGTTTACAGCACATGTTACAAAGCATATCATTCTTTCTGTTTGCTCACAGTACACAGGAATTCTAAGGTCTCATTTTTAGCAAGCACTCATTTGGGGATGGAACCAAATTCAGATTCTATTCATTAGCTACTAATGACTACTAAGAACAATATGATTTTCTTTTCAGCACCCTTTAACCCCCCAGAACACATTTCCTTCTTCCTGCTCTGTTAAGGAGACTGGACATTAGAAATTCGGCCACTCCACTGATAAAAACTTTACTTTTTCCATTCATCGATCAGTGTATTCTCTTCACCAGCATAACATATGCACACAAGAACACCACAGATGATACATACTTGAGAAGTTCTGGTTTTCTTCATAGAAAACTGAGGGGTAATTGCCCCTACCTGGCAGGAAACTGGGAGACCAGGCTTCTGATTGTGAGAATGAGTCCTTCTAACTCACCATGAATGTGCACCAAAGAGATCTTCCATTCTAAAGATAACCACAATACATTCTTTTGGCAGAAATGGGCTTCTCTAGGGCAGTGGAACCAGGTTTTACACACTTCTGATCCACGTTTAATATCTCCATCCTTCTGAAGTAAAAAACCAAAATGTGCCTTCAAGTTGGAGGAAAACTGCTGCCCTTTTAGATGAGAGAATGATTACCTCTACCTTTAAAAAGCTGAAACATGGCCTGGGGTTGTGGCTCAGTGGTAGAGCACTAGCCTAGCATTCGTGAGGCACTGGGTTCGATCCCCAGCACCACATAAAAAAATAATAAATAAATAAAGTAAAAGTACTGTATCCATCCACAACTAAAATATTTTTAAAAAGTTGAAGCACAGTTTCCAAGAGTACAGAGGAGCTTAACAGTCTGTTCAAATGTTAAGTTACTAGCAAGGACTTTAGTAACCACATATATCAAATACTTTCTCCATTACTTTCTATCTTCACACTGCTATAATTTTCTTCAAAAGTCATTTCAACATCTGATGCACATGCATGTACACACACACACACACAGTACATACATGTATTTGTTTTCCTTCATCATCACATCACACTCCCAATAAAATACAAGTTCTATAATAGCTGGGACTTAAATTTTTAAAAAAAGGTTCTTACGCATAATTAACACACGATAATTGGCACATATGAAGAGCACACAATTTATATTGACATACCTAAGTACCCATGAAACCGTCACCATAATCAAGATAGTGAACATGTCAATCACTTGTGAATGTCTTTTTGTCCCCTGTGCAATTGTGTCCTCTTTTCAATCCCTCTTCAGGCAATGACTGATAAGTTTTATCATGATAGATTTGTATTGTCTAGAATTTTTATAAACAGAATCACATAGGATGTACTCCTTGCATTCTTGTCATTCAACATGGTACTTTGACATCCATCCATATTACCACATATATCAAGGGTTCACCCATATTATTGCTGGGTAATATTCCATTGTATAGACATAATACAATTTAGCATTCACCTGTTGATGAACATCTTCCAGTTTGGGGTTATTACAAATAAACTGCTATGGAGATTTTATGTCCAAGTCTTTGTATGGGCATTCAAATAAATTTTGGACAAATATCAAGGGGTAGAATGGCTGGGTCTAACAGTAGGTGTGTACATTTGACTTTTTTAAGAAACTGTCTGTTTCCCCAGGTGGTAGTATGATTTTACATTGATACCAACAGTGTATGAGAGTTCCAGTTGCTTCGTGTTCTTACCAACACTGATTTAGTAAAACTTTTCAAATATTAAACATTTTAATATGTGGTGGTACTTCACTGTGTGTGTGTGTGGCACCAGGGATTGAACCACGTGCACTTAGAAACTGAGCCACATCCCCAGTTCTTTTTAAAATTTTTTATTTTGAGACAGGGTCTCGACAAGTTGCTGAGGCTGCAATCCTCCTGCCTCAGCCTCCTGAGTTGCTAGGATTACAGGCTTCATTGTGGTTTCAAATTCACATTTCCCGACTGAATAATAATGCCTAGCATTTTTTTTTTGGTAATTTTTATTTCTTCTTTGGGTAAGTGTCTGTTCTATTATTTAGACCTTCCTGTCATCAGATCTCCAGAGTTCTTTACATACCCATATGCATGTCCTTTTATGACATTTTTAATTTACAACTATTCTTCCTTTTTGTGTTTTCTCCTTTCATTCTATTTATAGTATTTTGAGGAAAATTAAGTTCTTTATTTTGATGAAGTTTGATTTATAACTTTTTAAAAATTGTCTTTTAGTTGTAGATGGACTTATGAACCTTTATTTTATTTATTTATTTCTATGTGGTGCTGAGGATGGAACCCAGTGCCTCACACATGCCAGGCAAGTGCTCTACCGCTGAGCCACAACCCAGCACCCATAAACTACATCACAATTATTCAAAGAGTTTCTCCTGTGTTTTCCTGCAGAGATTTTACCTTAGAGCTATGATCCATTTTCAGTTAATTTTATATTTGGTGCAATTTTTTAAAATATCAATGATTAATTAATTGAACTGAATTGTCCTTTTACTTTCATTGATAGTCAGTTGACCATATAGGCATAGGTGTATTTCCAGATTCTCTGTTCTTTTGCCTTGATCTCTTTGCCCACCTTTATGCCAATAATAAACTGCTTTGATTACTGTGACTGAACGTGGAGTGTTGAAGTCAGGAAGTATTGGTGCTCCAACTTTATAATAGATGTCAAAGTTGCTTTGTCTATTCTCAGACCTTTGATTTTAGAATTAATCTGTTAATTTCTACAAAATAGGCCTGGATTAGGATTGTTGAATTTATGTATAAATTTAGAGATAACTAACATCTAAAACATACTGATTCTTCTAATCCATGAACATTGACATTTAAATCATTTTTAATTTCTCTCAAGAGTATGTCAGTTTTCACTATGAAGGTTTTTCATATCTTTTGACAAAAGTATTAATTACCTTATATTTCTTTGCTACTGAAAATGATATTTATATGAATTTTCCTCTTGATTGTCTACTGCTACTGTATGAAATCCCATTTGTTTTTGTATCCTGAAAACTAATGTATACTTATTTGTATCAAGAATCCTAGATTAAACTTCAGTAGCTTTTCATAGATTGTTAGATTTTTCACATAATCTTATTGTCTATGAATAAAGACAGGTTTACTACTTTCTTTTTGATGTGTACATATTTTCTTTCTCTTGATTTATTATACTGACTTAAATTTCCAGCACAATGTTGAACAGCAGTGAAAAATTTTTCCTTAAAAGAGCATTCAGTCTTTCCCCATCAGCTATGAATTTTTCTTAGATGCAACTAATCAAGTTGTAGAACATTCCTGTTCCTAAATTACTGAGAATATTTAATTTTGTTTTGTTTTAAAATCAGAAGTAGATGTTGGACTTTATTGAGTGCTTTTTTTTTCATCTAGTAAAACAATAATTTCTTCGTTTGTTGATATGCTTAGTAGAGTGACTGACTTTTGAATGTGAAATCAACCTTATATTCCTAAATCTAACATAACTTTCCTACGTAGATATACGAATACACCACAGTGAATCTCAACATCCTGTACAACCACAAGACTGGGATCCTAATTAGAATAAAACATACTCCGTATTTGTAAAAACATGTCAAAATAGACTCTATTGTCATGTTTAACTAAAAAGGACAACAAAAAATAAAACTAGGAAAAAACCCACTTAGTGATGATGCTAATCTTTGTATATATTACTGAATTTGATTTGTTAAAATTATATTAAGAATTTTTGCATGTAAAAATGACTGCATATATTTTCATTAAGAAAATTGTTCTACCAAAAAGAAAAAAGAAAAAAGCTGGGCACAGTACGAGAAAAAAAAAAAACCTTTGACTGCTTTTGGAATCAGGCTAATGCTGATCTCACAGAATGAAGTAGAAAATATCCCTTCATCTCGATTTTCTGTAATAATTCACACATGATTGATGCTATTCCTTAAATGTTTGGTATAATTCATTGGTGAAGTCAAATAGGTCTGAAGTCTTCTTTGTGAGCAGAAGTTCAACTATAAACGTTAACAGACTTACAACTCCCTCTGTCATCCATTTCTTCTTGGTAATTTGTGTCTTTCAAGGAATTTACTCATTTCAGGGATTGTTGAATTTATTTATTTAAAAAAATTTTTTTAGTTGTAGATGGACACAATACCTTTATTTTATTTATTTATGTGGTGCTGAAGATCGAACACAGTGCCCCATGCATGTGAGTAAGTGCTCTACCACTGAGTCACAACCCCAACCCTAATGCTGAATTTAATGCCATAAAAGTGATACATAATATTTCTGTTTAGAAATACATTGGAGCAAAGTTGCTTCTCTGATTCAAGATATTAAAAATTTGTTGTCTCACTTTCTGTTCTATCAGGTTAGAAAAGTATCAATTATAATGATCTTATCAAAGAACCAGTTTTGCTTTTCATTAACTTTTTTCCATTATTTTCAGTTTTCTATTTCTTGGATAGCTATTCTAATTCTTATTATTTCCTTTTTCTACACTGAATTTGTTGTTTCCTTTTCTAGTTTCTTAATATAGAAACTAAGATTATTGAACACATACAGTACTATAAATTTCCCTGAAGTATTGACTCATACATTGTTTAAAATTATGTTTCATTTCCAAATATTTGGAAATTTTCCATGTATCTTTCTAATTTAATTTCATTTAATTCAATAATTAAATTATTTGAATCCTTTATACTTATAGAGTCCTTATCTTTAAAACATGGTATATTGCAGTAAATATTCTGTAGGACCTTGAAAAGAATGAGTGTTACCTTGTTATTAGGCAGAATATTCTATAAATATCAATTAGATCACGTTGGTTGAGAGTACTGTTCAAATTCCCTTTACTTATTCTAGCAATTAGTTGAAGGTGGGTATTGAAATTTCTGTTAATTGTGAGTTTGTCTATTTTTCCTTATAGTTCTATAAGGTTATTAGGTTTTTGAAATTTTATAATTTTGTTATTAGATGTGTAACATTAAAATTGTCTTTTTTTTTTGTACTGGAAATTGAACCCGGGGGTACTTTACCACTGAGTCATATCTCTAGACCTTTTTATTTTATGACAGGATCTCACTATGTTGCTGACAATCTCACTAAATGCTGAGGTTGGCCTTAAACTTGTGATCCTCCTGCTTCAGTCTCCTGAATTGTTGGTATTATAGACAAGTGCCACTGTGCCCAGATATGATAAAATGATCCCTTTTTTATTATTAAATGATCTTCCTTTTCTCCAGTAACACTACTTGCTTTGAAATTCACTTCATGTAATATTAATGTAGCCACTCCAGTTTTTTTTGGATTAATGTAGCATGACATGTAATTTTTCTTTCCTTTCATTTACTTGTATCTTACATTTAATATAGATTGTTCTTGCTTTTTACTAGTCTGGTAATCAGTTGTCTTTTAATTATGTTATTTAGTTTATTTATATTTAATGTGAAGACTGATATGACTGGGATTACATCTATCACCTTCCCATGTGTATTCCATTTGTCTCATCTGTTTTGCACTAATGCTAATCCCCAAATTCCTAAAACATAGGTTGCCACAAAGTAGCATTAACAATATTTGCTGAGTAAATGAAGAAATAATTCAATCTTGGAGCTGAGTGGAATGTCAGAGAGCATATAGTCTGCCATTTTAGAGATAAGGAAATTAATGTAGATGCTGGCAAATAACAACTAAAGCAACAAAAACCTCATCTCTTGATCTCAAGGGTTTTCTTCTATAGTTCTTATTATACAGAAGGAAGACATTAGATGAAAACTGCTTTTGCTTTTGAATACTTCTTTAGACATTAAAGTCAAGATACCCATGTTGGGACATAGGCCCTCTCACCCCTCACCATGAAGAGAAGCAGATTGAACTAAGTTGTATCCTCCCCAGATGCATGTGTCAAAGTCATAACCCCCAAACCAAAGAGTGAAACTGAATTTGGAGACAAGGCCTTTAAAGAGGTGAGGCATTAAAAAAAGGTGTCAGAGTGGTCCCCAATCTAACCTGACTGACATTCTTATAAGAAGAGGGAATCTGGACACACAGGGGATACCAGGGTACATATGAACTGAAGAAAGACCATATAAAGCTATAAGGAAGAGATGGCCATTCCTAAACCAAGGACAGAAGTCTCAGAAGAAATCACGCCTTCTGGTACCTAATCTTCCAGCCACCAGAAATGTGAGAAAATGAATTCCCTTTTTAAACTACACATGCTCTGATACTTTTTTATGGCAGTCTTAGCACATCAATACATTAATTTCCTATTTTGGCTTTCAACCAATATTTTCATTTCTTCTTTGTTTTCCTTTGGACACCAGTCTCAAAATACTTTTATCAAATGATACAATATAAACTTTCACTTAGAAGTAGTACAGTATTGATAAATAAGAGTGTTTAACTGTAAATCAGCTTTTATATGCTAACTCAACAGTTAGCTATATCATTAACTGCAAGCTTGACCTATTTTCCTGACAAATGCATTAAATTTGGAACAGATCCTTTCTTTAAAAAATAATTAGTTTTCAGAAAATGTAGTTTTTAATGATTTAACAATACAATCAAGGTTCTGGGTTCAAGATATCAATTTTTCATTTACTGAAAAGGCATATTTAGAGTTGGTTTACTTGTACAATCTTAAGTTCTTTTAGATGTGGCTTCCAAAATCCTTTTCACACTGATCCTCTAATAAATTTTAAATGCTACCAAATTATTCTACCATTTACTGTATTTCTAGAAGTAAATATTTGTGTGTTCTTTGCAGTGTTAGTGAAAGAATAGAAAGATTTTTCTTAAAACTTGTCACAAAAACTCACTTTTGATGTTTCTGGTCTGACTGGAATGCCAACATGGGTGTATGAACACCGAAGTCTTTGAACATATCTTCCCAGACCTTTCTTAAGAAGAAATCACTTGCTACTACTAGGTATGTATAGTCTTTCTTGTACTTTCAGTTTTAGGTGCTTAAGAAATATAGAGCAGAACTTAAAATTTTCTGGGAAAGCTGATATACACAGCAATCATGGTACCTTTAAGTGCCTTAGGAACTGTGGCTATACCCAAAATTCAGTGTTGGCATACATGGATCAAAAATACTTGGAACATAGATATTTTCAGTAAAGAATGCTAACACTATTGAATGCTTTGACTGTTCCACAGATAGCAACCTGGTACTGCTTTTTGAGAGAGCAGCTAAGCTTTGCCGTGGGTGGGGGTGTTCTGCTTTATTTAATCTCCATTGCTCCTGAAAAACTGGCTTCCTTCTCTGTGTGTTTTTATATGTATGTATGCATAAAAGAATATGGAAAGAGAAAAAAAACCAATATACCTACAACATATATTATTAATTATGTTATATATTAAGCTTTGCCAAACCAACGAATCCTTAAAGTATGAATTCAAATGCCAATATTTCATTTTTGCAAAACTACATAATTGTAATTGAAGTTCATAGTGCTGATATTAATTCTTCAAAAAGATATACCAAAGGATTCAAGGTATACGCATTTATATACAAATATACTGTGTCATAAATTAAACCATCAAAGGAGTATTATAGCTATATTAATACTAAATATTAAGATTTGCTTTTCCTATGGAAATTTTGAAGGACTTGTTAATACACAACATGGGTGATTTGCACTACTTTAAAAGTAATCCCCAGAATTTTAAACTCATATTTTCCTTTTTTGATAAATTTTCACTTCTAAAAAGAACTTCATAAGCACTCATCCATAGGTCTATGGATGGGTAAGTACTAGATAAACACTGAAAGGTACATTAAATTATCTGAAGACTTCAGTTATGTTTGGAGAAGATTCACTTATTAAAAAGGGCTCTCATGAGTAAAGCAAAGGGAGCCATTTTGAAAGGCAGGTGTTAGAGTCTACTACTACTTTGATGGCAGTGTTTACGGACAAGGTGCATGTATTTTAACTTCAGGACTTAATAACACCTAGTGAAATATCTCTCCCTACTCCAGCTGATTTCATAGGCACTGTCCAGCATCAGCAATGCAGCAGCCACTAATCATTGTTTCTGATTAGAAATGTTCAAGAACATGAGCAAAAGTTTAATTAGTATGTAAACTAAGGGGAAATGACATACGCACACTACTGACCACTGCTATATGGCATTGTGATGCACTGATGGATAACAATATGAAGGAGCTACAAAGCAGCTGCTGCTTTTACCCTCCAAATCTCCTAAGAGAATCTCACAAAGCAAATATTCCAATTCTGGGAAATGTGGCTCAGTCTAGTCAAATTACATATTACAAAAGCCATCGCACAAACAAAAATATCTTGAAAACCGCTAGTGAAATGTTAACATAAAACTTCCAAGGGAATAAATATTTAAATACATACTCACTAAACTATCAACTCACAATTTTATATTCAGTGAAAATATCCTTCAAGAATGAAGGTAAAATAAAGACATAATTTGATAAAAGCAAACAATTTTTTTTTGCCAGCTGCACTGTAAGAAATGATTAAGGAAATTCTTTAGGTTGAAAGGAAATGATACCAGAAAAATGCTTGAATCTTCAAGAAAGAATAAAGAAACAAAAGTGTTCTGAAATTAGTGGTGGTGGTTGCAAAAGTCTACGAATAACCTGAACACTATTGTATGATATGTGTATATACTTTAAAAGTGAATTATATCTCAATAAAGTAAAAGGTTAAGTTTTAAAAATCAAGAGCATTGGAAATGGTAAATATAAAGAAAAGAATAAATAATAAAATTTCTAACAGACTCTGGGACATAGATGAAGATAATGTTCAAATAGGATCAGAGATAATAAAAATAACTGAAAGACAAAATTAATATAGTGAAAACTAGAAGATTCACTTACAGAATGAGAGGAAATGTTGACAAACTATTCATCTGACATAGGATTAATATCCAGAATATAGAAGAAACTTAAAAAACTCAACAAGAGCAGCAATAAAACATGTAACTTAATTTTTAAAAAGTAGGCAAATAATCTGAATAGACATTTTTCAAAATAAAATATACAAATGGTCAAAAAGTATATGAAAAAGTGTTCAACGTCACTAGCCATTAGGGAAATCAAATAAAAACCATAACATGATATCATTGATATTGGCTGATGTCAAAAAATAAAAAAATATTACAAATGATGGCAAGGATGCAGAGAAAGAGGAAACTTTAGACACTTTGCTGGCAATGTAAATTAGTACAGTCATTAAGAAAGCAGTACTGAAGTTCCTCAAGAAATTAAAAATAGAACTACCATATGATCCAGCTATATCCCACTTGTGAATATATATATCCAAAGGAAATGAATCAAGTTGTCCAAGCACTTACCTTCATGCTCATGTTTACTGAAGCACTATTCACAATAGCCATGATATGGAATCAAAGTGTCTACCAGTAGATGAATGAATGCATAAAGAAAATGTGATATATGTACATAATGAAATATTATTCAACCACAAAGAAGAATGAAATCCTTGTCATTTGCAACAAAATGGATGGAAATTGAGGATATTATATTAAGAAAAATAGTCAGGCACAGAAAAACAAATACCACAAGCTCTCAATTGTATATGGGAACTAAAGTTCATCTCAAACACTAGAGTAGAATAGTGATGACTAGAGCAGAGAGAGGAGAAGAGGGAAGTTGGAGAATGGGTACCAAAATATAGTGAGCTAGGAGGAATAAGTTCTAGTGTTCTAAGGTCCAATAGGGTAACTTTCATTTATAACAACCAATAATTCAAAGACTTCAACACAAAGAAATGATAAATGTATGGAGACAGAAATGCTGATTACTCTGATTTGTCATTACATTGTATCAATTGAATTATCACACTGTATCCTATAAATATGAAAATAAAAAGATACAGGGTACTTCCATCACCCCTTAACAAGAATAAAGTAAAATAATGCTATTTTTTCATATACTTAATCAATCTAACATATCAGTTAATTCATAATAACAGCAGCAATAATGTATTCAGTGATCATAGCTTATGGATAACTAAAACTAATGACAATAATATTAAAAGGGATAGGAGGAAGGAACTGGAACATTGTTACATAGTACTTGTACTATTTGTAAAGTGGTATAGTGCTAACTGAAAACGGATTTGGAATGTATACTTTAAACTCAAGGGCAAGATGTGAAAATAAAGTTAAAAAAAAGTACAAGTAATTCATTGATATTTCTATGAGGAGGGAAATGCTGTCTTATAAAAAATGCTTAATTCAACCTGAGAAGGTAGAAAAAGAATGGAACATACACATAAAGAAACAGAGCAAGGACAATGAAACAGAAGAGTTATAAATATTGGGAGATATTAATACAACTGTATGGATATTTACTTAAATGTAATGGGCTATATATACCAGCTTTTAAGAGACATCAGGGTGAATAAAAAAGAAGACCCAACTACTCTTTGTTTAAGACCAAGATTAAAAGCTAAAGAGTGGAAAAAAGATATGACATGCTCACAGTAATTATAAGAAAGTTTAGGACCAGCTCAGTTTAGAACACTTGCCTAGCATGTACATGATGAGGTCGTGGGCTCGATCACTAGCACTGTCAAAAACAAGCAAACAAACAAACAAACAAACAAAAAAAGGAAAGGGAAACAAAAAACCTGGGATGGCTACATTAATCATTAATTTAAGATGAATTTTAAGCCTAAGCAGACTTGAGAGCAAGGAAAAATTCTGAACAACAAAGAGGAACATTATATAATGATAAAGAGGTCAATTCTCCAAGAAGGCATAATAATCCCAAATACAATATGTGTAACTGCAGAGTCAAAACAACTGAGGCAAAAAATAATAGAATTACAGGGAGAAACTGATTATTGTATTTGGAAATCAGTAACAGATCAAGCAGGATGAAAAATCAGTTAATATAACTAAACTGAACAGCAGCATCAATCAGATATAATCAAGTTATATAGAATATTTAATCCAACAACAGCAAAATGCATAATCCTCAAGCCCACATAGAACACTCACCCCTGCAGACTATGTTGTGGACCATTAAACACACCTTAATGCATTAAAGAATGGAATCATATAAATGTAGGTTCTCACACCACAATGGAATTAAACTGCAAATAGGTAAGAGAAAGCTGGAGAACTCTAAATACATATAGATTAAACAATTTTCTAAATAACATATGAGTTAAAGAAGTCTCAAGAAAATTTAAAGAATATTTTTAAGTGAACATGAAAATACAACTTGTTAAAATTTATGTGATGCAATGAAAGCAGTGCTTACAGAAAAATTTACAGCAGTGTATTCATACATTCAAGAATAAAAGAAAAAAAACCTTAAAACAAAAACCAAAGTTGAATCTTTGCAAGTTCAATAAAAGTGATGAATATCTAGATGTAAACTATACCAAAACTTTGAATTTTCAAGTATTGTTTTTGCATGTAGATGCTGTTATTTGGTACAAGGATTTAGTTTTTCATAGATGATTACATTAGTGTCATTTATACCAAAACAATTCACTACACATTCAGTATTTTTGTACTGAACTCTATTTTAGACCCAAATTATTATTGTCTACTTTTTTCAAAAAAATGAAGTTTGACCATTAAATTTCTGTTCATCATTATTTTCTCTGATTTTCAGTGTAATTTTGTTTAGGTGAGATTCTTACAGGGAATAATCTAGGTATATTTTGTACTTAATCTAATTTGAGGGCTCTTAAAGCTTTAAGTATTTATATCTCATGTTACAACTAATATTCGTTTTGATGGCCATCTATTTTATATCCTCAGTACAACGTCTCATGACCCAAAGAAAACAGCAGCTATAATGTTAACAACAGACTATCTAGATGTTTGAAAGACCTTTTCTTTGACTCAAGTTTAAAAATAAGCCACCATATGAGTGTGATAAGAAAACCTCACTGTGAAACTACCTAGCAACTATTTTTAGCCTTCGTCTCTGTTAGTGTTCCTGTTATATGAAAACAATAATAATCACTACCATCTGCATAGCTGCCATTTGTCAGCAGCTGCACTCTTAAGGCCAAAATATGTAACCAGAAAATAGTGAGACTTGAATCAACAAAGTTCTACTGTGACATTTCACAAAAGACTGATAACATTTTGCAAAAATGGATCCTCAATCAACTACATTTCTGATTATGGGTATTTCCAATACTGATCCCAACCTTCTGTGTTCTTATACTCCCTCCCAAACTCTATCTTCCCTCTCTTCCATCCATTTTCTCATCCCTCTCCTTATAGACGTAATCCATTTCCACAAATTCAATTAACTCTGAATTCCCAGTATTCACATTCATTCTTTTTCTCACTCTCAAATTTTAGGGCCATATTTCTAGGCCTTATGGAAAAATTCATTTGGAATTATGTATTACTAAAGCCAGCTATAATCTTCACTTTACACTTTCTTCCAGGACTTCTCCCAGTATTGTCAGATATTAAAATACCAGTTACCATTTTTTTGTAGTACCTATAGAATTCACATTTTCTTTCCTTGTTTTCTTTATTTCTACTTCAGTAAAGTCTCTGTCATTTAACACTCATATCATTGCAGTAGTTTCTCAATGAGATTCTTTTTCTCCAGGTTCTTTTCCCAAAAGTCTATTATCAACAAAATTCAAAAAGATCCAATTACTTTATGCCATTTCCTTACTTCAGGAATTATAATTCTGCTAAGGGAACCAAATAAACACCAGAGATGTACTACATTAGCAGGGCACCTCTCTGGTATTTTTTGTTTGTTTTGTTTTGTTTTGCATTTAGTTTCCATTTACCTTAGATTCCTGATTCTTCCACTCAGTATAACTCCATGTACTTCATTCATCACTACCTCTCACGTTATTCTCCATTTCTTAAAAGTCATATTTCCATTATTTCCAATCCTGTATTTCCCTCAAATGCATTTCTTTTCCATGAATCTTTCCAAACCAGATAAAGGTATGGGCCCATATTAAAGGAATGGTAAATAATGTAGCATTTTTAGCCACTTTAAAATATAATTATTTAAAGCAAAATATAATTACCATGTATTATGATATTTATTAACATGTGTGAAGAAAATGACAGCACGAAGAATGGAAGGGGGAAACGAAACCATGCTACTACATATGATATGATTATAACTGAAGGTAGACTGTGATAAATTAAACAAGTATACTGCAAACTCAAAAAACAACTCAACAGTAAAACAAAGACATATAGCTAGTAAGATGACAGCAGAGTTAAAATGTCATAAAAATATGCAGTCACAAAAACGTAGTGAAACAAAAAAATTAGCAAGATAGTGTATTTGAATTCCACTATGTCAATAAATGTATTAAATGAAAATGAGCTATAATAAACACTTCATTAAGTCATATATTGTCTAATAGATAAGAAAAAATAAGGATAAACTACATACTATCTAACAGAAATCCCACTTAAATATAACTGATATAGATAGGTTAAATGTAAAATGATAGAAAAGATACAATTACACAAAATCAAAAGAAAGCTTAGTACTTAATAGCAAGACAAACTAGGTTTCAGAAAATATATCATGGATATAGTGGAATACATAATGACAACAAGGTAGATTTAACAAAAACATATAATAATCCTAAATCTAAATGTATATGCAGCTGTCACTGAAGCTTTAAATATATGAAATGGGGTAGGGATGTACAGCTCAGTGGTAGAGTGTTTCCCTAGCATGTGGAGGGCCCTGGATTAATTCCCAATATTGAAAATAAGAAGCAGCAACACTGAACAAACCACTATTTTGCGGTATTGAGGATTGAACCCCAGGGCATTGTACCAATAGAGCTGTTATCTCCAGCCCACAAACCCACTATTATAGTAGAAGAGTACAAGAATCCTTTGTCAGCAACCAACAACATGAGTAGACAGAAACTCAGAAAGTGTATGGAAGACAGGAAGAGCATTATCAGCCATCCTGACAGCACATGTGTTCAGTCTTGACAGAACCATCTTGTTCAAAACATGTTACAGAGCAGAATCTAGATTCTCTTGAGGGTATACAGAGCAAAGTAATCTCAAAAGCAGCAGTATAAAGACAAAATAAAAGGAAAATCAATGAATTCAGTATAGAAAAGTAGAGAAAATCAGTAAGACCAAAAGTTGGTTCCTTGGGGCAGGGCAGAAGAAAGAAAAGAAAAAGAAAATCTCAGTAACGCTGATAACCTCTAACCAGACTGATAAAGACACTAATTACCAGTTATCAGGAATAACAGAGAGACCCTCATTATAGCTACTGCAAACATTAAAAAAATAGTAAGAGAACAGACATTTTTCAAGCTGATACATTAAAAACTTAGAGGAAAGATTCTTAAAAGCCACAAAATACCAAAAACCTGCTCCAGAAAATCAGATAACCATGAGAGCCCCACAACTATTAAAGAAATTACAACTTATAGCTAAAAACCTTTCCAACAAAATCAAAACTCCAGGCCTAATTAGCTTCACTGGTAAATTCTACCAAATAATTAATTAATAAATAATACAAATTCTACACACACAATTCCATAAAATGGAAAAGAAGGGAAACTTCCAACCTTTTTTTTTTTCTTCTTTCTTTCACTTTTTTTTAAATTAGAGTCCACCCTGCTTTTAAAGCAAACATGATCCTGAAATGAAAATCACACTAAAATATTTTGGAAAAAGTTGACACACCAATATTATTCATGATTCAGAGATGCCAAATAATTATAAAATGCACTGTACCAAATCTAGCAATATATAATCAGGTAACACATCATGAACATACGGATTTTTGCCCAGGAACGCATGGCTCACTCAACACTGAGAAAATCAATTAATCAATGTTAATTCACCATCTTAATAGAAATGAAGGAGAAAAGTCATATGATCATTGCAATACATGAAGAAAACATTTAATAAAATTCAACACCCCACTCATGGTAGAAGCACTCAGGAAACTAGAGATAAAAGAACTTCTTCAACCTAATCCAGGAGGAATAAAGAAAACTTACACTAACATCATATTTTAAAATATTACACTGAAATAATTTTAAGCTTAGAGAACACTTCTAAAAATGGCGTAGTTACCATATATTACCCACCTTCCTCTACTGTTAACATCTTACATGGCCATATCAAAACAAACATCAATACAATACTATTAGCTATATTACCCACTTTATTTAGATTCCACCCCCTTTTTAAATGAAGATTACTTTTCTGTTCCAGGATTTAATCCAAGATCCACATGGCATTTAGTCATCATGCCACATTATTTCCCCCCAATCTGTGAGAATTCTACCACTGTTCTTTGCCTATTATATAAAGTTGATAATTTTGAAGTTATCTGGCCAGGTATTTTGAGGAATATCCCTCCCATATGGGTTCCTCAGATTTTCTCATGTTTATACTGAGATTATGAATTTGGGGGAGGACTCCTATAAAAATGTTATATTCTTCTCAGAGCATCACTGATGGGTTATATCAAATCTTATCATTGATTAAGACACTGTCTGCCAAATCTATTATAAAATCATTTTTTAACCTTTATAAATAATTGAGTGGTGGAGATAATTTGAGAATATGTAAATTTCTCTTAAATCTTGGTCCACTAATTTTAGCATTAATTGTGGGTTTTATGTGTGGCAATTTATACTCTGGTGTTCTAGAAGTGATTTTATATTTCTATCAATCCTTCTACATTTATTAATTAGAATTAGTTATAAGGAAAACATGCCTTTTCTCAGCACTTAATTTATTTAATCATTCATTTATGTAATACACATTCAGTCTCATGAATGTGTATTTTATTCTCTGGGTCATTATCTAATACTGTATTTATTTTGTTAACTGAATTATTCCAGCTTTTGTCACAGGGAAATATTCAGGATTAGCTCCTTTCTGTCTTTTTTAAAGTACCTATGTAATTTCTGGAATCACAAAATACTCCAGGCTTGTTTTTTATTTTCCCCCTACTAGCCCCCAAACCAACTGCTTCTCCAAGGAACCTTGGTTTCTTTTATTGGCAAATGATATTTAGAAAACTACATGTGGCTGCTAGATGTTCTCATTAACATCATATTTAATCATAAAAGATGTTCTTCTCCCTAAGATCAGAAACAAAGGCAGGATGTTCCACTTTCACACTTCTATTCATATTGTAGTGGAGGCTCTAATCAATACAATAAGGCAAAAGAAGATATAAATAAAATGCATCCAAATTAGAAACGAAGCTGTTTTATTTACAAAGCTGTTTAAAACTGTTTTTATTTATAAAGGATATGATCATGTATGTGGAGAATCATAAGTGATTTACAACGAAAGCTACTACACCTAAGAAGTGATTTTTTTTAACTGAGCTCCATTTTAATTATTTATAATTTGTACAAACTTCCTCAAGAAAAAAAATTCCACTTCAAACACAGTAGTATTGAAAGTCAACTTTAAAAAGATTAGCTCAGTGGTTTACTGGTAGTGGGGGACGGGTCGTGGTGGGGAGGGGGAGAAATTTTAATTCATCTTTTCTTTCGTTGAAGGACTTAAGACATGTAATGTAGGAGTATACAATCTTTAACAATTAAAAGAATCGACAAACAAAAAGCTAGTTCTTTGAAAAAAATAATAAATGAACAAACCCTTAGCCAGGCTAACAAAGAGAAAGAGAACAAAATCTCAAATTACTAAAATTCATGATAAAAAAGGAAATATCAACATGGACACCACTGAAATACAGATGATAATAGAAACTACCTTGAAAATCTATATTCCAATAAAATAGAAAACATAAAGACATCAACAAATTTCTAGAGAAATATGACCTACCCAAATTGAATCAGGATGATATATAAAATTTGAACACATCAATTTAAGCAATTAAACTGAAGATGCTGTCAAAAGCCTACCAACAAAGAAAAGGCCAGGACCAGATGGCTTCTCAGCTGAGTTCTACAAGAACTTCAAAGAGCTTATGCCGATACTACTCAAATTATTCCATGAAATAGAAAAGGAGGGAACCATTACAAATTTTTTTAAATCCCAAATCTAACACATATACCCCAGTTTCCCCTTATACATGCATGTACCCTCACTTTTCTAAAATTAAAGAAGTGATCAAATAATAAATGAAAGCTTCCATCTATATCATTGCATTACCCAATTTCAGGTGGTAAAATTTATAGTTTATTTTCTGGTGTGATGACTCTGGAATTTGACAACATGGTGGTTAGCTTTGGGCCCTGTTATGTCAGGACAAATTATTGGGGAAATCAATTTTTTTTTTTAAGAATAATGATGCCTTATAATGGGCCAAGGAACTGAAGACTTACAGAAAAAGATATACAGGTGATTAACAAATATATGAAAAACGTTCAACATCTCTAGCATTAGAGAAATGCAAATTAAAACAACTCTAAAAATTCATCTCACTCGAATTAGAATGGCTATTATTAAGAAACCAGCAATAATAGGTGTTGGCTTGGATGTGGGGAAAAAGGAAACACTTGTACATTGCTGGTGGAGTTGCAAATTGGTGCAGCTACTCTAGAAAGCAGTGTGGAAATTCCTCAGAAAACATGGAATGGACCCATCTTTTGAACCAGTTATCCCACTCCTTGGTTTATACCAAAGGACTTAAAATTAGCATACTACAGTAACACAACCATGACAATGGTTATAGCAGCTCAATTCACAAAAGTCAGATTGTGCAACCAACCTAGATGCCTTCAACAGATGAATGGATAAAGAAACTGTGGTATATATATGCAATGGGATATTATTCAGCCATAAAGAAGAATAAATTATGGCATTTGCAGGTAAATGGATGGAATTGGGGAATATCACACTAGAAGAAATAAGCCAATCCAAAAAACCAAAGGCCAAAATGTTTTCCCTGTTAAGTGGATGATGATACATAATGGGGGTGGAAGGAGAAGGGTAAGAGAAGAATGGAGGAACTTTAGATTATGTAGAGAGAAATGAGATGGGGGTATGAAAGATGGCAGAATGAGACAGACATCATTACCCTATGTACATGTATGATTACACGAATGGTGTGAATCTACAATGTACACAACCAAGAAATGAATAGTTTTACCCCATTTGTGTACAGTGAACCAAAATGCAGTCTGTAAAAATAAAAAAATTTATAAAAAGAATGATGCCTTTCATTATACTAAGACTCTTTGAAAAACTAATTGAAGTATTTAAGTCCTGAAAAAGGCTTTTTCACAGTTCAACAACAAAGACCATTCAAAATTGATTCTCTGTAATTTTGAGAATTTCATCATGAATAACGAGCTCAATTATAATCTATTTATTTAACACTTCTATTCAACAAGAACTGTATCTTCCTTCTGGCTTTGTCAGAAAATTTTTGAGATGATTTTTTTTTTTTTTTTTTAGTACAGTGCTGGAGGTTGAACCCAGAGCTAGCACATTTAATATAATTTTAATTAAATATTAAGAAATAACACAGAATGTTAAAGTCAGGTAATAAAATGAGTAAACAGAAATATTTGGAGGAAGAATAATTTATACTATGGGACAATGATGTAAGAGTTATTATCCCAAGATAAAAAGATATCTTAGCTCTAAGAAGCAACTTTACAAGGTTACAGAATACAAAGTTCAATATAAAAAATCAATTCTATTTTCTATATTGGTAGCAAAGTGAAAATGAAATTGTAAAATTCTGCTTGCATCAGAAGACATTAAATACTTAAGAATATATCTAGGACTGGGTATGATATAGCCTCAGCTGGTTGAGTGTTTGCATCAAATGCACAAGGTTCTGGGTTCAAACCCCAGCACCAAAAAAATAAAAATAAAAAAATTATATATAAGAATATATATATATATATATATAATGGGAGGTGGGAAGGGGGCAAGAATGGAGGAAGGAGGGACTGTATAGAGGGAAAAAGAGAGGTGGGGGTGTGGGGGGGAAGGAAAAAATAACAGAATGAATCAAACATCATTACCCTATGTAAATGTATGAATATGCAAATGGTATGCTGTTACTCCATGTACAAACAGAAACAACATGTATCCCATTTCTTTACAATAAAAATAAATTTAAAAATATAATGAATATATATATATATATTCATATATATATATATATATATATATATATATATATATAACAAAATGTGTAAAACCTAAACATAAAATTACAAAACATTACTGAAAGAAATTAAAGATCATGTAATAAATGGAGTGGTACACTGGGTTTCTGGATCTGAAAATCATTGTTAAGATGACATTTCTCCCCAATTCTGAAATTAAATACAATCTCACATAAATCCTAGCAGACCAACAAACTGAACATTGAAATCACCTAGAAGTTAATTTAGAAATTTATCTAGAGAAATTCATACTAGAAAATGTCCTACCAGAGAATCTTAAAGCTTTTAAGGTACTGAAATGATCTGTGTCTTATGTGTTAGTCTATAAGATGAACTTGTCTATTTCCCACAACGGAAATGAGAAGCAAACCCAGGACTACGAACAGCTCTTCTGCACTTTTCAGTCCTATACTCTTTCAAATTATCAAATTATGTATCATACAACTTCTAATTAAGGTTAAGGTTAACTGACTTTCTGTTTTGCTCAGACTTAGTTTTCCCCTAAAATACCAGCAACTCTAGATGTGTCTTCATCTCTGGATTTGCTGTAATATTTAGAAAAATAGCCATAATCATGCAATAAGAAATATATAAAAATAATAAATCTCTAAAGCTTATTAATAAAACACACCTCATCTTGGAGATGAATTGATCACTTATAAATAAGTTATACATTTCAAAGATATAAGGACCCCATCAAAATGTTTAAATTTATAAATAATTTCATAGTTTATACTGTCCCCCATGCCACAATTTTAAGTGAATTCATAAAATAGCTAATAGTGTTAGACTGCTTCCTTTAAAATTAATTTCCTGTTTATGTGTGTTATGATGCAAACCCAAATAGAACAAATTACCTTCATAGCTTTTACAAAAGAGACTCAAATTTTTTTTTACTTCTTTTTTATATGATGGGATATTACTCAGCCTTAAAGAAGAATGTAATTATGGCATTTGCCGGTAAATGAATGGAACTGGAGAATATAAACGAAATAAGACAATCCCAAAAAACCAAAAGCTGAATGTTTTCTCTCATATGCGGATGCTGATTCATAATGGGGGGGTGGGAGCAGTTAGGGAAGAATACAGTTACTTCAGATTAGGTAGAAGGGATTGAAGGGAGGGGAGGGGGTCTGGAGAATAGAAGGATAGTACAATGAATTAGACATTATTACCCTATGTACATATATAACTGTATGACTGGTAAGATTCTACATCATGTATAACCAGAAGAATGAGAAATTATACTCCACTATATGTGATGTATCAAAGTGTATTCTACTGTCATGTATAACTAATTAAAACGAACAAAAAACTTTTTAAAAGAGAGACTGAAAATTTGAGGGTGATGTTATAATGTTGTAGTTACAGAGTATCTGAGTAAACATTAATTGCCTCATCTGATAGGCAGGACACATGAGTAAGCCTGTTGGAAGGTAACTAATCTGATCATGGAAACTTTACTTTGTGGTTGTGTTTCTGTGCAAAATGCTGTAATCTTTGCTCAAATTGTGTCTTTTTTTTTTTTTTTTTAGCAATTAAAACATTTTAATTTCTCTCTGTACATCATCTAAACTTCTTTTAGCATCTCCTTTTCCCTGCCCATCTTGTTGGCACCTTAATTCCGTTCCCACAAGCCTGGTTATCCTAATCTTAATATTTTCACTCTGGGCAGGCCTATCCCAGTGGGCAAGCCTTGCTTCTTCACTGGTTCTCAGAGCATTCTCCAGCTGAGGTCAAATTGAATTTAACATGAAAAGCTGAACATTGATAAGGAAATCACTGAAGCATCACTTAAGTCTCCTCATTAGATTGAAAAGGTTCATGTTTTGTCCCTTCTTAGCAATGCCACACTGGTGCTGTAATCACTGCCTCTTAAAAAAAAAAAAAGTTTTCTTCCTTTTTCAAATGAGTTCTCCCTGGACAGGGTATACTGAAGGAATGATATTTAGTTGTATCTTACAGTTTTGTGTGCCAAAGAAAACTTCTGACTATATATTACTTGTGGGAGACACAGTAAGATCCTGATCTTTTCCAGATTCCTTTGTAGTGTGCTGAGATGATAAAAACAGTATATATCTCATAGAAGCCTTCCTACATATGTATGTAACTCATAAGGCTCATCATCAGTGATCTAAAGTAGATATAAAATTGTCCATATGAGATTCATAAACATTTAGGGCATTTAGGAATGGTCATCTGCTTCATGTAAGGGTTGTGAAGGAACCAATATTTGCCACAGTGCTTTATACATGATAGAAACTCAAAATACATGAGTTTGGTTGAGTTTAAACTTTGAGTAAAAGGTGTTTAACATGGTGCAAGTATTTTAAATTTACAGTTACAAGAAATGAGGAGAGGGGCTGGGGTGTAGCTCAGTGGTAGAGCACTTGCCTATGTGAAATACTGGTTCAATCCTCAACAACACATAAAAATAAGTAAATAAAGATATTGTATTCATCTACAACTAAAAAATATTTTTAAAAAGAAATAGGCAGAAAAATCACCACACTCCCTTTTACCAACAACATATTCCAGAAATGAAATACTGTATTATTTCCTCATAGCTCATTTCTCATTCCATCTCTGTTTCAGGGGTTAATGGAGAAGAATACTCAGCATAAAACAAACCTATATAAATGTTTATTGATAAATGTTCCAGAGAAAAATATGGAAAGCTGGAATAAACTGAAATGGGTAGACTAATGAAAAAAACAGACAAGAAATCTATATAAATTAATGAATTAGATAAAATTTCCATATAAAAATTTTATAAAAGTATTTGAAAAACAAATATCAAATCAATGTCTATAGTAACAGGAGATGAGTAGTAAAAAATAAAAATGAAACAGACACAGTGATTTTTCCTGTTCCTGAACTCAAGTAAAAATTGCAATATTGAAAAATACACAATAAGCAGATTACAAAAAATAAAAAAGATACATAACTGTGGGCAATAAAATTATGTTTCAAACAACAGAATAGTTCCAAATAAGAAATAATTATTATTTTATATTGGGGGGGGCACTTGGGAATTGAATTCAGGGGTGGTTAACTACTGAGCTACATCCCTGGATTCTTATTAATTCTTATTTTTATTTATTCTTTTGGGACAGGTTCTAAGTAAGTTGTTTAGGGTCTTGCTAAGTGACTGAGACTGACCATGAACCTCCTACCTCAGTCTCCCAAATTGCTGGGATTATAGGCATGTGCCACTGTGCCTGGTCTACTTGTTAAATATGAAATATTACAACTACATTTCTTTAAATTCTTTTTAAGTAAGGATTTACATAAATGAATTGGAAGAATTTACTTTAAAATTAAAAATGTAAGAGCAAAATTTAAAGTTATAATTTTTCCCTTCATTTTCCTAAAGAAAAACATAACATTGTATATATTTTTTTCCTAGAGAAAAAACTAACAAATTATTATGGAAACAAAAAGAGAAAAATAAATTTTTGTCAACTCTGAATAAAATTTCAAGAGATATTTGGGGAGTCCAAATTATAAATAAAACATACTAAGAAGTACAATAATCACTTAAATGTCAGAGAAAATGGAAAATATCATTACATCATTGGATTTATTTGCTTAATTTTTATGCTATAAAATTCATTTTAGCAGAGTAGTCAAAGTATAAATACACTATGCCAGGAAGATATCCTACCTTTTTATCATACACATCTTGCCAGTTTACTCCAGAAAAGAAGCTGTGTCTCATAATTTCTTTTGCATCATCTGGTCCTCCACCAAGGCTACAGAACAGAAATTTTAATTAAATGAATATAAAACATTTACAGAAGCCCACTGCATTAAAAAACTTTTTGTGAAAAAGCAATTTTCTGTGTGAGAAACAGTTCTTGGGATAAACACTTATAAAATTAAAAAGCTTTCACTATAAATCTAATTTCCTAATATGCTATTAACAATTACTAGCTTCAGAACAATATGGTAATGGCAAAGAGCAGAGGTTTGGGAGACAAACTGGAAAGAGGTAAGCATTTATGGCACTTCTGCAATGTGCAGCAATGAAAAAAATGCTTAACCTCATTTTCCCACCTGTAGAGTGGGATAAAAACCCTTCCTGGGGGGTTTTATAAGGATTAGAAATAACATAAGTAGCACCTGGCACAATAAATCATAGTTACTATCACTGTCAATTCTCTAACCAAGTTCCTTTTGAATGACTCAGTAAAAATGTATCCCTTATTAATAAAATTCTGAAATTATTAACTGGTTAGAAAATCAACAATGCTATTGACAGAAATTCATGGTTATTTTCATATCTCAAAGGAATTCCACAGAAAACAGTATTATTAATTCACAAAATATCATTACAATGTAAATGTGCTATAAAAACTTGTAGTATGAACTAAAAATTATAAAACATACACCCCCTTTTCTATAGGTATTCTCATTTAAACAATTTCTGACACAATAAAAAATTCAGGTGTTTTCTGGCTTCCTCAGTTTAATATAGTGTACATGAGTCACTAAGAAAAAAGAGAAAAGTGAGAGAGAGGAAAGAAACAGAGGGAAAAAACAAAACAGAACAATTACCGGTAACAATTTAATTAAGTCTTTGGGGGAACTTACACATACAAAAATAAGTGTATTATAAATATAGTACAAAGGATGTGAAGCACAAAATTTATAAATGATACTAAAATATACAACATTCCTATTGTAAATTAGTCATAAAATTCTCATAAACTGGGCATGCTGGTGCATGCCTATAATCCCAGCATTTTGGGAGGCTGAGGCAGGAGGTTCACTAGTTCAAGCCAATCTCAGCAACTTAGCAAGGCCCTAAGCAACTTAGTGAGGCCCTGTCTCAAAAAAAAAAAAAAAATTAAAGTAAAAAGGGTGGGTTATGTGGTTCAGTGTTAAGTGCCCCTGGTATCTCCCCAAAAGAATTCTCATAAAAAACTTTTGTTAATTTTTGCTGAACTCCCAAACTCCAAAAGCCAACTATGGATGATTTCTGAGTAGTTCTGATACAAATATTGATTGATATTATTGTTTATGTTAAAATCAAGGATGAAGGTGATACTACAGACATCAAACTTCAGTTGTCAAACTTGTCAGTAATGTGAATGACTTCTTATTGAATGAATGGTTAATAGTTTTAGAACAGTGGAAAATATTTAAACTATTTCTGTGCTATCTGAAATGTAATATATACAGAAACAACATACTTTTAAGCTTAATCTGCACTGTTAGCTTTTTCTCATTTTTTTATTGTAAACAAATGGGATACATGTTGTTTCTCTGTTTGTACATAGAGTAAAGGCATACCATTTGTGTAATCATAAATTTACATAGTGTAATGTTGTTTGATTCATTCTGTTATTTTTCCCTTCCCCACCCCTCCCACCACTCTTTTCCCTCTATACAGTCCTTCCTTCTTCCATTCTTGCCCCCCTCCCTAACCTAACCCTAAACCTAACCCTAACCCTAACACTAACCCCTCCCACCCCCCCATTATGTGTCATCATCCACTTATCAGCGAGATCATTCGTCCTTTGTTTTTTTGAGATTGGCCTATCTCACTTAGCATGATATTCTCCAATTTTATCCATTTGCCTGCAAATGCCATAATTTTATCATTTTTATGGCTGAGTAATATTCCACTGTATATATATATATACCACAGTTTCTTTATTCATTCATCAACTGAAGGACATCTAGGTTGGTTCCACAATCTGGCTATTGTGAATTGAGCAGCTATGAACATTGATGTGGCTGTATCTCTGTAGTATGCTGATTTTAAGTCCTTTGGATACAGGCCAAGGAGTGGGATAGCTGGGTCAAATGGTGGTTCCATTCCAAGCTTTCTGAGGAATCTCCATACTGCTTTCCAGAGTGGCTGCACTAATTTGCAACCCCACCAGCAATGTATGAGTGTACCTTTTCCCCCACATCCTCGCCAACACCTATTGTTGCTTGTGTTCTTGATAATCACCATTCTAATTGGGGTGAGATGGAATTTTAGAGTAGTTTTGATTTGCATTTCTCTTATTACTAGATTTCTCCATCATTTTTAAGGTCTACATAATCAAAACGAATCAAACCCTGACTTAAAATATTGGCAAGTTTTGGTAGTGTGAATATTCCCATCAAGGCTAATTTCAAGCTACTGTACTAGCAAACCATTATACATTATTTCCATATATTACATAACTTCAAAAATACAGAAAAGTAAAATGTAAAAAAATTATTAAGGAGTGACAGATTTTGAGTACTTATTACTTTTTGCTTTTGCTATTATTGATTTAATTTGCAAATTTATGTTAATTTTAAAGAATGGATGCTTTGAACATTTAGTTCATACAATTCCTGGAAAGTTAACAATTGGTTCTTGTCAGCTGGTACTTAGGAATTCCCTCACAACACTATGTAGAAAGAAAACCAAATAGGTCACAGAAATCAAATAATCATATAAATCTAACAAATTCTGGTTATGAGGTATAAGACTCACACAATTGGATCTTCTGTCACATTGTCAGAATGGAAAATAAAGCAATCAGCTGATATCTGAGTATCTTTGATTAAGTGGTTCCCATAAATAAGCTTGTGCACCTCCTACTCCCAGATATATATAGGTTTTCTAAATAAATCACACCCCAAGACAGGACTTTTAGATTGAATCATCTCAGAATAGTGATGTTCACATCTGGAACCTCAGCCTGGTCATTCTGTATTTAGTTAATACTTAGCATTCTGGTTCCTGCCCTAATTCTATTTTATTCTACTTCAAGTTCTGTATGACAGTACCCATTGAGACATAAAGTTCCTTGGGAGGCAGAGATCAGTACTGGATTATCCAAAAGGCCTTCTAACTTTCTGGATAAGCAATCAGAAAAGCAGATACATGTTTCTGAAAGAATTTAATGTATCAAAGTAGTCTGCATGAAAAAAAATCAGAACTCTATTGTGTTCTTTTATATTAGTTATAGTTTACTTACTCTTTAAAGTTGAACTGTTTATAGTTTATGATACTGTTTGTATCTGAAGTGTACCTGAGATAGTACATGAGATGGGAGCTGGACTGAAGAATCATAATAATTTTGTAGGTTTTAATCCAGCTTCTGTTGTTATTCATTTTGAAGTAAAACCTCAGTTCTTTAGCAACAATTTGACTTTGGACACAGCTAGTACAGTTATCAAATATATATAAAATATATACGGTCATGAATACTATGCAAAAGTGTATTACAATCTCAGACTGTCATTTTAGAAGCTGAAATTCTTTAACATAAACTTCCTCAAAGTGTAAACTGTAAAATGTCAAGGTCAATTGCTCTCTGATACACAATTTAACACTTCAAAATATGCTTTGATATGAGTTATCCATGCCTAAGTATATTAAACTCCAATGTTAGAATGTTAAATACTTAGGTCCTATGAATTCTTTACTATTAGGAACATCACAGAATTCCCATTTTCTTAGTACACTGAATGGAACATGAGACCATGCTTCTCCGATGAACTCTCCATAGGATGACAAAGGTGGACTAAAAGAATGATACTAAGGTAATGGAAAATAAGAAATAGCAAAATGATAGTTGACTTGATCAAACTGATGGCAGTTTAGTAAAGAATACAGGGGGGGGACGGAAATCAGGCAGTATTTAAAGTAGCTGAATAGGAAAAATAAAGAGGTATGCTATGATAATATCTGAATGTGTTTACAAAGACTTTTCAGGGTCCTTTGGCCTTCTATCTTTTTTCTACCTGTAAAGCATTTCCCAGGATTCAGTCCTAGGTCCTCTCCACTATTTCTTGCCTTTTGCTACTTCCTAGATGTCCATGCCTCCCAAACCCATATACTCAGTTACTATGTTTCTTTTTAAGTTCTGTTTTCATTATTTCCAGTTGCTTACTTGACATTTCCATCTATATTTTCTATAAATAAAATATATATAAAAACCTCAGGCTTGTTATACCCCAAATTAATACCAACATTCACCCCAGCAAGCCTCTTCCTTTGCTTGGGCTCTCTGTCTGTCGAACCACACATTCTTTAAATCAGTCATGCTAGCTGGAAACCTCCAATACATCCCTGGGATCTGCCCAATGTCTACTTCCTCACTATTTCAACTGCCCTTTTTGGAGGGAGGGGTTGCTGGGTATTGAATAGAGGGTCTCCAACCTGTAGTTTCTATTAATCATTCACAAAACTCTTTACTACTTCAGGAAGAATTTCATCTTCTACCTAGATAATTTCAGAAGCATTCTTACCTGCTCTGCCTTCCTGCCCCTCACTTTCCTAAATGCATCCACCCCAAAACTGCCAGAATTACCTTTTCATAACCCAAATCCATGTATGCTATCTCGTTTTAAATACTCCCATGGGTTCTCATTCCTTTCTGAATAAAGATGAAGTATTTTCTAAGAAACATCAGGTCCTTATCAAAAATATTAGCTTCGTCTCCCAGTATTACCCAACTCATGTTCCATATGCAAGTCACCGAACTTCTCAACTGCCATGTTCATTTGCAAGTCTAGCTGAGTTACTTTACATGTAAATTTCTCTGCTTGAATTCCACTACAAACTCCAATTCCTCCCTAAGCCAGCACAGGTTCTCCAATCCCCTAAACAGAGCTAATAATTACAATATTAATTTGTACATGGTTGGCCTGAATAAATTTTGTTATATGTTTTGTGGCCCTTATCATTCTATAGATTCCAGAGCAGAGACTTGTTTATCTTATTCTCCTTTATGTTTCCAATACTTTAATGAAGTAGTGGAGGGCCTTGAAGAAAATACCAGGTTGATTCATAATATTGCATCTTCTCTTGAGAACACCACCAACCTCTGGGTAGAGAAACTGCATATTAGACCACTAACATTCTAGAAATGGACCTCACGCTTATTCAACAGTTCTTAAGTACCTACTACATGCTCTCCATGGAATAGGGGTGGCTGACATAGACAAACAAGTGAGATATAGACACAAAAACCACAATACAATTTTTGTTCTAGCAGTCAATTACAGGAAATACAACAAAGGAAAGAGTGGCCAAAGTGCCTGAAGAACTCAGAAAAGCAGAAGATAAATGTTTATTTTTCTTAAGATCAAGCCAAATATTTGATTCCCAAACCAAAGATACAAAATGGGAGTCACAGCTCTACCTACCACCAGATACCTGATTGCTATGTAATTGGGAAATAACCATATTAAAAGGAATACATTTCAAAACCTGAATTAAGAAATGAATACATTGTAAATAATCTATCTAAGAAACACCAAACAGGCACAAAGAAACTTGCTTTCTACTCATGTTCTGCATGAATTTTTCCTTGAGACCCTGGGTAAATCACTTTACTCTCTCGTGTACCTTCATTTTCTACTCAAATAGAAATGTGAATAGTATCTACCCTAAGGGTACTATAAAAAGGGCAGAGCAGAGCTGTGAAAATACCCTGAAAAAGAAAACAAAATGACTTTACAATTACAAGTTACCTCAGTTCTTAAGATTACCAAACAAATTTTTGAGTGGTTCCTCACAAAAGAGAACAACAAAAAGGTATCTCCTATGTTTGCTCATTTCTGCTGAAGTTAAAACCACATTCCTTATAAATTTAAAAGCTAGACGCATGCAATGGAAACCATTTCTAGAAAAAGTAGACGAAGTTCAAATTTTAGGATTCATTTATTCTTTTACTCATTAATCCAGTCTGTCAATAAATATATGTTGATCATTGATCTTAAATAAAATGGTAGAACAAAACATTACATGAAGTGTTATGGATCAATACAACAACATATGAAATCATCTATCTCCAGACACCTAAGATTTAATACTTTCAGAGAAATACTGATAAGTATACATATCTAGATGTGAGGATGAATGTATATGCATATAAAGGCATGTATTAAGAAACATTAAACAATAGATGATTTATAGAAGATGTGAATGAACATATATGTGTGAATAAATAATACTGTGAGCAAAGCAGCAAGGACAACAGAACTCTTTGATATTATAACTCTTTGATATTAAAACAGAAATACAGTATGTCAAGTGTAATTTTTTTTTCAGTGCCATCAATCCTTTCACCCACACATGGAAAAAATATTTTCAAATAACAATAGGTTGGGGGTGGGAGGAAAGAATAAAAACAGGGCTTTCCCCCACCCTATAAATGTAAATCATCAGAAATATAAAGGACTAGAAGAAGAAAAGGAATCTTCCTATTCCCACAAGATCAAGCAATAGGGAAATTAAAAACTTATTTACTCATAATATGGATAATGAAATCTCAAAATCCTTGTTTGAGAAATCTGCATAAAATTTCCAAGTGAGTAAAGAGTTGATGAAAATTTTTGAGTTTTCTATATTATGCAGTTAAAAATAAGTCAGTATCTCAGTGGGAAGATGTATATAGCAAATACATTGCTTCTTGGAATTAGTTTTATATGAATTAATTTCCATATCACAATCTCTAAACACATTCATCAGTAACTCACAGAGCATTATTTGAGGCTTACCGTTTATTTGGATCCTTTATCAAGAGCCCTGAAAGCAATGATTTTGCATCTGAAGAAGAGTTCGAGGAAACTTAATATCCTCCATTAGTATTAGTTCAAAGAGTTTTTCATGATCCTGGTTGTAGAAAGGTAACCTTCCACACATCATTTCATACATGACAACTCCTAGGCCCCACCAGTCTACTGCTCGGCCGTAGTCATTATCTTCTAACACCTAAAAGTGAAATCAGTGAAATGATTAATTACTACACATTAACTTTCAAAGCATTTTTCATAAAATATAAGAGTCTAACATAAAAATGAATTCCAACTTTCAAAGCCTAGGTAGTCTATTCTGAGTTCTTGACCTCAAAATGATGAAGCATAAATGAAAAGTATAAATTACACCAAATATGTGAAATATTCCATATATTTGTATGCATACATATATACATACATATACACATACACCCATAAAATGGTCAGTGTATAAAAAATGGGACAGGACAAGTCATAAAAAAGAATACCAGTAAATGAATATATTTGAAGGATCAAATGAAAAACATAAGCTAGCATTTTTTACGTGTTTTCTCTTAGGTCTACTTAGTTTTTCATCGTGAATTCACTAATGTGAACTTTAATAACTTAAAGTTAGGCTATGCTGATTATAGACAATAAAATGTGCCTTGCCCGTTGTTGCTTTAAGAACCAAGTTAAAAAGAAAAAGAATTTAGTAAGTAACAGAAATAAAGCAGTGAAAACTAGGAGTTTTAAACAAGCACAATATAACAATGGGGAGCACAGAACATGGCAACCACTAAAATAAATTTGAAAAATTCTTGGGGTTCCCTCTGTGTTTCAGAAAATATTTAATTAATGAATTGCATATAAAAGCTTATTGTTTGGGTTATAATAAACTTTACTATACAAAGCCTCAGTAACTGACAAAAATTTTTGTTAAACAAAAATTATGAACTCAATACCTAGGTGGTATATATCCTTACATTTGTTTCCCAAAATACCTTAGATGCAAAATAAATTTAGTAAGAAATAATATGAAAATATCCTTTTGGTTATGTTCGAACAACTTGTTCAAATCAGACATGAAAACCTACCATCTGCTTCAGATAAAATTTGTTTTCACCTTTTTATCAGATTTGTTTCTCATTCAACAGAATATTCCTCATCTACATATGACTACTGACATTTTATTAAATAACTATATTTGAATCATCTTAAAACTTACTTTAACTTGGACTCTCAAGCTTTAGAAAAACCAGATCAAGAAAGCCACAGACATGAATTTCATTAATTTAAAAAAAAACCTTACCAACTGATGATCTAAGAGAAAAATTATAAAAACAAAGTAGTACTTTGTTTCAAATTCTCTTGGCTTGAATTAAATACATTGTTGAACATGAATGATTTTTATTTAAAATTTACCAGTAACTTTACAGCACTGAGGATAATATTTTTGACAGTTATATTATAGTTACCTATAAATACTATGCAAGGTTCTTTGGTAGAGTACTTAAAGATGAAGGATAAAATTTAAAGAAAAAGTTGTAAGCATTTTTGTAATACCATGAAAATTTTTTTAATTCAAGTGGATCAATGTTGTTTCATAACTAAAGAAGCCTAGTTGGAACTGTTTTGTAAGTTTCAAACATAAGTCCAGTTGTTTTTTCAGAAATCTTGTGTAAATCACAAACTAAGGAAAATATTTTCTGAAAGAACAAATTATAGTTTTCATCATTAGCCAAAACATATTTCTACTTGTTTAAAATGAGTAATTTGAGAATAAACTGATAATAAGAAATAACCTAAGGAATTCTATTTATGTTCTAAAGTTAAAGGAAAAGCTGTATATATCACTTAAAACCAGTGACTTTTGATGATTCAAGGATCTATTCTTATGGCCAATTAGTAGAATGTTCTATTTGTGGGCCTCTATCTAATTGATACAGGGTTTTAAAACAAAACAAAAAAATTTTAAATCTAAGTAATCTTTAACTGCATTCTGACAACACCAACAAAACAGTGGCATACAAGAAGAGGAGCCAAATGTGGTTTTTAACCTCTTTTTTCATAAAACCATAAAAAGCATAAAAGCTGGATTAACTGCCTCCCGAACCCACATTTCACCAGCCGGGTTCTCATCCCCAGCTGGCAAAACTGGCAATCCTTTATTTTGTTTAAATACCTGGTTTGCAGCCAGAAGGGAAAGTGAGTGCATAAAAAAAGAGGGCTTTTATTTTTGAAGAGAAATAAGCAACTGAAAAATAAAACTGCATTGTAAAACAATCTGTTTGATAAAATCAATTTTATTTAGCTTTGTAAAATGAATACCGATTCTCAAAAGTAGTGGTTTTACTTCTGAACTTTGATGATTTAACTGATGTGCAGACACATGATGCTGTGATTAGAACTGTGTGCCATTAACACTTTGTATTGAATAATACTGATATTACATATTGTCTTGACATACAAACTTTTAAGCAAAGCTGAGGAGGAAAAACCCCTGACAACTCACTCACCCTCTCTACTTAAAAAACTTTGCTATCAATTAAAAAGATTTCTGTTGAATTCCTATTGCCAAACAGCTATAAGGTAAAACACAAGAAATGAGTGATTATAATATTCTGCATGTAGATATATAATATAAAACATGTTCTCATTATTCATATTATATCTTTTTTCTTCAATCTAAATGATTTAAAAACAAAATACTGTCTGGAAATTCCAAAGTCAAATTAATTATTCTGAATTCAAATAGCCTCTCATATTATTTTTAGAAGATTTTTTTCTCCCTAACTCACAGTGCTTCTCTTTCTAAAATTACAGTAACATTTCAATTCCATTAAACATAGTTTATCATATAATTTGGAGATAGATATTGATCAAAACATAGTGATAGAGAAATAATCCAGCAAAAACTTGGCTAATTAATCTAAAATATCTACTTTTTTCCATAAAATCAATATTACTGACCTGAGTGTGTGTGTGTGTGTGTGTGTGTGTGTGTGTGTGATGCTGGGATGAAACCCAGAGCCTTGCATAGGCTAGGTAAGCACTCTTACACTGAATTACATCCCCAGCCCTTGTGACTGACTTTTAAATGAAACTCAAAGTGTAAACATGAATGTGGGCATTTGGTATATCCTTCTATCCCTACTGTCCTTTGTACTTAGATACAGCTGTACTTTATGTATTTAACACAAATGCCCAGATAAAGGGTGAGAATTTAGAACACTAAACATAAATGTTAAAAAGTGATAAGAAGTCACTTTGAATCAAAATTCAAACAGAGCACACACTATAGGAAATGAGGCTTAGTTTTCAATTTTTTCTACCAGGAGTCAAGAAATTCTTTACTTTCATTTATAATAAACCTAAAAATCAAACAGGCATAGCAGGTATCAATTAATCTTAAATATTCTGGTAATATTTGATGAGGACACATCCATTAATAAAACAATCCTGTAAAGGGAAAAAAATACTCCATGATTGTTCTTAATCACTAATTAAAAAGGAAGATTTTAAATAACAAACTATATATTTTAAAATGAGAGCATCATTTAAAGTTCACAATGTAAATATATATTTGGCTAATAGGCATTTAAAAAAATACTCATTCTAATACTGGGAGTTGAAGGTATACCTCTTTCGCTTATTAGTCAAGCTACACAATGCACCCAGGGCAAGCAATTATAAGGAGACCATATATGCCCTGGAGTGGCTTACTGCTCTATCAATAATCCTGACAGAACAGATGGGGGAAAAAATTAAACATCTAAACAGACTGTCTGTACACCTATGTTGTGAAAGTAAACTGCGAACTTGGATGAACCAATTTACCACTAATTCAAAAAAATTTATTTTTTTCTGGTAACCTTAAAATCTCAGGTAATTGGTATGTGTATGTCTTATATATAAACAGCTCTCTTTATATTATCATTTATAAAAGCCCTTTATATATTCTTAAAATTACAGGTATTTGCTAAAAAATTATGACTAGTAAACATATATTCATATACATTATCATTTATGAAAGGCCTTTATATAGTCTTAACATCACAGGAGTTTGCTAAAAAATAATGACTAAATCAGATTTTAAAATTGATTGCAATTTCAAGAGAAGTACACCTTTCAATTCATAAGAACTATGAATTCCAAGGTTTCTCCATCTTTTCTTCATAAATATATTTAATAACTATCTCTCAACTGCTCTAATAATTCTTAAGAGACATCACCTGATGCCAGTTGCTATGAATTGGAATGTTGTAAGTATTACAGCCAACTCCTAGCATGTGCACACAAATCCTTTTGCAGAGCATTTTAAAAAGCAGACTCAGAATAAAACAGCAAAAATTCTAGAAGAGAAAAGCTAAATGAATACAGTAATGGTGATCAAATCACAATTACATGTATCTTCACACAGAATTCTACACTTCCTTTTTATCCTGAAGCAGTATACATTACGGGATTCCAAGAAACTGGGTCACTGTAACTCAACTAAAAACAAATATAATAAAATAATATAGGTCATCATTAATGTTCCCAGTTCACATTAGTTTTATATATGTTCTCATGCTTCAGAGAATTTAAACTTTGTGCTTTAAATAATTAATTTAATTAAAGTCAAAGATTATAAAACACTGAAAAGAAGTTTATGTGAAAAAATTGCTACAAGAATTGACCTCTAAATAAGTAACAACCACTCTGTATGAACACCAAGAGGCATTAATTGCACTGTAGTTCACATTTCAACAATATTCAATTCTAGCATAAAACGGGAAGACTTTGTTAATGTTACCCAGAAACAGTATAAAATAGCACCAAAGAAGAAAATTAAACATATTGAAATATTAAGCCAACTCATATAACCGAGTTCTTAAATATGAATCCTAACTATAAAGCAAATAACTCTTATTTGAACTAATTGCTGTGCTCCTATAGAAATTAAGTAAATTTAATTTTCTCCTTAATATTGATGATGATACCTTTTCAGAACTAATGGAAGATGAAGGTTTTCAAAGGTACCTCAGGAGGACAGGTATAACATGAATCATTAATAATTAAATAAAATGTAAGGTGAGTTAGAAAAAGCTAGTAAATAAGTTTTCTCAAAAGCATATAAATTCTAAGACTAGTTTTATAATCTGTAGGAATACAGAGCGTCAAAGAACAATCAAAATGCAACTGCATACTACTACTTTTACCTGCAGGTGAAACATGCAAACTATGTAACTTTAGCTTCATTCATTTCTGCTAAGATTTCCTAAAGATCTTACTGAAAGAGACCACAAAATGACACCTTTCCTATTTATTCTGTGCTGGATTTAAAATAAATAAGTAAAATTCTACTTAGTATACTTCAATCAAATTAGATTTTAACTTCCTGCCTCCACCTGCATTACTCCATGCTAGCATTTACTATTTCTTTTGCCAACTTCTTAAGAAATTAATGTGTATTTCTAATTTTTTATATAGAATTTAATTTGCATTGTGCCATGATTATCACAATAAAATAAATCTTTGTATCAAATAGTCTGACATATTTCAAATCTTTTCAATGTTATGTATGAGATATTAAACAGGTTTAAAAGAAAAATGAATACAATAAAGGCCAAGTGAATGCTTTCTAAAACTGGAGCTCTGAAAACTAAAAAAGAATGTATCAAAAATTATATTTTCAGTCACTGGAAAAAATCATTTTGCACTTAGACAAATTATGTATTTTCCTCTTAATATAAGTAACCACAGCTAGATATTATATATTTCCCAACAATCTAGTCATTTTCACAATCTTTTGTTAGTTCTAACTTGATATCAAATAATTTTTATTTTTACACTATTACAGAAGTGCATTTCTCTAGGTTTCCAAAACCACCTATTCAACCTTCCCCATCTGTCACCATCTGCTTCTTTTTAGCATGTACTTTTTGTGTGATCACATAAGCATGTGAAAAATAACTAACATTCAGATGATTATCTGCTGGTACATTTGAGGACTGGGCATAATAAAAGTGAACTGCCAAAACGTACTTAACACTTTTAATTTTGTTGGGTCTTGCATGTAAGCTACATTTGATTTTCAAACTGTTTTACAGTTGGAAAGTTGATCAGGTACTGCTAACTCAAGAGCAAAACTGAGACTCTAAATAATTAGCACTGCATAAAATGGTTTGGATTCAATAGGAGCCAAACCAAATAATAAAATTTAACAGTAAGAGTCTATATATGATTCTAATTTCTTTTATAATTTCTAGGTGTGAATATACAGTATAGATTATAAAAAACAAAAACTCCTGAAGATATTTTATGACCCCTGATTTATTACAGAACCAGTTTTATTTCATTCTAACATAAGAGTAAAAACATTCTCATTATACATATAAATGCATTTTTAGAAATATTCCATACTAAATGCATAGTTTATATGCCTCCAAGGACTGAATCTCTGTAACCTCTTAAAAAAACTAATAACCAAAACAATTCCTAATATTTTTCTCTAACAACAACAACAAAAACAATGCTTCCCAAGTTGGAAATTGTATGATAAGCCCCATTCTTCATTGAAAGAGCTTAAGAGAATAATACATTTTAAAAAATACTCTTTTCTTCAACAAAGAGCATACTTATATCATAGGACTTTTCTAGTGGTCTTTGACACAGAAGCAAGTTGAGTTCATTTAAAACTTAAGTTTATTTACAATGTTGAGTCTGACATATAAAACATTTAACAAACTGGCTTGGAACTGATTCTAACACTCTTTTTGAAGTATCTTTGAAATAGCTTCATTTACCTGTATACAGCAAATCATTTCTACCAGATTAAAACAATTTAAAAGGTAAAGAAAGGAATACCAATGCTAAATGAAACAGAGGTTGCAGCAAGAAGGGAAAATACTGACCATGAAGTCATTCACAAGAGATTCAAGAATGTGTTCCGAATCTGAAACATGGATACTACTTACATTATTATCAAGAAAAAACTAGGATTAATAATGGTATATACTAGAAATTTCAAGGTTCAAAAAAGTTAAGAGACTTCATCTGAAAATAAGAGGAAAAGGCTCATTTCAGTTCTTACTAAGCCCTCCCTAACACTGACCATGTGAATTCCAACACATTAGCTCCTTTCCTACAATTCACCAAGTGACTTTCCCTTACCAACATTATCTAATCTGAACTCCTCTGCATTCCAATTCCTAACTATGTGTCCAACCTCCTCCTATCTTCTCTTCCTGCTTCCCCTTTAAAACTGCCAGAACTTCCCAGCAGGCTTAAGCATTCCTTCCTTTCCTTTTCACTCCACTGTAATACTAATAAAGCAGTTACTTTCTTGCACAGCAAGATATTTTCCATATCTTATTACCTTAGTAGACAGGAAGCCATAGAGAATAAAACCTTTTCTTACTGTATGTGTATTTCTATCACCTAACAGAACGTGCAACACTAATGTATATTCAATAAATATTCTTTATCGAATGATTGAGTGGTTCTTCAGTGAAATGGTCCATGCTAGAAAACAGAATTAAGGAATAAAATTTTTACTTTTCAAATGAATGTAAATACATTCCAATTATTCTGACTTAACAAAAATGTAGTATATGATAAAATATTTATTTAACATATAAGAATTAAAATTACAGGAGAGCTGGCGTTGGAGCTCAGTGGTAGCAGTCTTGCCCAGCATGTGTGAGGCACTGGGTTTGATTCTCAGCACTGCATATAAATAAATAAAAAACAAAGGTCCATCGACAACTAAAAAAATTTTTTTTAAAAATTACATGAGAAATTAGTTTTGAAGTTTGTCCTCCACAAACAGTACCTATAATGATCATCACTCTTCTACAAAAATAAGATGTTGAGATTTTAATTGTAAACCAACATATATCAACCATCGATGATTATATAAGCCACTTTTAAAAGCCAGACCTTTGTTATATTTTCAAAAAGGTAGACAGAAATGTTTTCTTACAATTCACAAGAAATGAATTGTAAACTTTCTGTTTAGAACAATTGAACCCTTCTTGTATTAAACTCTTGGTTTTGTTCTTCACTTGATGACACTTGCATAGAAAACAGCATCTTTGTTCTTACTAGATCATGCACTTCTGAAATGAGACACATTTATCTTCTTCAGAAATAATTTCTCCTAATTGTGACACAACTAATTTTGGTATTCTAAATATGGGGTATCATCATTCATGGCAAATGTATAGCAAGGGTAATTGAGCGCCACAGAAACAAAGAATTTGTTTTCATAACATTCACAAAAACAATCCTATTCTAGAAAATATGATCTTGTCTTTGAATAAACAAAGAACAGTCTTTCTAAAATTTTACCTAATTCAACTACAAAAATATATGATCTTAAACTTCAGACTTTGTAACAAAGAAAACAGTACTTTTAGTAAGAATAGTTGGAAATTGTTTAAATGTCAGCACTATTTACAATAACTCAACATTTTTTAAATGTAAATTTAATTCCCCAATATTTTTGAAATGTAAATTTGATAAACCAGCATGAGTTGCCATATCTATCTTCTCTATATCATATGTAAATATGATATAGTCATGCCAGCATCACTGTAAACTTAATTCTACTTCCTATTTTACCCTGTCTTGTCGAAAACTTACAAAGCATCTATTTTAAAAATTATATCTGTAAGTAGCCTTGAAATTGTGATTTTTCTTGGGTTATTAAGCACAGAGTAAAGAAAGTAAAAGTGGTCTTTCTGGTCAAACCTAGTTAGAATCCTGATTATACCTATACCACCTCCCAGTGTGCACAGGTTACATTAAAAAAAAAAATGGATTCTTTTCCCTCACCTTTAAAAAAAACAGTTTTGCTATGTATCATAAAAGGTTAGTCAAATTAAGTGATAGTTGTAATGCAAGTATACAGAATGTGGCACATAGTAGATGCTCAATAAATAGAAATTCTGACCATCAAAGATTAACACCTCTGTAATTGGCTCTAGCCACACTAACTTGGTGTTTGAGGGGAAAATTGAACTGTTCTTACCTCGGGATTTTCATACTAGCTGCTCTCTCTGCAAAGCTATTCCCCTGTATCTCTGCAAAGGCTGCCTCTTCCTTATTTAGATCTCTGAGCAAACATCATTTTCCCTGATCATCCAATCTGTGGAAGATTTTATTTTCCAAAGATGGCTTGGAACAATATCTTCCATCTCATATGATCCTTTATAATGGAAAGTAGTGTCAATGTCTCTAGACTTGAAATCTATACAGGCTACAACTGCTTCAAGGAATAAGCACGACAGAAATGATGTTGTGTAAGTTCTACAACAAGGCCATAAAAAGGAGAATATTCCTAGCCACATTACTATAATAGTAAAAAATTAGAAAAAAACTCAAAATCTGTCAACTGCTGAATTAATAATTCACAATATGTATTATAGTCATGCAATAGTAGTCATAAGAAGGAACAAAGTGTCAGTAACACACTACAACGTGGACGAACCTTGAAAACAATTTGCTAAGTGAAAGAAGTCAGACACATAAGAATCAATACTATACAATTTCATTTATATATAATGTCCAGAATAGGTGACTCAATAGTGACAGAAAGTAGATTAGTGATTGCCTGAGGGAAAGGAAGAATGGAGAGCTGATGAGTATAAGAGGTTTCTTTTGGGGTGACGAAAATATTCTGGAATTAGACAGCAGTAATTGTTGTACAACTATGTAAACAGTTTTTTTTAAAAAAGGCCACTGAATCATACTTTAAAAGAACAAATATTACAATATGTGAATTTCATTCCAATTACAGAAAAGATATTTCAAAAATACACTTTTGAAAAGTTAAAACTTCTGATGGTTTGTTAGGTATAAACAAAATAAATAAATGAAGAGCAAGGCAGCTTCCTAACTTGTTACTAGGATATCCTCTGTTAGAACTCAAGAGTCAAAACACTCTGACCCCACATGAAGGGGCTATATATCAATAGCCCTAAAAGGTGAGAGTTGACACAGAAGCACTGTCAGATATACGACTGAATACACTTCTAGGTGATTCTAGTCCCTAGCCAGAGTCTAGGCTGAGGCCACCTATACAAGTGAAGAAGAATCCTTGCTGATCTGCTCTGCGTTCCTGATTCAGAAAAATTCATGATCACATAAATTGCTTTTTTCACCAACCAGTATTGGGGGAGTTTGTTATACAGCAATAGCAACTGGAGGACATCTTCAATAGCTACCATATTACACCACATTTTTTCCCTTATCTTGCCTTTTTTTTTTCTTTTTATGGAACTTATTTATTTATTTTTATTCTGTCTCTCTCCATTACAAGTAAGAGAGTAAGATTCTTGTCTTGTTCCTGTAACCATATTACCCAGAAAATACCTAATAAATATTTGAATAAACTGACGAAATTATTGTGGAACCCTTAGCACAAGGAAGTCAGCAGTTTGGAGTTCCTATTGACATGAACTCCAATGTAGGTAGTAATTTTCACTAGCTTTCCCAGTAATTTCTAGTGGTTAAGTATGAAAATTCAAAATACTACAAATCCAATAATCACTATAATTTTTTGTTTTAAGTAAAATCCAAGATGGATTATGAAACTGTTAAACATTCTTGCTTAAGTCCTTCAATTTCAATATTGTGGTAAATGAACCAAAATGAATTAATAAATGCATAGCCAAGAAATAAAATTGATTTAATCCAATTTATTTAGGGCATTTGTGCTGATAAACTTAATTTTTATAAAATCTTGACCCTAAAATATCTCATTTTAAACATAAAGCAAAATACATTTGATTCAGTTGACATCCAGGTAAAAGAAGTACTATAATTTTTAAGAATTAAAAAAAAAAATCTACATAGTTTCCTTTATGAAACTTTCTATCAATGTTATTTTTCCTATGAATGGAACTTAAGCCTACCTCTGGTGCCAGATATTCTGGAGTACCACAGAATGTCTTCATAGTGGCTGCATCTGTGATCCCTTCTTTGCAAAGGCCGAAATCTGTAATTTTTATGTGTCCATCTTTGTCCAACATCAAATTCTCCAACTGGGTATTAAGAAATAGACATAAATGATTTTATAGACTTCAATAATAGGAAAATACAATCTTGAAAAATTATTGAATAGAGTATTTTGGAAAGAACATAGTAGCAGTTAATAGAACTTTCAGTACTTACACTGTTCCTTCATAAGTAAAAAGAAACACTTTTTCAAACACTTCACGATGACAAAAGTATTGATTTTTAAACCAATGGAAAGAGTGGTACAGTTTTAAGGTCTAATCAACTTTTCAAAGAAAATATTAATCTTTTTTTTTTTTTAATAAAGGTGATTTAAACAATCCCAAAGAGACATGCATCTTCTGGATACATACAAATGGGTTTCAACAATTTCTCTTGGCAATTTATCGCTATTACAAACTCTTCACTTACACAGAAATGTTTTTTGGTGGTGGCTGTAAATCAAACCTAAATCTTATTTTGTAAGTTAAGGTGATATCCTTTTTTTCATTTTTTTTTTGTAATAAAGAAATACCAATCCTTTTAAACATAAGAAGAATGTCAAAGTGAAACATTCAATAGCTAATAAAAATATGTAGCATTAATATAAAGTTTGAATCTCTTTTTATCCATTAACTCAAAAACACGAAAGAGGGTCTTAAAGATTTAACCAACTAGCAAGGACTATATGCCTCAACTGAAAATTATAAAATGCAAGGGGGGCAGGAGTATGAATCCAACACAACTAAAAATAATAATATAACTGACCAATTTCCCCTTCAACTTTAACTCAAACTATGATTATCATCATTATTATGGTTTAGATCTGACTTATCCCCCAAAGGCTCATATGCAAGACAATGCAAGTAAGTCCAGAGGTGAAATGATTGGGTCATGAGAGCCTTTACCTAATCAGTGAATTAATCAGCTAATCAATTAACTGTGTGGTAACTACAGGCAGGGAGGTAATGGCTGGAGGAAGTAAATTACTGGAGGTGGGGATATCTTTGGGGTTGATATTTGTCAGTGGTGAGGAGAACTCTCTGCTTCCTGATTGTCAGGTCTTGAGCTGCTTTCCTACTCTACATTCTTTTACCATAATGTTCTGCCTCACTTTGGGCTCAGAGCAATGGAGGCAGCCATCTATGGACTGAGACCTCCAAAATAGTAAGCCCCAAATAAACTTTTTCTCTTCCAAAATTGTTCTTGTCAGGCCTTTTGGTCACAATGGTGAAAAAGCTGACTAAAACAATCACACAAAGAAATATGAGTTTTAAACTGTGAACATAAATCCTCATACAGTAGTAGTACACAAAATCTGAAAAATATATTAGCAGGATGAATGATAATTAAGTTTTTTTAAGGGAGGTGTTTATTTTACTCCTTAATGTGATGACATTTCAAGATGTTTACCTGAAATCTGAAGTCAATATTAAATTTAAAAGAGCCCTCTACATAAGGACATGAACAGTTTATACCAATCATATAAAATATAAAGACATCATACTTGATGACATATTATCAAATGTCTTATTGAGCAGACACTCAGTATAGGTAAGCAAACTGTGTTCAATGAAGCAAAGATCAGAACAGTTGTACATCCTTTTTTAGTCATGTGCTACTCAACTGAGTAAATATTCAATACACATTCGAGTATATCACACTTTTTAGAAAGGCAAGTCTTTCCTTGTCTACAGAAAACTGAATAAACCCTAAATATACGGTTGAACTTTTCTTAAAATAAAAATCATTTATGCAAATCCAAATATCTTACATCTGTTTTATTCCTCTCTACCAACCAGAACTTAGAAATCAAGCCTAACTTACTAAATCTACTCAAAAAGTATCAAGAGTTTCTCTACTTTTATTTTCTCCTATTTAATCTTCTTTTTCTTCCTCCTGTCTCTGATTTCTCTCCTTTCACCATCTCTTTCAAACAACACCCTTCATCTTCCTTCCCCTAACTTGCCATAAGACAGATGTATATACTGAAGCTTCTGTTGCTTTGTGGAATAAAATTTTGCCTCATTCTTTAATTTTTTAAATATGCTGATTGTCTAAATGTATGAGTAATATTTTAAAATGCTGCAATAAGAGCTTCAAAAAATTACTCCACTTATTAACACAATACATAATTCTTATTTAAAAAACTTCAAATAATATATAATATTAGACAAGATGTGAATGAATTTTCTAACCATTTCATTCACACTCACATCTCCTTTAGTGGGTATTGTCAATCTTCATATGCTTTATATACCTGAGAAAACATTCACAGAAACATGACAGCATGCATTATTTCTCTACATTCTGACAAAGCTATTTTGAATCATTGCATACAGAAGAATCACAATATAAGAATACTGTTTTTCTAAGAGCATTATAGTTATTCATAGTAGCTGGGTTCATCCTGACAAATCATACATGCATGGAATATGACCCAGTTCATTTCAGTGCAGGTTCCTCCCCAACTCCACCCACTCCACTAATCCTCCCTTTGCTCATCCATTCATCCATCCTAGATTGGTGCTTTCCATCCATACCTATAGGTGAAATTCCCTGTGATATAGTTATATATGCACATATGTGATTTTGTTAAATTTATTCCACCTTTCCTCTCCTTTCCCACTTCTCTTCACTCCCTATCTCCTTTCTTCACTTTCCCTTTATATGCATGATATTACACCCCCCCCACACACACACACATTCACCTTCTTTTCCTTATTTACTCTAGCTTCCACATAAGAGAAAACATTCAACCTTTGATTTTCTCAATATGGCTTATTTCACTTAGTATGGTGTTCTACATCTCCATCCATTTGCTGGCAAATGCCATAATTTCATTCTTCTTCATGGCTGAGTAAAACTCCACTGGGTGTATATACCACATTTTCTTAATGTGTGCATCTATTGATGGGCATCTGGACTGATTCCATAATTTGGCTATTGTAAATTGTGCTGCTATAAACAGTCAGGTGGCTGTCCTCCTGTAGATGCTGATTTAAACTCTTTGGATAAATACTAAGGAGTGGGATAGCTGGATCATATGGCGGTTCATTCCTAGTTTTCTGAGGAATTTCCACACTGCTTTCCATAGGGTTTATACTATTTTGCAGTTCCACCAACAGTGTATGAGTGTTATTTTTTCCCTAATATCCTCACTAGCATTTATTATTATTGTATTCTTGATAACTGTCATTCTGACTGGAATGAGATGAAATCTTAGTGTAGTTTTGATCTGTATTTCCCTGATTGCTAGAGATGCAACATTTTTTCATGTATTTGTTAACCATTTGTGGTTTTCTTTTGATAAATGTCTGTTTAATTCTTTTGCCCATTTATTAATTGGCTTATTTAATTTTTGGTGGTAAGATCTTGAGTTCTTTATGTATTATGGATATTAATCCCCTATCAGAGGAGAAGCTGGCAAAGATTTTCTCCCATTCTGTAGGTTTTTTATGCTCTTGTTTCCTTTGGTGTGTAAAAGCTCTTTAATTTGATGATATCCCACTTATTGATTCTTGTATTTATTTATTGAGCTTTAAGGATCTTATTAAGAAAGTCAGTGCCTACACCAATATGCTGGAGTGCTGACCCTATGTTTTCTTCTAGCAGCTGAAAAATTTCTGGTTTAATTTTCAAGTCTTGGATCCATTTTTATTTGATGTTTGTGTAGGATCAGAGTTAGGGATCCAGCTTCATTCTTCCATATGTGGATATCCAGTTTTCTCTGTACCATTTGCTTAAAAGGCTATCTTTTCTTCAAAACATATCTTTGGCACCTTTGTCAAGTATCAGATGACTTCATGGGCTCGTCTCTTTGTCTTCTATTCCTTTGGTCTTCATGTCTATTTTTTTAAAATTTATTTTATTGTACACAAATGGGATACATACTGTTTCTCTGTACATGAAGTAAGGCATACCATTTGTGTAGTCATACATTTACATATTTTGATGCCAATACCATGCTGTTTTTGTTACTATACCTCTGCAGTATAATTTGAGATCAGGTATTATGATGCTTCCTGCATCACTCTTCTTGCTCAGGGTTGGTTTGGCTATTCTAGGTCACTTATTCTTCCAAATGAATTTTAGAACTATTTTTCTTTGTTCTGTGAAGAATGTTATTGGCATTTTGATGGGAATTGCATTGAATCTGTATATAAATTTTGGTAATATGGACATTTTGACAATATTAATTTTGCCTATCCAAGAGTAGGGGAGGTCTTTCCAAATTCTGAGGTCTTCTTCAATTTCTTTCTTTGATGTTCTAGAATTTTCATTACAGATATCTTTCACCTTCTTAGATTAATTTCCAATAAATTTTGTGAGGTTATTGTGAATGGGATGGTTTCCTGATTTCTCTGAAAAATTACAATTGAGTATAGGAGAGATATGCATTTATGAATATTGGTCTTCTACACTGCTATTTTGCTGAATTTGTTTCTCAGATCTAGAAGTCTTCTGGTAGAGTTTTCTGGGTCTTCTTGATATAGGATGCCATCAGCAAACAGGGATAGTTGATGACTTCTTTTTCTACTTGTATCCATTAAATTTCTTCTCTTGCCTGATTGCTCTTGCTAGAGTTTTGAGAGCTATACTAAATAGAAATGGTGAGAGAGTACATCCTTGTCTTGTTCCTGTTTTTAGAGGAAATGCTTTCAGTTTTTCTCCATTTAATATGATATTGGCTTTGGGTCTCTCATATACAGCCTTTATAATGTTGAGGTAAGTTCCTTCTAATCCTAGTTTCTCCAGTGTTTATAACACAAATGGGTGCTGGATTTTATCATGGGTCTTTTCGCTTTTATTGAGATAATCATAGGATTCTTGTCCTTAATGCTAGTTACATGGTGGAATACATTTAATGATTTGTACATGCTGAACCAACCCTGCTTCCCTAGGATGAAACCAACTTGATTATGGTAAATTATCTTGAGGTATTTTTTAATGCAGTTTATTAATACTTTATTAAGAATTTTGCATCTATGTTCATCAGGGATATTAATCTGTAGTTTCCTTTCCTTGATGTGTCTTTGTCTGGTTAAGGTGGCTTTACAGATGTTTTGGGTAGTGTTCCCTCCCTTTCAATTTCATGGAATAATTTGTTCTTCTTTAAAGGTCTGGTAGAACTCAGTTGAGAATTCATCTGGTCCTGGGTTTTTCTTTATTAGAAGGCTTTTAATTGCTATTTCAGTTTCACTGGTTGGTTTTGATCTGTTTAGGTTTCTGTATCTTCTTGCTTCAATTGGGAAGGTCATAGGTCTTTAGAAATTTATTAATGTCTTCTAGATTTTCCAGTTTATTGGAGTATGAATTTCAAAATAGCTTCTAATGATTCTCTGCATTTCAGAAATAAACACCATTTTTTAATATTAAGCAAAATTTTAAAAATCTTGACTTGCACCTAATTTTCTACCCTGGTATGTTTCAGCTCTGAACTTCACACCAAGGGTTAAGGGATAAGAAATAAAATGAGATAGTGTTGTGTGAGGGTTATCAATTGCCCCTGATCAGCCCAGAACTGAAGGGTTCCCAGAACACAGAACTTGAAAGTACAGTCCTGGACAACAAGATACTTGGTCACCGTACTTGCTTTAGAAATCAGATTTTTTAAAATCAATAATGCAATAAGATGTAAGGTAAGCAAAAGAATGATGGTGAGAGATGGAGTAACAGTTATGGCAGTGGGGCAAAGTCTCACAGTGAATGAGAGGCAGTAGGAACAAAACAGATAAGAATATGGCTTCAAGTTCAAGGGCTTTACATTAATTCAAGCTTTACCCTTTCTTCATATGTGATCTTGGACATGTTAATTTCTATGTGCCTTAACTTCATCTATAAAACAGAGGAAAACAATAAAAGCAATCCAATGTAATATTCTGAGAATTCAAAGAAATTTTTAAAGGAAAACTTAAATTGTAAGCATTCAATAAACAATAATTTTTAAATACGGAGAGTTCAGAAGTCATTTTTAAGTTGTCAAAGTGTGGACACTTCTAGATAACATACTGTATTTTAAAAGAAAGACCAAAGTTCAGGAATACAACTCCACCAAAACGTTTTGTCAGCTCAATGACTTCATTAAAAATACTTTCATGGGCTGAAAACTTTTCACTATGCAATTTCTTTTGAATAGAATAATAAATATTCCATAATTTAAGTAATTTCTTTTACAAATGTCTACTTTCTTCCATATCTCACTATCCTGAAATGTCATTTTGCTGAATGACAAAAACAACTTGTCATTAAAAGCAGGAATCAATACAGATGCATCACCTAAAAAATATCCCTCCCCAAAAAATCACCAAATGCACTCGTGTATAAAAGTAAGCCATGAAAGCAAGTGAATGTCCACTCTTGTTACAAAGTAAATGATTATTTCACAGAAGATGTATTAACAAAATTTCAGGAAAGTACAGATGCAAGAACCATTAGTGGTGTAATTTATCAAGTTGCAGAAATGCACAGAATCACCTAAAAATCTTTTCAAAGTAGATCAATGGCTGAGATATAACAAAAACATCTGTAAATTACTTCCTCTGCATCTAACACTAACATAACTCAAGTGCTTAGTTAGACATTTTTAGGATCCCCTCTACTATTATGAATGATCTTTTGGTTCTTTCTTCTATATCTCATGACTTTCCTTCTTCCCTTCAATAGCCATAAAATGCAAAGAGAATTGACTGTTGAAACACTATTTCTAAATTTTAAATACATCAGTTTAAGTATATAGTTAGTATTAGTTTCAAAGACTGAAGAGAATAGTAGGTTTATGATTAATGGGTGCATCCAATGATAAAAGCAGGGATGAAATAAAATAGGTTATGAGGAAAAGATTATATATTAAAAATCTGAATAAAACTTACTATCTGTATGAGTTGGAGAGTTGTTATCTAAAAGTTCACTCTGAGGGCTGGGGGTGTAGCCAAGTTGGAGGGTTGTTATCAAAATGTTCACTTTCAGGGCTAGGGGTGTAGCTAAGTTGGAGGGTTGTCATCTAAAAGTTCACTTTGAGGGATGGGGGTATAGCTAAGTGATAAGAGCCTTTGCCTCATGTGAACAATGTTGAGTTTGAGTCCCAGCACTGCACAAATAAATAAAATAAACCCTAAATAAAAATACCAAAAATATGCAATATAAAATTTGATGCTTCTTAGAAGAGACTACACAATTCCTCACTGAATTTCAACAAAAAAGGGACATATTTTGCTTAGTTAAAATGAGCAGTCATTTTTTTAAAGTTTTTTTGTTTTTTTTGTTCTTATTGGTGCATTATAATTGTACATACTAGGTGGATTCATTTGGATATAATCATATATGCACGGAATTTAATTTACTCCACTTCAGTCCCTGGTGGCCTTCCTTTACCTCCTTTCCTTCCTCCCTCTATTCCTCTTTTTCTACTCTACTGGTCTACATTCCACTCATTTATTTGTATATTTTAATCGGTGTTTTATAGATTCACATAAAGGTGGAATGCACTGTGGTATATATGCACATGTAGTATTTTGTCAATTCATTCTGGGCAGGCATTATTTGACAGAGGTCTTGATTCAGTATGTATATGAAGAAATGGTAGACTTTGAGATCTTTTTTACCTTTGTTCTTTACGGACCAAAAAACCCTCACAAAGTAATAAGCTTCTTCCTGCTTTTGCTGGTGCCTAGAATAAAATTAAACCTAAAAATCTAGCTATCTTAGTGCTTCCCAATATTTTATATTTCACAGTACAATAAAAATAAAATTTGTGGGGGCACACTCAGATCAGCTGACAGGCTGTCTGAGGTTGGAACTGATGACCTAGAGGTGCCTCTGAAAACTGTGCAAGCTGAGGGAAACTATAGCTTGGGCACACTTGTAGTCTATTTGTGGCACACAGACAGGGAGGCTGTGTCTTATACAGCCCAGGCTATTAGAAAATTTAAAATATAAATGGTATCATTTATTTAAATGACTGACACTGTGAATAAACAAAGAACAAAAATAGTTCCTACAGGCACCACCTGTTAAAGCAATATCAGTAAACGATACTCATGACTTACACTTAAATCAGATTTTGGCAGAGATATATCAAACTGTTATAGGCATCAAGCCTCAGGCCCATGAAGGTAGTAAGGAATTCCTGCTTTGCGCATTGCAGATTTAGGTTTATGGGTATCCAAGTGCCAAAATGTCACAAGTTGATCTGGAGGGATTGAATGACGATGGAATTGAGTATGCTGAAATAATGAAAGAACATTTCTTCACTTTCCACCTTCCTAATCTAGAAAGTTTAATAATATACAATAGTGGAGACCTTCTCCTCACTCTCAATTGCTAAGTTATTTAAAAATTTGCTACAAATAAGGGATATAGCACAATAGCACAATTTGACTTCAGAGGTAGAGGCAGTTCTTAACAGCAGTGGATTAAAATTTCTAGAAAAGAGAAAATATAGGGTGACAGTTTCATTACAAGTGGGAATTGAGGAATGTGACTTGAGACTTTGCATGTAAAGAAGCATGCTTTTTTCATTGACTGTGTGTTATTTGAGATGAAGATTAGGGGGGCAGTGGTAAAAGACTCTGAAACCATCCCTTGTGCTACCAAAAAGTCTTAGAAATGATCTGACTCTTGTTTGGTGGTTCTTTTAGTCAGTTATTCTGCAGCTGTGACTAAAGGATCTGACCAGAACAATTTTAAAGGAGGAAAAGTTTATTTGAGGGCTCACAGTTTCAGAGGTCTTAGTCCATAGGAGGCCGGCTCCATTCCTTAGGGCTTTAGGTGAGGCTGAACATGGAAGAGTGTGGCAGAGGGAAGCAGCTCACATGATTTCAGGAAGCAGAGAGAGACTCCACTCTCCAGATACAAAATATATACCTCATATCCATACCCCAATCCCACCTCCTCCAGTCATACCCTACCACTTCAACTAATCCCATCAGGGATTAATTCACTGATTAGGTTTAGGCTCTACAACCCAATCATTTCTCCTCTAAACCTTTCTGCATTGTCTCACATGTGAGCTTTTGGGGGACACCTCACATCTAAACCATAACAGTGGTTTCTATATTAATGATGGAATAGTTAAATATTCTCTGATTAGGTAGAAAATAGATCAGCTATACCAGCTATTTATGAATTATCCATTCCCCTATAACTCTTGGAGAAATTAATTCTTAATTCCAAGATCATTTTCTTGTTTAGTCTTGTTTAGTCTCAACTGTACTTGGATGGCAGGATCACTGAAAATAAAGGTTTTACTTGCAAAATAAACAGTAGGCAGAAAAAAAATTTAATATAGTTTGCACCACTGAAGAAGTCTTAGAAGAGGATTTCTACGAAATTTTATGCTATCATGAACAGCATTAATTTTTGCCACCTAATCATCAGGAACATTATTAAGAAGCTCTTGGATAAAACACAGTTTTGTATCATGATGTATTAATAAATTAAGCAAACATATCTTCTAAAGAATGGCAAAGGTTTCAATAATATACCTGCTGCTATCAACACCAGGTATTAGGAAATAGGAACCAATAAAATATCTTAAGCTACCCTGCACATGAAATAAACCTTTGCTTCCAATGCTAAATTGGGAAGGAGCAAACAGGCATTGATTAGAGAAGTGCAGCTACCATAGGCATCTCAAATAGATCATCACCTCATTAGAAATAAAACCAGAGACAAATCTGAGACTGAATAAACCAGGTACCTAAATCAGTTTTGGATAACATCTTCTAGAGTTAATCCAATGCATTCCCCTATCCAGATTTCACTTCAACATTAGAAGAATGCTATATAAAAAGAATATTAGAGTAGGAATTAGGATTCATGATATGATAGTTTGGATCCTGAATATCTCCAAAAGGCCCATATGTTAATGGACTGATCCCCAGGATGGTGCTATTGGTAAGTGGTAGAATCTTTAGGAGGTGGAGTCCAAGAGAAGCCCTGAGTCGCTGAGGTCATTCTCTTGAGGTGCAAAAAGAAATACAGTCTGCTTTTTCGTCCTCTCTTTGCTTCCCAACTAATACAATGTGCTCTACCACACACTCCCCATCATTGCTATATAGCACCCACACTCAAAGCAATGGGTCCTTTCAACTTGGGACAGAAATTTTTCCAAACTTTGAGCCAAAATAAACCTATTCTCTTTAATTATCTCAGGTATTTCCTATAGTAACAGAAAACTGACAAAACACAAATGTGTTCCAATAATCTTGATTGTGTCACCACCTTATTCCATTATTTAGTAACTCACCACTAGACTGAACATCACCTGTAAAACATGAACTAGATCTAACTTTCTATGAGCCTACCTGAATGATCTCATCTATTTGTACATACTATGGATACAATTAACACTTGTATATGTTTTTTTTCTTGCACTGTATTTTTCTTGGTTATATATTCATATAGTTTCTATGCTATGCTATACATTTACTTATATCTTTAAGTTAAGGCAAGATTTTTAAGAAAACTTTGGGCTGGTGATACAACTCAGTGACAGAGAGCTTGGTTAGCATGCATAAGGCCCTAAGTTTGATTCTCATTGCTACAAAAATCAATCAACTTAAGAGATCAGAAATCACTTAACTGTGTAGTAAAGTCAGTGGTCTGTACATGTGGTAAAACGGGTACTTCTTGTTTTAATTTAATAAATTTAGTCTAACTTCATCATCACAAAGGATACAGTAACAAAACATATTTAATGAATTTCAATATAATATACTGATTTATTTGATTAGAAATGACTAATGGAGACTATTGATAAGACTGTTCAAATTATAACATTCCATAATGAATGCTAGCAATCAAATGAACATACTTTTCTTAGATTTCTTTAAGTTAATGGTTCTTTCTTCTGCTTTTGAGTATTTTGGATATGTTACCCATTATTTCAAAAACTATTCTCATTTATCTAAATCCAGGTCTCTCCTGCTCTTCCTCCCTACAAATTGGATTCAAAAAAACATGAAGTGGGAACACAGGGAATGGAATTAGAGAGAGCTATTTCTAAATATATTTGGAAAACAAATGTACATTTTGTAATATCATATAACTAATTTATTTGAAAGCATCTATACTCAAGACATTTAAAAAAGATTATAGAATCATTTGGTTATAGAGATACCAATAAGGTTGTTGAATTATATACATAATTATATATACAATTCTTAGTTATAAAGAAAGATACAAACTGAACACAATTATATGATTGACTCATCTCTAGTTCATTTTGGCACTTATCAAAGATAATCATCCTTGAACTAGATGTTTAATAGTTGCATAGTTCATTTACCCCTTTTTAAAATTTTAATAAGTAATTATACAAATGTACATACTATACATTCTATAAAATAATATTTTACAGGACAGTTACTCCCTAAGTCACCCATACATAAATGAACATGCTAGATTATCTTGAAATAACTTAGACAACAGTTCAAATATTAGGTAACTTAACAATCACAGGTTATTTTTTTAAAAGTGAGGTGGGAGTAAGGAGATAACTCTGATTTCTTTAGTTAAACACATACTTCCTTTATACAACATAGAATTTCATAAAAAAAATCTCACCTAACTTCTAATTCTATAAATCAAATCATATCTTAAATGAACTAGTTCTTGATCAACAAAGCAATTATGTCCCAAGTTTTCATAGGCCAAGATTATTAGATGATATACTTCCTTAAAAAATATTTTTTGTTTAGATGGACATGATACCTTTATTTATTTATTTTTATGTGGTGCTGAGGACGAACCCAGTGTCCCACATGTGCTAGATGAGAACTCTACCACCAAGTTACAACCCCAGTCCAGGTGATTTACTTTCTAAAACAGTAGGGGCTGGAGTTGTAGCTCAGTGGTAAAGTGGTAGAGTTTACACTGGGTTCAATCCTCAGCACCACATAAAAATAAATAAATAAAATAAAAAGATAGTAACATTTAGAATTTTTTAAAAATATGCCATAGTACAAATTTCAATATAGCCACCCTTACTTATAACAGTATTATGAGAATTATTATTACCATATAATTATTACTTTGGAATCAGTAAACTATGGTATGTGGACCAATCTAGACCACTACCTCTTTCAGCAATAGTCTTATGGAACACACCTAAACATACTCATTTTAAACTACAATGGCAAAGTTGAATAGTTGCAACAAAGACTTTATAAGCAGAAAGGATAAAGTATTTACTGTTCGGTCTTTACAGAATGTTTTCCATCTTGAGCTATTCTAAGGGTCTTATCATTAAAGAACCTTAAAAAGGCAAGGCTCTACTACCAACAAAACAAATACTGTGCTTTTATAAATAAAATATTAAGCAAACTAATAAAAGGTTAGGTTAAAATGTTTCAGTTAGTTAAACCCACCAAAAAGTCAATACTAAAGCTGTAATAAAAGTTTTACTGTTTCCTTCTAATATTCTTATTATAAAAGTTTTTTCATCAATAAATAATGAAACAATTTACAATGTCACTTGTAAGTTATTTGACTTTGACTTGAGTTTTTAACATTTCTCTAATTATAACATTGATAAGAACATTATTAATAGATCATAGTTGATTAGTCACACAAATTATTTTGCACACCAAACAGACATAAAGCAATATCATACACACTTGTGACTGAGATTTCCTGTCAAATGTAGTAAACTATATTCCTAAAAATTGCTTTTTTCCCAACTAAATTTGCTTTTCTAAAATGATGTAACTTTATAATTACTTTGTTTGTCCCTACAGTCTTTGAGAAACAAATTTTGATTACTTTTTTTTTTTTTTTTTTATTACCTTGAGATCACGGTACACAATCTTTCCGGAATGTAGATAGTCCAAAGCAGAGACAATTTCTGCACCATAGAAACGTGTGCGGTCCTCAGAGAACACCCGCTTCTCTCGACAAATGGAAAAACAGCTGCAGGGTAAACAGCAGGGACGGATTGTAATAATTACTGATTTAGTGGGGGAAATTAACACAACATAAAACACCTCTCATCACCATATTGTGATGATAGATAGTGTACTCTCAGTGGACACTGAGCACTCTTAGACAGCAGCTGGCTTATCTTTTCCAGGTTTCCAAGGGGGGAAACTGCGAGCTGTTAAATCAGCGTTTTAATCAATATACCAATCTTGTTTAAGGCATTCTGCTTGCTACCCATTTAACCTTCAGTTACCAGAGGAAAAAGTTTGTATTACTAGATTGCATTTGCTCATCACTATACTGTTCTTCACTCTTCTAAGGACTAGGTATTGAGACATTATTCAAATAAATGCACACAAGTATAGATGTGGTATTTTTGTTTATTTTATTTATATTTGATTTAAAAGAAAGGTTGATTGTCTAAAACTGATTTATATGAACTTGATAAGTTCTCCAACTATTGATTCATCTTCTCTCTAGAAATAACTTCAAAGTTTGAATCAATATTTTCTGTGGTGAGAAACTTTAAGGCACTAAGTTTTTAATTCATTTTAATAATACCCAAATGGACTGAGAAGTTTTCATTATTCTTATTACAGAATTCAATGTACATTCCTTTTGTTTACAATGATTCTCAATAATGAGCCAATCTTTTCTCAACATGATTACTTAAAACTATAAGCCCATTCATTTCCTAGTTAACCATTTAAAAGACAAACCATTCAACAGTCAACAAATGTCTACTGGGTGCTGTAAATAAGCACTCAGTGCTTTCCATTTAGGACAGCTATTCATTAAGAATGTAATCTCATCTCTCAGTTCAACAATATGTATGAAGAAGGAGAAGGTTTTAGGAACTATGAATATCAATCTTTGTTGTATATTTTACATTTCTTAATATGCCAAGGAGAATGAAAGATTATTTACAGTGCTGAATATATATCCAGGTATCCTGTCAAAGTAATGTCAATACATGTAATCCTGTCAACACATGGCTGTGATTAAGGAAAAATACAGAAGTCATTGTACCCTAGTCTGCAAGATCAGAAATTATGCCTTCTCATGATCACTGACTTCTAACTTTTCTATGATCTTGGTAAGAATTACAATCAACAAAGATTTGTTCCATTGACAGCAAATCATAAGCTCTAGTAACAAAACCAGTTGGCCTAAAGCGTCCTTCTCTTTTCTCACCCAAACCTAACCCAAACATTCTATTATGGTTTTTGTCTGTTTTGGATCATACAGGGAACTGAACTGAGGGCTCTGCATATGCTCCGCAAGCTCTAACACTAGAGCTACACCCCTAGCCCTTTAAATTATTTTAAAATTTCATTTTGAGATGATTTCATCATTAAGTTGCCCAGGCTGACCTAGAACTTAAGATCCTCCTGCCTCAGCCTCCTGAGTAGCTGGGATTACAGGTATGTGCCACCAAGGTTGGTTCTATAACCATTTTAAGATAAACTTTGTGCCTGACCCACTGGCCCAGGGGGTGAGGGAAGGAGGGAAGGGGAGAGAGAGAGAGAGAAGGAGAGAAAAAATACATCATCAATTGCCCAAAATTTTTTTCAAAGACTGAAACAATATTAATATATTAAAACTAAAGTATCTGCATCACTACCCTATGTATACATATGATTAAATGAATGGTATGAATCTACATCATGTACAACCACAGAAACGAAAAGTTGTACCCCATGCGTGTACAATGAATCAAAATGCAATCTGTGAAAATAAAATTAAATAAAATTTGAAAAAAACTGAAGTATTTGGCAGGTATTCTCTAAACTTGAATGCTCCCTACTATATTGTCATATTTTATTTATCATGTTTACATTAACGGAGGTTGTATCATCATTTTGTATGATACTGAAGAAAAAAATGATATCAATTAAAACTATGACATACTATGTACTTTTTAAATTTTTTTGTGGTACTGGGGATTGAACCTAGGGCCTTGTGCATATCCCCCAGCCCCTATGTACTACTTTCTGATTACAGAAATGTTAAACATATCTTACAAATGATTGAATGATTGCCAAAAGTGAAGCCAATTTATATAATTGCTTAGGGATATTGTTAAAAATTCATTTATCTCATATAGGCAGATACATATTATTAATGCATTACTACTATCCAAACAAGAACAGGGAGTACAAAGAAGCATGAATCATCAATAAAACCATTCTGAATATTTTCCAAGTTTAAATAAGGCTTGCCATGCTTTATACAGAACATCACTATCTTAGACAAAGGGAGTCCTATGATGTCTAAATAGAGTTATAGTAGTTTTTTAATGGGATGAAGATACTGATTAGAATTCTAAATTTTCTAAAAAGAATATCAAGTCTAACCATTTGTCTACTTTACTAAAGAGCTACAGATCCTCCCTAAATTAATGTAATATATTCAGGATTCTAGATCTTTATTTGGATCATATATCTTCAATTTGTCTGCCAGCCAATTTCTATAAAAATATGAGCTAAAAACTTATATGTAAGGGGAAGAATTCTATTTATTTCTCAATCCACTGCCATCTGATGTCTACCCTTGCTACTTTATGGAACTTATTCTTGTTAAGATAACCAAAACCGCTTAATTGTCTAATCCAATAACCTATTCACAGTCTGTACCCCTTCTTGCTCTTTGGGAGTACAGGACATCACTTACTATCCTCTCTCATTCTTGCAACATGCTTTTTGGCTTTGGTTAATGCAATTGTCCTGATTTCTCTTCTACTGTCTGGTTCATCCTTCTCAACTTCCATTATGGCTTTGAACCACCTTTAAATTCAGTATTCATTTATCAACCATCAAGTATTTTTAAATCACTGTGCCAGGCAGGGGAAGGGAAGAAGAGGGGAATCAAAGATGATGAAGACATTTTCTTATGTTTTCAGCACTGATTGTGGTTACAGTCTTACAAGGGCATACTAATTTCCAAATTTAAGTTGTAGAAATGAAGTACGTACTATTTTTGAACATGACTCATACCTTGATAAAGTAGTTTAAAAAGCACACAAAATCCCTGCCATTAATGAATTTGAACCTAATGAAGGATCTGCATGCATAGATATAAACTAGAAGGTTGTGATAAATTTCATGATTAAAATATTAACAAAGCTTTGGAGCTGGAGTTGCGGCTCAGTGGTAGAGTGCTTGCCTGGCATGTGTGAGGCCCTGGGTTCGATACTCAGCAACCCATATAAATAAATAAAAATAAAAGATCCATTGACAACTAAAAAATATATTTTAAAAAACATATTAACAAAACTTTGGAGGCAAGGTATTTAATCTATACTGAGAAATTCTGTGGAGATATCACAGATTAAAGTAAATGAAATGTAAAGAAAGACTTAAAAATGCTACTACTCAAGATTTATCTATCTTTGTACTTTTAACATAGCCTAGCATGGTACTTACACACAATAGATAAATAATGTTTATAGAAAATTAATAATTTTAAAAAGAACAAAATCCCACCAATGTCAGGTAATAATATATATGTCAGAGAACAATATATATGCAGGAAACATACATGCAGGGAATAAATAGAGCTGAAGAATAATATATATTCAGGGTAATGATATAACTTCAACAATAAAAAGATAAAGACAGATTATTTAGGATCTTGACTGCTGTGAAATAAGTTTAAATTTTATTCTTTAAATTAGAAGTATCAAAAGGTTTTGAACTTAAATCATTTTCATTTGAAAACGACAACTGTGACAGAAACTGAAGAACAAAAGAATCAGAGACTACAGTCAGTTTTATAATTTATAAAACAATAAATGTTATTGATCACCTTTTAATATTAGCTGTTGTGTAAATCTGCAAATACAAAGAGTGGAAATGGTACCAATCCACACGGGCATCACAATCTGTAGAAAACAAGCATATATAAAAACTATTCTACTAAAAATATAGTAATTATTATAAAACAGAACATATTAAAGAATGGGAATGGGCTGGGGATACAGCTCAGGGCTGGGGATAAAGCTCAGTTGGTAGAGTGCTTGCCTGTCAAGTACAAGGCCCTGGGTTCAATCTCCAGCACCCCAAAAAAAAAAAAAAAAAAAAAAAAAAAAAGAGTGGGAGCATCAGAAGTTACAATTGAGCTGGATGAGAGCTTCTAAGGGACATTAGCTACAGTGATAACATAGATTTTATTTCAGAGGGATCTAGCTTATATCTATTTGGGCTAAGGGACAGATAAAAAACTGTAGTTTTCCTATAACTGAATGAGTAGATGCTGCTGTCAACAATATAAAAGAAAAGAATGGAAATAGAAATAGTAGCAATGAGTTTTATTTTGACCTGCTGAAATTCAAAGAAGCATTTGATACAAGTTTTCAAACTACAGGTCCCAAGGTTGCAGAAGTAGGTATGGGAGTAATTTATATACAGGAAATTGGTCAAACCAAAGAAGCAGAGTATAGCCCAGGAATTCAGTAAAATTTGAAAAAGGAGTTAAAGGCAGGATCTTAGGCTACTGCTATATATAAGGACAGGAAAAGGAAGAAAAATAGGATATTGAGATGGAATACTAAAAAAAAATACAAAGGAAGCAAGAATACACTATCTGAAGAAGGGAAAAGAAGGTTTCAGGAAGAGTTAGATTTAGGCATTAGGCCATCAGTTACCCTTCAGAGAAGACATGTCATATTTCAGTGGGTTGAGAAGAGAATGTGAATTAAAGGTTAAAAAAAAAAAGGTACATGATTCCTTCAGAAAAAAAAAGCCAAGATATTACTGAAACTGAAGATTAATGGTGCAATATATTAATGCTCTCAGGACTCTTGTGCCCTACAAACTGCCCTACTTCTATCTGAGGAAACTTTCTGGAACACTACTGAGGAAGGAAAATCCCAAGCATAACTCTGAGGTTTCAATGCTGAAGAGAAAAAGATCAGATTCTGAGGAAGGCGAAGTGGATGGCATTTGCAAGACAGAACACCAGTGAGCAGGAAGCTATATACAGAATCTACATGGTTAAGTCGGTCACTGAATACTAAGCAATGTACTGCAGAGAAGAACTAGGGAACTGTATATCTACTAATTCCTAGAGCATGCACACAGCTAAGAGATATTCAGTTTCTAAGCAATCATAGAGAGAGAGCAAGATGGATAGACAGACACACACACACACACACACATACACTACCAAACACTCAGTTATCTGGGAAAGAGAATAAAAAAGCTAACCATATAATAAAAGTCAAACAAACCAGATTGGAAAATATCAATCACATTTTCAAATAAGAAATTAAACCAATGTCTAACACTCTTTTAAGGAAGACGTGAAATTGAGAAATTCACACAAAATTCAAATTACCTAACCAGTGGAACAGAATTAAAAAACCCAGAAATAAATCCATGCATGTGTGATGAAAAGGCAACTTACAAAATAGAGGCAAATATCTGCCACCACATACTGATAAGTTATCTAAAATATGTGATATCTAAAATATTTAAGTAACTCCCAGAACTCAACAAGAAAAAAGAATCCTAAATAAACTGATTTAAAAATGAACAAAGAATCTGAATAGACACTTCCACTAAAGAAAAAAAAAGGCCAATAGGTACATGGAAAGTGTTAAAGATCACCAATAAGGAAGCAAATAAATATAAAACTATAATGAGATATTAACTCACACTGTTAACAACAGGATATGAGGCAGTAAAGATGTGAAGAAAGGGGACCCTTGACTGCTTTGGTGGGTATGTATATTGTGAGTGTGTGTGTGTGTGTGTGTGTGTTTTGTACTGGGGATTGAACCCAGGTGTATTTTACCACTGAATTACATCCCCAATTCTTTTTATTTTTTTTTATTTTGAGAGAGGGTCTCACTAAGTTGCTTAGGCTGGCTTTGAACTTGTGATCCTTTTGTCTCAGCCTCACAAGTCTCTGGGATTACAAACATGGGTCACTGTGCCTGGTTGTAAATTGTTAATTTTGGAAAACAATATAGAGGTTCCTAAAAAAGTTAAAAATAGAACCATCATATGATTCAGCAATTCTACTTCTGGGTTTGTATCAAAAGGAAATGAAGTCAGTATCTCAAAGAGATATTTGTACTCCCATATTTGTTGTAGTATTACTCAGAGAAATGAAGGTAGCTATTCAGATGAATCTAAGAGGTGGAAGTACCTTAAACATCCAGCAACAGATTAATGGGGAAAATGCATGTATACAAACATACACAGTGCAATATTATTCCATCATTAAAAAATAATACCATTTGTGAACAATAGGCATGAACCATGAGAACACTGTGCTGAAAGGATTGAGTCAGACAGAGAAAGTCAAATGCTGTATGATCTTATTTACATGTGGAATCTGAAAAAGTCAACTCACAGAAACAGATTAAAATGGTTATTGTCAGGGCTTGGAAGTATTGATGAAACAGAGAAATGGTGACCAAAAGGTACAAACTTGTCCTTACGAAGAGTATATCTAACGGACAGCATGATGACTACATATTAATAACATTGTACTGTATACTTGAAATTTGCTGAAAGTAGATTTTAAGTATTTTCATCTCTCTCACACACACAGATGCACACCTCTGAGGTGACTGATAGTTAACTAATTTGATGGTAGTAATCTTTTCACTATATGTGTATCAAATCATCACATTGCATACATTAAATCTATATAATTTTATTTGTTCATTATAACTCAATAAACCAGGGTAAAAGTAAATTTTTAAAAAATCCTCAAAACAGAATTGATCTAGAATCAAATCAACAATTACTAGACATGAGAAGATGGAAGAAAACATGACCCACAACCAAGAGAAAAAAACCAGTCATTGTAAACATCCTACAAATGACAGAAATGATGAATTAACAGACAATATTAAACCAGGACCTGAACATACAGAAAGAATAAAGGAAAGTGAAGTAACAAATGAGATTTTAGAGATAAAACAAATAAGATTTGATATAAAAAAATTCACTAAATGGGATTAAAAGCAGATAAGAAACTACAAGAAAAAAAATACCAAAAGGAACATGAAATCTTAGCAAAATAAAGTATGTAAATCAGAACTGAAAAAAAAAAAAAAAGCCTCAGTGACCTAATGGACAGTATCAAGGAGCCTAATAAATAGGTAATGGAAGGCACTGAAAGGGGGCAGGGAGGCATTTGCAAAATAATGCCCAAAAGTTTACAAAATTAAAGAAAAGCTAAAAATGCACAAATCTAAGAATCTCAATGAATCCCAATAAGATGAAAATTCACACACATGTATGAATATTCAATACATTAAGAAGTTGGAGCACATCGAAGTTGCTGAATAATATTCCATTATTCATATATACCACAGTTTCTTTTTTTTTTTTTGATTTTTTTTTTATTTTTTTACGTTTACATAGGGTAATGATGTTTCTTTTTTTTCCCCCTTCCCCCCACCCCTCCCACCCTTTTCCCTTTATACAGTCCTTCTTTCCTTCATTCTTACCACTCTCCTTAGCCTAACTCTAAACCTAACCCTAAACCTAATGCTAACCCCTCCCACCCCCATTATATGTCCTCATCCGCTTATCAGCGAGATCATTCGTCCTTTAGTTTTTTGAGATTGGCTTATCTCACTTAGCATGATATTCTCCAATTTCGACCATTTGCCTACAAATGCCATAATTTTATCATTCTTCATTGCAGAGTAATATTCCATTGTATAATATGCCACAGTTTCTTTATCCATTCATCAACTGAAGGGCATCTAGGTTGGTTCCACAATCTGGCTATGGTGAATTGAGCAGCAATGAACATTGATGTGGCTGTATCTCTGTAGTATGCTGATTTTAAGTCCTTTGGGTATAGACCAAGGAGTGGGATAGCTGGGTCAAATGGTGTTTCCATTCCAAGCTTTCTGAGGAATCTCCACACTGCTTTCCAGAGTGGCTGCACTAATTTGCAACCCCACCAGCAATGTATGAGTGTTCCTTTTTCACCACATCCTCGTCAACACCTATTGTTGCTTGTGTTCTTGATAATCGCCATTCTAATTGGGGTGAGATGAAATCTTAGGGTAGTTTTGATTTGCATTTCCCTTATTACTAGGGATGTTGAACCACAGTTTCTTTATCCATTCATCTATCAAAGGGTACCTAGGTTGGTCCCACAATCTAGCTATTGTGAATTGAGTTACTATAAACATTGATGTGGCTGTGTTACTGTAGTATGCTGATTTTAAGTCCTTTGGATATAAACCAAGGAGTTGATAACGTATTTCTTGCACTTTAGGAGCCTTGCGCCTGTGTTAATACGTTGGGAGTGTTGAGCCTACATTTTCCTGTAGCAGGACAAATTTTTTCCACAAGGGTGCAAGGTCATTCAATGGGACAAAGGACAGTCTTTTCAACAAAAGGTATTGGAATAACCAAATACATACATGAGCAATTAAAAAAAAAAAAAAGAACCTTAAACCTTTTAGTTTAAGCATATGTAAAGTTAAAATGGTTCACAGATCCAGGTTAGTAGGAACTACTAAAAAGTCAAGAATAAAATGTAGGAGAAAATATTTGTGATCTACAATAAATAACTACTTCTTAAAGAACACAAAAAAGTAAAAGCAATAGGAGATAAAAGTGATAAAAGGGTCTTCAACACAAAAAATTCACCTTTATAAAAGATATCACTAAGAAAATGAAGGCAAGTTACAGTACAGGAGAAGCTGTTTATAATATAATTATTTGTCAACTACCTGTAACTAGAATAGAAAGAACTGTTATAATTAAATAAGAAAAATAAATGCCCAATTAATAAATAGGCAAACTACATGAACAGTTATGTCACAAAAATTATGCAAATGGCTATATTTGAAAAGAAATTTGTTATCATTAGTCATTAGAGAAATTCAATATAAAATCAAAACAATACTCACTAGATTGTCTATAATTAAAAAGACTTCTCACACTAGTGTTGGTGAGGATTTGGAATGATCATAATTTAAAGCATTTAGGTGGGGTTGGGGCTGTGGCTCAGTGGTAGAGCACTTGTCTAGCATGTGTGAGGCACTAGGTTCAATTCTAAGTACCACATTAAAAAGAAAACCTAAATAATTCAAAACATTGATGATTGGGAATGTAAAATGATAAAGTTACTTTGGAAAATAGTTTTGTTGAAGTTTCTTAAAATATAAACATATGCTTGCCATAAACACAACAATCATATTCCTCAATATTTATTCAAAAGAAAACTTGTACATAAATACGCATGTAAGCCTTATTCCTATCATGCAGTGATTGGAAACAATCCAAGTATACATCTCTAGTGGAAAAAACTAACAAACGATGGCATAGGTATATAATGAATAATGATTTTCAGCAATAAAAAGCTACTAAGAAATGCAATAAAATGGATAATCTCAAAAATATATTAAGCAAAAGTAGTAAACAAAAAAGGGTATATATTGTGTAATTTCATTTCTATGACATTCTAGAAAAGGTAAAACAATTAGTGTCAAAAAGCAGCTCAATTGTTGTCTACAGTCATTTATGGATAAAGAAAGGGAACAGGGAAGACTGACTATAGAGAGGGATGGCCAAATTTTTGAGGCAGGAAGGGTGTTCAATATTACTGTGATGGGGGCTACATGCTTACAATTGTCAAGACATCTAATACTATCATGTTAACCAAGTTCATTTTATCATATGTAAATTATACCTTAGTGTAGCTGATTTAAACCATGGAACAATCTAAATGTTCACCCCACACACACTCCAGCTGGTCCTGTCAGATCTCACCCCTAGAACCCATTGTTTGGCCTGCCAGTCCCACTGCCAGGCTCACTACTTGGGAGGCTCCATGACTGACCCCTGGCAGAAAGGGCAGTATCTGAGAGAGACAGAACTGGCCAAAGACAAGCTCCCCAAACCCAAGGGAGTAGAACTGACAGCTCTTCCCATTCCACCCCACACCAATCCCCCAAAAAGGGAAGGTGAGAAGTCTTAAACCCCAACTGTAAATTCAGTGAGCAACACAATAAAAAGGAAGGACCCAGCAGGCCAACGTGCATACTCCTCGTTCAGTTCAAACTTCAAGAAGAAACAAAAAGAAAATCAGCTGGACACAGAGCCTGAACGCATATACTCACTATTTTGTCCACCATAATGAAAACAACTCATTAACTTTTCACCAAGATTTTTCACTTTTTTGTGCGTGTTTTTTGTTTGAATGTGTGCTGACTGATTCAAGAACATCTTTACATATACATATTTGTTTCTCCTCATTTCTAGCCTTAAAATTTTTTTTTTTTACTTGAACACACATTTTATTTATTTTTATGTGGTGCTGAGAATTGAACCCAATGCCTCGCATGTGCTAATGCTCTACTGGCTAAACCACAACTCCAGCCCTCTGGCCCTTTTATTAAGGTTGTTATTTTTCCATGCTGTTCTGTGAGGGTGAGGGTTTTTGGTTAGCATATTTGGATTGTTTTGTATTGTCTTTGACACTACTCTATTTCCCTTGTCTCCCCCTCTTTTTTTTCTATAGCTAGCAGTCAAATTCTGTTTTCTCTTTCACTCTTCCCTTATATTTATTTATTATTTATTATTTTTTATTTACTTATTTTTGTGGTGCTGGGATTGAACCCAGGGCCTTGTGCATGCGAGGCAAGCACTCTACCAACTGAGCTATATCCTAGCCCTTAAATTTTTTTTTCTATTTTTTACTTCCCACTCATTACTAACACATCCTCTGTTACCACTTCATTTGCTCTACTAACCCTTTGAAACTGCAAAAACTTTTCTACGCTCCTCTGTCTTCTTTTTCACTCTTACTCAACCCTATCCTTAACACCTCTTAACACTAATTGATTTATATAACATCTGCCCCCACCACTAATATTACAGCAATAATTAATGTGGCAGAAGTCACAGACAACACCTATTGTTTGATTTTATGCCAGACATAATTTATGATTATTTACTGTTTTTACTGATGGAAAACTGCTGATCTTACTATTTCTGCTTATTGTAGGAACTAATTACCTAGTCTTCTACTATGTACTGTTTGCATAGGTTATTGTTATCAGTGGGCTCCCCTGCATCTATGAGGTATAATAACATACAGGGAGACTATATCACTAACCTTTCTCTATTCCCAGCCCCTCCCCAAATAGTCCTATACTCTCAAGTGTTTACTTCCATGAGATCAACTTTTTTAGCTTCCACACATAAATGAGAACATGACCAATTGTACCTCTGTGCTTGAATTATATCACTTAACACAATATCCTCTAGATTCTTTCATGTTGTTGTACAAGACAGGATCTCATTTTTTTTTTATGTCTGAGTAATATTCTATTGTGTGCATTTACACTACATTTTCTTTTCTCTTATCTTCTTTTTTGAAGTGAGGTCTCACTATGTTGCCAAGGTTGGTCTCAAACTTGTAGCCTAAAGCAATCTTTCACCTCAGTCTTCAGTCTTATCCTCAGCCTGCATCTTTAGTTTTCTGAGTATACTCCAAAAGGTTTGCATAATAGCTCTTACTTAAATTCCTCCAAATCTTCACCAGCATTTGTTACTTCTGGTTTTTTTGATAATAGCCATTCTTACTGGGTTTTGATACAACATGCATTTCTCTGATTAGTCACAATGCTGAGCATTTTCTCATATCCTTGACAGTCATCTGTATATCATCTTTTGAGAAATTTCTATGGATAGACATTTGCCCATTTAATTGGATTATTTTTGTTGTTGTTGAGTTCTTTATATATTTGGGATATTAATCTCTTGTCAAATGAAGAGTATGCACATATTTTCTCCCATTTGTCTATTTTTGCTTTTGTTTCCTGTGCTTTTGGGGTTTTAACTAAAATGTCTTTGCCTATTACAACTTTCTGAAGTGTTTCCCCTGTTTTGTTCCAGCACTGTCAAATTTGCATGTCTAATATTTAAGTCTTTGATCCATTTTGTTAATTTTTATATATAGTGAGAGGGTTCTAGTTTAGTTCTTCATATGGATATCCAGTTTTTCCAACACCATTTATTGAGAGACTGTTACTTCTCTAATGTATTATCTTGTTTTATACCTCAACAATTATTTATAATGACTTAATACCCACTCCCCAGAAGACTATGCTCTCATTACATGCAGAAACAATCTATCTTGTTTATGTAGCAGTTACTGACTTTAAGCAAGTCTCAAAAAATATTTTTTCAACTAAATTAAAATAACCTTTTGGTTTTTCAAAATTCTCTGCATTGAACATGGTTTGGTAACTTTATAATCATAAAAAAGTTACTTTAAATACATGTGAAGATAGAAAGATCCCCCATGTTCTTGGATAGGCAGAACTAATATTATCAAAATGGCCATGCTTCCAAAGGCGTTATATAGATTTAACACAATTCCAATTAAAATTGCAACATTTCTCATAGAAATGAAAAAAGCAATCATGAAATTCATCTGGAAGAACAAAAGACCCAGAATAGCCAAAGCAATCCTGGGCAGGAAGACTAATGCAGGAGGTATCACAATACCAGACCTTCAACTCTACTACAGAGCAATAGTAACAAAAACAGCATGGTATGAGCACCAAAATAGACAGGTAGACCAATGGTACAGGATATAAGACATGGAGACCTACCCATATAAGTACAGTTATCTCATACTAGACAAAAGTGCCAAAAACTTACAATGGAAAAAAGATAGCCTCTTCAACAAATGGTGCTGGCAAAACTGGAAATCCATATGCAGTAAAATGAAATTAAACCCCTATCTCTCACCCTCTACAAAACTCAACTCAAAATGGATCAAGGATCTAGGTATCAGATCTGAGACCCTTCACCAAACAGAAGAAACAGTGGGCCCGAATCTCCATCACATTGGCTTAGGACCAGACTTCCTTAACAAGACCCCCATAGCATAAGAAATAAAAACAAGAATCAATAAATGGGATAGATTCAAACTTAAAAGTGTTTTCTCAGCACAGGAAATGATCAATAATGTGAAAAGAGAGCCTACAGAGCGGGAGAAAATCTTTTCTACACACACTTCAGACAGAGCACTCATCTCCAAAGTTCATAAAAAACTTTAAAAACTTTACAGCCAAAATACATGTATTTTTCAATATGTACTAGTTTTGCTTTATGACAAATTTAAATGCTATATTAGCTTTTTTGCCCTTGGCAGAAGCATAGGGAAGAGGGACTATGCAATATTCTATATCATTTCTCCTTAACATAATGCCTAGTAAATGACATATCATCTGCTTAATAAATATGCAGAGCAAAAAATAAGTTAAATTACAAATACATTCCAAAAGTTATTTATGAGCAAAGTTAGGTTTAAAGTTTTAAAGGGAATATTTTTTAGAAGAATCAAATTTTATAAATATGACGTATATATTTGAATAACAATGCTTTTGTTAAAAAGAAAAATGAGTTCTTTGGTACTCAAGAAGCACATTTTTAAAAATTTAAGCTACTTTAGGCAAAGACTACATATTTATTTTTTCTGCTATGCTTAGCTAACTATAGGAAAAAAAATAATATATTTAGGTGAATGCAAACTACTAAACATATAAATGTATTTCATCACAAATCCAGAATATTTATTGAAAGTTATATATTGAATGCAACAAGCCTTCCAACAACAACAACAACAACCAAAATCAGGAATTTTAAAAATCCTGAGAATTACTGCTGCAACATAAAAGTTTTAAATTCAACTATCTTTTTTCCTAGTTAATACTGCTTTTATTATTTTTAGTCATCCTTTGTAATAACAAAAGATTAACTATATAGAATTAAAATATTCTTCACATAGGTCTATTAATTTCAATGATCACATACATTATCATAGTATTGACTGAGCTTGTAACCTAAGAATTCTAAAGACAACTAATTAATTAAGCAATAATGGTGGTCTATGTAGTAATGCTGATTAATACATCCTTTGATGTCTGAAAAAACCCCAGAGGAAAAGAATGGCTCTAGCTCACCTACAGGGAAATGAATTTAAAAAACCACTATACTACCCAATACTAATAGTATTATTTATACTACAAGAGGAATATTAAAATGCTTAAAAGTAATTCCTATTAATCATCTTCCAGATAATGCTTCCCTTTTTCACAATTTGCACTCAGAGTTTACATGCATTTTATACACAAAAAATGCAAAAATAATGCAAAGATAAATACATTTAGTATTTGATGTAAGGTTGTTTCAGAAAGGATAGCAATATACATGAGATATAAATATAAAATAGCTCTATCTTAACATAGTTCAATAAAAATTTCTTTAAAACATAAACAAAACCTCTTGAGATGATACAGCAGAACTGATAGGTCAGTTTTATGGTAGTATCTGTGTTAGCTATAATTGTAATCTAAATGCCTTAAGTCTTATCCCTTCCACTTCTCTTTCTACAACTTTGAAAATGTAACCAGAATTACAGCTCATTAACTAGGTCCTTAATAACGGAAAAACTAATGTGTATACTGACAGTTTTTAAATAACTAATGCAAAGCAAGGAAAGTTAAGTAAATTTTCTGGGATTACAAAGTCACCGGACTGTTACAATCCTACTTAGAATAAGATACATTCCATGCTTGTATAAATGTATCAAAATACATTCTATAGTCATATGTAACTAACAAGAATAAAAAAAGCCATCTAATGCAAGACAAAATTTTAAAAAGAAAAAGTCACCCAATGATAATATTTAAATAATGTGATAAGCATAAAAATAGTTGCTTTAAAGAAAATGATCTTAAATTTCTGATCTAGTTCTACAATTAAGATATTTCATTAAAACTTAATCTTGTTAAAGATTAAAACACTGCTTAGTTATACCACATGAAACATTAACAGATTATACATTTGGAGAATAAAACATACTTTTAATAAAAGGGCAAAAATTCTCAGGGGAGGGCTGGGGATATAGCTCAGTTGGTCGAGTGTTTGCCTAGCATGCACAAGGCCCTGGGTTCCATCCAGCCTTGGAAAAAGTGAGCACAGCTTCGATTCAGCTGGGTGCTCATGATCATTCTCAGTGGGTTAATCTCAGCAGCATCTCTGCACACACAGTTCTTTTCCCTCTTCCCCATACTCCTTGCCATGAAATCTCAAACTAAATGCTACTTCCTCAAAAAGATAATTCAATTTATAATAGGTTCTCCACTACTCTCTTATATCAAGGCACTATTTTCATTGCTAAATAACCCATTTATTTGGTTCATTTTTGCTTTATTAATTTATAATATGCACCTCCTTCTAAGAGTCACAAATGTTTCATTCACTCTAGTGAACTCTATGACTGTGACATAACAGTATTTCTGAATGAATAAACTAATCTTGGAAAATGTACCTACCCTTAAAGATTTAGTTCAAATGTTCCTCTGTACCTAAAATCTTCTATATAACAGAAAACTTATGGGGATGATATACAGGACCACTATCTTTATTGTGGTATGATCTAATGGGGCAAATTATCAAGTAGTATACTTTCAGTATGTGCAAGTTTATTGGTAATTTATCATTATACTTCAGTAAAGTTAAAAAGAAGATTGATTCAAACAAACAAAAGCTAAGGAAAGTTATTGCTGTCATCTCACTACATCAAAATGTTAAAGGAAGTTCTTCATGTGAAGAAAAATGTAATGGAAGTATGCATCTATATGCAGTACTAAAGAACACTTGAAATGACTTTGTGATAAATACAAAACATTTTTTCTCATTTAAATTTGTTTGTTTGAAATATAATTGCATTAAAAAATCAGTGTGCTAAAAAGGCTAAAACAGAATAGAAGTAAAATAGAGGAAAGAAAACAGATGTGTGCTCTTTTAAGTCTTACAGTAAGTGAAGTGATATTACATGCTTTGAAAGTCAACTATTATGGAAAAAAAACATATATTCTAAACCCTAAACCCACCACCATACCAATAAAACAAATAAGCAGAGGTAATTTAATAGTGAATATAAGTGACTAAAAAAATAGTCAATACAAAAGAGGGCAGAAAGACATTTTTAAAAAAGAACAAAGAACAGCTGGGACAAATAAAAGAAATAGTAACGTTTGATCCAAAGTACACATATGGTAAATGCTCTAAGCCCTCCAAATTAAAAAGCAGAAATTATCAGATCTAATTTTGAAAGTATAACCTAACTACAAACTACCTGTAAGAAACGAAACTGAGAAATAGATAAATCCATAGCTGTGGTTAGGGATTTCAACTCTACTCTCCTAATATTTACTTAAGTAGACAGAAAATTAGTACAGAAATAGACCACTTGAATGACATTAAGTTGTCTAACAACTTGATCAAATTGGTAGTCACAGAACACATCTCCCAACACAGTCTATATATCAGTACATACAGTACATACACCACATAGAACACATTTGGGCCAAAAAGCATTTTTAATAAATTTTGTAAAGCACATAGGATAAACTCTAACAACAGGTAAATCAACTATAAATTAAAGAAGAAAGATATATGGAAATCCTCAACTATTTGGAAATTAAACTACACACCTTTGGTCAAAGAAAACATGACAAGAGAATCAGTACATCTGGGAAAATAATAAGATTTAAGAGACATAAAATAGTATGTGAAAACATAAATAACATTTAAAGTGTTACAAATTCTAAAATTTAAAATAATATAAAAATTGGTGTCAAGAAGGAAGTTTATAACATTAAATACACATGAAAAGGGAAAAAAGGTTTAAATAAATGCTATAAATTTTTACTTTAAGAAACCAGGAAAGGAAGACCAAATGAAATTCAAAGTAGTCAGAAGGAAGGAAATATAAAGAACAAAAATAAATGAAACAGACAATTCAAAATCAACATAGGAAAAATAAATCAGTGAAACCTATAGCTGGTTCTTTTGAAAATTCCAATAAAAATGATTACTCTTTAAATGGAGTGACTGTCAATACCAGTAATAAAAGAGAAGATAACCACAGATCATGCAGACATTAACAGGATAGAAGGGAACATTATTTACAATAAAAATTGCAAATAAATTTGAAAGTAGATGAAATAGACAAATTCCTGGACATATACAAACTACCAAAAGTAAGTTGAGAAGAAGGTAGAGAACATAACTCAGTTAATACATTGTTTAAAACCTTTCCACAAAGAAACTTCTTAGTACACAACTTTAAATGGTAGGCTAAGATGTAGCTGAGTGGAAGACTGCTTGCCTAGCATACATGAGGTCCTGAGTTCAATTCCCAGAAACCCTACCCAAATGGCAAAATTTCTCATAAAACAGAAGTTGCAATGCTTCCACAACTCATTTTAAGAAGTCAGCATTACCTTCAATCCAAGTAGAAGGATAGGGGAAAGATACCTAAAGAATGATATTCCTAATGACCATAAGACTTAGAATTCTTAATAAAATTTTAAACTAAATCTAACAATCTATCAAGGATAATAAATTATAATCCAGTTTGAGGTTTACTCAAGAAATGCAAAATTACTTTATCATTCAATAATCAAAATCAGTGAAATTCCAGACACTAGCAGACTAAACCATGAAAAACCATATGACCAGCTAGGTATAGAAAGCACCTTTGGGGCTGGGGTTGTGGCTCAGTGGTAGAGTGCATGCATGAGGCACTGGGTTCAATTCTCAGCACCACATATAAATAAATAAATAAATAAATAAATAAACATATTTATTTATTTTAGGTCTATCAACAACTAAAAAATATTTTTAAAAAAAGAAAAAGAAAAAGCCTTTGACAAAATTTAATATTCTATCATGACTTTCTCTGGAAGCATCATGACTTTTTAAAAAGTTCAGAAAACTAGGAATATAAAGGAACTTCTTCACCTTGATAAAGGGCAATCTATGAAAAACTATAGTTAATACACTTAATGGTGAAAGTATGGATGCTTTCACTGTAAAATCAGGTACAAGCAAAGATATCTTATGTTACCATGTTATTTAACACTGTTCTGAGGTTGGGGTGTCAGAAATGTTCTATACTGTGACTGTGGTGATGTAAAGTACATTTAATTGGTCAAAATTCACTGAATTGCATACTAAAAATAAGGAAAACATTGATTAAAATATATTTAAACAAAAATATACACAGGAAAAAAATTCTTCATTACAAAATGAAAAGGCAATCCACACAGAACAGGAGAAAATACTTGGGAGACATATTATGAGACAGCACTGATATCTAAAATTCATAAAGTCTGACAATTCAGTATGAAAAGGAAAGCCCAGTTAAAAAACTACACCAAAGATTTCAATAGCTATTTCAAAAAGACACACAAATTACCACAGAGAAAAGATGTTTAGTATTATTAGTTTTGTGGGAAATTAAAACTACAGGATACCACTACATATTTACTAGATTTAGTAAAATTTGAGAAGATAATATATGAAATGTGGATGATATTTAAGTATAATCCTGGAACAGCAAAAGAGTACAGTGCAGCAGTTTCTTAAATTGAACATAGCAATGACAAAGAAGTTGCACTTATAGGTAGGGATTTGCCCAAGATATCTAATACATGTTCACATAAAGATCTGTACAAAAATATTCATAAGATCCACTTTACCTAAGGGCCCAAAACTGCAAAGAACTCAAATGTATATATAGTGGTGAATGTGTAATATATTATAGTACATATATACAGTAAAGTCACAAAAAGAAATAAATTACTGATAGATGCAATGATTAGGATGAATTTTAAAAGTATTAAGGTAAGTGAAAAATACAGAACGCAAATCTATATACTGTGTTTTTGGACTACAATTTTTAATATTTAAAAATTATTTTGTGTCACAGTCCTGTTTTTCTTCTGGGGTCTCCAATTACACATGGTGCTTTTTCAGTGTTCACCTTCTTGAAGTGTTCATTCTGGCATAAGTCAACCTTTCTTTTAAGAGTCTGATACCATGAAACTGCCATTCTGTGCCACAAGCACGTGGAGAGAAATCATGAAAACAGACAGATGTCTGGACAGTTCCTGAGTTACGCAACCAACTCAGCTGAGATTCTAAATTTTAAGGCTAGTCAAGTCTTCTGATGTTTATGTTAAATGCAGCCAGATCTTGGTTTAATGATTCATTTTACAAAACTGGCCTTGAAATATGAAATCATGTATTAAAAATGGTATATAAAACAAAGTTTCAGTTTTATTTGCCTTGAACTTTAGATGCTAATGCAGATATTGTAATGTATCTTTTTTGGCTTGGGAATCTTTAAAAAAGATTTGGGTGAAAGCAATAGGTGTAACCTACATAAAATTTAGTAACTAAGACTCCTGACAATGAAGATATTTATGCATCTGTAAGCTTAATAAAAATTTTAAAAATCATTATCATCAATATGAAATGATACTTTTAATTTAAAAATCACCCAAATCACAACTCCATAAATCAGTAATTGGAACTGGAATGCTGACTGCCGGCACTTCTCACTTATGACCATTTAAAATGAGATGATTTTGGTTCAATGAAGACAAAATGCCAGTCAAATAATGAAAAACCTGAATGTGTATGAGGATTTCAGGAATGACATGAAAATGAAAGTTATATGCAAAAATATGAATTTTATTTTATCAAAGAAATTAATACAGTTTGCAATGAGCTATGGTATAGATAAGAATAATAAATAATTTAAGTTATTAAATTCATTAGTATCTATATAAAGAATGTAAAGGACTGTGAAGAATTTGTCAGATAAATAACGTGACTACTTTCCTGTATTGCAACTTCCAAGAAATTCCAGCTTTGTGAGAGTTATCATAAAAGTCCAACTTACAGGCCTGAAAGAGATGAAGTTTGAAAAAGGATGTTTGGGAAGAGTCCTAAGTGGAAACTTCCAAACCAAACTCAACACCATCATCACAGTTTTCAGTTTATTATTTTCTGCCCAGGATATTTTTCTGCTTCTCATGTAAATTTAGAATACCTAACCTTTTGAAAGAGTGGCTTGAACATGTCAGCAGCAGTGTAGTTGATTACATTATTAGAGATATGATTAATTCTACAGATGCTGATTTACTGTACATCAACAATGCAATGAATTCATTTTCAAAACTTTGTTCTGGTGGGTTCCAAATATTCTGTATGAGATTCTGGGTTCCATACATTCTGTATGTTATTAAAGAACCAACTCAAAAACAAAAGAGTCTATGTTATTCTGTTTAAGAACAACTAGATGTCTAATCCAACGGACATTTGTCAGTGGTTATTTTATAGAATTGAATATACTGTTGATACACTCTTTTTAATTTCTAAGGCTTCTCTTGTCTGGTTCCTCCAGCTCACAGTCTTCCTTAGGCCATCACCAAAATGTCTTACTGTGATATCCCCAGGCACCATTCTTGACCATTGATACTCAAACTCTACATACTTTTTCCATACTGAACATTTCTTTACTTCCTTTGTTTTGGCGCTGCTGACGACACCTGTTTGTATCTCTGACCTAACTCATCCACCTCCTTGATGTCTCCATTAGGTACCTCAAATACAGGATGATTCCCAATGGAATTCATTTCTTTTCCCATGTTTCCTATTGTATAATCAGTCCAGTAGCCACAAAATTTCCCAAGCAGTAAATTGGAAATTGTGTTATATATTTTTCTATATTTAGTACTTACATCCAGGCAATTTTGTAGCTAGATAACACTATACTGTGATTCATTCTCACACTGCCTCAACTAATGACCTTATTAATTTCATAAACACATTGCTGAAAACCTCCTGATTGTATCAGCCTCCCAAGTATTTTCCCTGCTTCCACTTCTGTCCTCTCCAATTTAAGCTTTGTACTTTTATGAAGTATTCTTTCTAAATATTTCCTCTTAGACAGTTTTCTATGATGCACCACTGCCTTCAGGACAAAATCTAAATGAAATGGGAGAGAAGATCTATTCCAAAGCGACCCTGACTTCCTGTTCAGGCTCTCCTGGCTTTCCCCTGCAAAACTTCATGCATAGTTACACTGTACTGTATTGGAGGCAGAGAGAGGTGGGAGACACCTACACGTTCCTGCCATTCTATACATTCTATCTGTGTAAGAATGTCATTCTTCTCATTCTTATTGATATAATTCAGTTATCCTTAAGTTGTAATGGAGCGACCACTTTAAGAATTGTTTCTTACCCTGGCATCCTCTATCTTCCTTTTCTCTCTTCCTTCTAGATTAATTCAAGTGTACATTCTCTGTAATCTCATAGTAACTGGTACTATCAAGGCAATAATGACACTATAAAGTCTACATGTATTCTTTTGTTCCTAGTCAGATACCCACCTTTGTAAAAAAGAAACATACTACACTTTCCTTATCTGTGAATTTTCTCAAGTCCTGCCCAGAGAAGTTTCTCATAAAAGATTTAATAGGGGGGCTGAGATGTAGTTCTGTGGTACCACATATGCTTAGCATGTATAAGGAGTTGGGTTCAATCCCCAGAACTTGGGAAAAAAAGATTTATTAGAAGCATGGACAATAATGGGATAGGTTCTAAAATAAACATGTGAATCATCAAAACCACTGTTGAAATTCCTGGAAGGTATGACCCTGGGGTTATGGTTTAGATATGAGATGTCCCCCAAAAGTTCTTGTGTGATACAAGAGGGTTTAGAGGCAAAATAATTGGGTGAGGAGTGCCTTAACCCAATCAGTGCATTAATCCACTGAGAGAGATTAAATGGGTGGTAACTGAAGGCAGGTAGGATGTGGCTGGAGGAGACCATCACTGTTGACATGCCTTTGTGGTTTATACTGTGTTGAGCAGATGAGACTCTCTCTGCTTCCTGGTGCTATGATTAAATGGCTTTTCTCTGCCTACCCTTCACCAATCCTTCCATCATGATATGCTGCCTCACCTACAGCTCAGAGCAATGGAATCAGCCATCTATAGACTGAGACCTCTGAAACCACGAGCCTCCAAATAAACTATTCCTCCTCTAATTGTTCTTGTCAGGTCTTCTGTTCACATTAGCCAAAAAAGAAAAAGTGACTCAAACACCTGGAGACTAACATTTTATCATCTTTCAAAATAATTATGCCCAGCAATTTTCTATCACTGGAACATGAATATAGTTTTTTTAGATGAATACCTGTAGTTGCAATGCACTTAATGACACTGTTTTACAAAACTATGTTATTTAAGCACCAAAATTTGTATCTCATGAAAATCTTAAAAATACTAAGTAGGGCGATCCAAGATGGCGGCCTAGAGGGTGACTGCACCCCCAGTCGCTCCAGAACCCAGGAGTTAAGAAGGGGAGGCATTGAGAGACTCGGACTGAAATAGAGCCACGGGTGAGTCTGCCCACTGGGTAAAGCTCGGCCCGGGTGGCAGGCCCAGATAGAGGTGGCTTATCGGAGCCGGGCAGGGCAGCTAGAGTCTTCCACAGGCAGCCCTGCGCACTCCGGCGGTGGGCCCCGCCCACACAGCCAGCTTCTCCAGGTTCTCGGAGCAGGCCCCCTAGTGAGAGCCTTTCTGACCAGAACAAGCTCCAAGTCCCGGAGCCAGCGCAGCGCACCGTACTCCGGCACACAAGCAGCTTCAGGGACCAGGATAGGGCAGCCAGAGACTTCCCCAAGTAGCCTGGACCCCTGCAGTGGGAGGTGCCTTTCAAGGCTAGCTTCTCGGAGCAGACCGCCCAGTGAGAGGCTTTCTACATAGAGCCAGCCACAAGTACCCGAACCAATGGAGAGCTTCGATCCGCAAGCAGCCTCTGGGATCAGGGCAGGGCAGCCAGAGACCTCTTCAGGCGGCTCTGCCCACTCTGGCCGCAGGCTCTTTCCACGGGGCGATCCAAGATGGCGGCCTAGAGGGTGACTGCATACCCAGTTGCTCCAGAACCCAGGAGTTAAGAAGGGGAGGCATTGAGAGACTCGGACTGAAATAGAGCCACGGGTGAGTCTGCCCACTGGGTAAAGCTCGGCCCTGGTGGCAGGCACAGATAGGGGTGGCTTATCAGAGCAGGGCAGGGCAGCTAGAGTCTTCCCCAGGTAGCCTTCCACACTCTGGCAGTGGGCTCCTCCCACACGGCCAGCTGCACGGTGCAGGCCCCCAGTGAGAGCCTTGCTGCACAGAGCCAGCTCCAAACCCTGGAACCAGTAGGGGGCTAGGGGCAGCTTTCTTCGGATGCACTGCATTATCAGATTCCTCCAAGACATCAGGCTACTGAAGGCTGGGAGGTGATACACTGGAAATCTACCGGGACACTATAAGCCAATAGCAGAAATCTGCAATATCTCAGGGTCCCACTGACAGCTGACCAATATGAGAAAACAAGGGAAGAAAATGTCCCAAACAAACCTAGATACTACATCAATAAAACCCAATGACAGCACAGCAGAAGAAATGTCAGAAAGGGAGTTCAGAATGTACGTAATTAAAACGATCAGGGAAGCAAATGAGGAGATGAAAGAGCAAATGCAGGCATTGAAGGAGGAGATGAAAGAGCAAATGCAGGCATTAAATGATCGCACCAATCAACAGTTAAAAGACCAAATACGGGAAGCAAGAGATCATTTCAATAAAGAGTTAGAGATACTGAAAAAAAAAACAAACTGAAATACTTGAAATGAAGGAAACAATAAACCAAGTTAAAAACTCCATAGAAAGCATAACCAATAGGATAGAACACCTGGAACACAGAACCTCAGACATTGAAGACAAATTATTTAATCTTGAAAACAAAGTTGGCCAAACAGAGAAGATGGTAAGAAATCATGAACAGACTCTACAAGAATTACGGGATATCATGAAAAGGCCAAATTTAAGAATTATTGGGATTGAGGAAGGCTTAGAGAAACCAACCAAAGGAATGAACAATCTATTCAATGAAATAATATCAGAAAATTTTCAAAATCTGAAGAATGAAATGGAAAACCAAGTACAAGAGGCTTATAGAACTCCAAACATACAAAATTGCAACAGACCCACACCAAGGCACATTATTATGAAAATACCTAACATACAAAATAAAGACAGAATTTTAAAGGCCGCGAGAGAAAAGAATCAAATTACATTCAGAGGGAAACCAATAAGAATATCAGCAGATTTTTCAACCCAGACCCTAAAAGCTAGAAGGGCCTGGAACAACATATACCAAGCCCTGAAAGAAAACGGATGCCAACCAAGAATCTTATACCCAGCAAAACTTACCTTCAAATTTGATGATGAAATAAGATCCTTCCATGATAAACAAAAGCTAAAGGAATTTACAAAAAGAAAGCCAGCATTACAGAACATTCTCAGCAAAATATTCCATGAGGAAGAGATGAAAAACAATGATGCAAATCAGCAACAGGAGGCGCTAGCCTAAAGGAATAGCCAAATAAAGGAGAAACCAAACCGTGTCAAAAACAAATATGAGTCAATTGACTGGGAATACAAATCATATCACAATAATAACCCTGAATGTTAATGGCCTGAACTCATCAGTCAAAAGACATAGACTGGCAGATTGGATTAAAAAGAAAAATCCAACAATATGCTGCCTGCAAGAGACTCATCTCATAGAAAGAGACACCCATAGACTAAAGGTGAAAGGATGGGGAAAAACATACCATGCACACGGACACAGCAAAAAAGCTGGAGTATCCATCCTCATTTCAGATAATGTGGACTTCAAACCAAAACTAGTCAGAAGGGATAAAGAAGGACATTACATGCTGCTTAAGGGAAGCATAAATCAGCAAGACATAACAATCATAAATATCTATGCCCCGAACATTGGCTCATCCACGTATGTCAAACAAGTCCTTCTCAATTCCAGAAATCAAATAGACCACAACACAATAATACTAGGCGATTTAAACACACCTCTCTCACCACTGGATAGATCGTCCAAACAAAAATTGAATAAAGAAACTATAGATCTCAACAACACAATCAACAATTTAGATTTAACGGACATATATAGAATATATCATCCAACAAAGAACGAATACACTTTCTTCTCAGCAGCACATGGATCCTTCTCTAAAATAGACTAAAAGCTACTGTTAGCAAATACAAGAAGATAGAGATACTACCTTGTACTCTATCAGATCATAAGTGATTGAAATTAGAAATAAATGACAGAATAAAAAACAGAAACTTCTCCAATACCTGGAGATTAAATAATACACTATTATATGATGAATGGATAACAGAAGACATCAGGAGGGAAATAAAAGAATTCTTAGAAGTAAACGAGAACAAAGACACATCATATCAAAATCTCTGGGACACTATGAAAGCAGTACTTAGAGGAAGATTTATTTCATGGGGTGCATTCAAAAAAAGAAGTAGAAATCAACAAATAAACGACTTAACACTACAGCTCAAAGCGCTAGAAAAAGAAGAGCAGACCAATACCAAAAGTAGTAGAAGACAGGAAATAGTTAAAATCAAAGCCAAAATCAATGAAATCGAAACAAAAGAAACAATTGGAAAAATTAACAAAATAAATAGTTGGTTCTTTGAAAAAATAAATAAAATTGATAAACCCTTAGCCACACTAACAAAGAGAAAGAGGGAGAAAACTCAAATTACTAAAATTCGGAATGAAAAAGGAAACATCACAACAGACACGAGAGAAATACAAAACATAATTAGAAGCTATTTCGAAAATCTATACTCCAACAAAACAGAAAACCTCAAAGACATCAACAAATTTCTAGAGACATATGAATTACATAAACTGAACGAGGAGGACATACACAACTTAAATAAACCAATTTCAAGCAATGAAATAGAAGAGGTCATCAAAGGCCTACCAACAAAGAAAAGTCCAGGACCAGATGGGTTCTCAGCCGAGTTCTACAAAACCTTTAAAGAAGAGCTCATTCCAATACTCCTCAAAGTATCCCATGAAATAGAAGAGGAGGGAACCCTCCCAAACTCGTTCTATGAAGCCAATATCACCCTGATACCTAAACCAGACAGAGACACATCGAGGAAAGAAAATTTCAGACCAATATCCTTAATGAACATCGACGCAAACATTCTCAACAAAATTTTAGCAAATCGCATACAAATATATATTAAAAAGATAGTGCACCACGATCAAGTGGGTTTTATCCCAGGGATGCAAGGTTGGTTCAACATTCGGAAATCAATAAATGTCATTCACCATATCAACAGACTTAAAGTTAAGAATCACATGATTATTTCAATAGATGCAGAAAAAGCATTTGATAAAATACAGCATCCCTTCATGCTCAAAACACTAGAAAAAATTGGGGTAGTGGGAACATTCCTTAACATTATAAAGGCCATCTACGCTAAGCCCATGGCTAATATCATTCTAAATGGTGAAAAACTGAAAGCGTTCCCCCTAAAAACTGGAACAAGGAAGGCAGGGATGCCCTCTTTCACCGCTTCTATTCAACATCGTCCTTGAGACTCTAGCCAGAGCAATCAGACAAATCAAAGAAATTAAAGGGATACGAATAGGAAAAGAAGAACTCAAACTATCCCTGTTCGCTGATGACATGATTATATATTTAGAGGAACCTGGAAAATCCACCAGAAAACTTTTAGAACTCATAAGTGAATTCAGTAAAGTAGCAGGTTACAAGATCAATGCTCATAAATCCAATGCATTTTTATACATAAGTGATGAATCTTCAGAAAGAGAAATTAGGAAAACTACCCCATTCACAATAGCATTGAAAAAAATAAAATACTTGGGAATCAATCTCACAAAAGAGGAGAAAGACCTCTACAATGAGAACTACAGAACACTAAAGAAAGAAATGAAAGAAAACCTTAGAAGATGGAAAGATCTCCCATGTTCCTGGATAGGCAGAATTAATATTTTCAAAATGGCTATACTACCTAAAGTGCTATACAGATTCAATGCAATTCCAATTAAAATCCCAATGATGTACCTTGCAGAAATAGAGCAAGCAATTATGAAATTCATCTGGAAGAATAAAAAACCTAGAATAGCTAAAGCAATCCTCAGTAGCAAGAGCGAAGCAGGGGGTATTGCAATACCAGATCTTCAACTCTACTACAAAGCAATAGTAACAAAAACGGCATGGTATTGGTACCAAAATAGACAAGTAGATCAATGGTACAGAATAGAGGACATGGACACAAACCCAAATAAATACAATTTTCTCATACTAGACAAAGGGGCCAAAAATATGCAATGGAGAAAAGATAGCCTCTTCAACAAATGGTGCTGGGAAAACTGGAAAACCATATGCAATAGAATGAAATTAAACCCCTATCTCTCACCCTACACAAAACTCAACTCAAAATGGATCAAGGACCTCGGAATCAGACCAGAGACCCTGCATCTTATAGAAGAAAAAGTAGGTCCAAATCTTCAACTTGTTGGCTTAGGATCAGACTTCCTTAACAGGACTCCCATAGCACAAGAAATAAAAGCAAGAATCAGCAAAGGAAACTATCAGTAATGTGAAGAGAGAGCCTACAGAGTGGGAGAATATCTTTGCCAACCATACTTCAGATAGAGCACTAATTTCCAGAATCTATAAAGAACTCAAAAAGCTCTACACGAAGAATACAAATAGTCCAATCAACAAATGGGCTAAGGAAATGAACAGACACTTCACAGAAGATGTACAAGTAATCAACAGATATATGAAAAAATGTTCAACATCCCTAGTAATAAGGGAAATGCAAATCAAAACTACCCTAAGATTTCATCTCACCCCAATCAGAATGGCGATTATCAAGAACACAAGCAACAATAGGTGTTGGCGAGGATATGGTGAAAAAGGAACACTCATACATTGCTGGTGGGGTTGCAAATTAGTGCAGCCACTCTGGAAAGCAGTGTGGAGATTCCTCAGAAAGCTTGGAATGGAAACACCATTTGACCCAGCTATCCCACTCCTTGGCCTATACCCAAAGGACTTAAAATCAGCATACTACAGAGATACAGCCACATCAATGTTCATTGCTGCTCAATTCACCATAGCCAGATTGTGGAACCAACCTAGATGCCCTTCAGTTGATGAATGGATAAAGAAACTGTGGCATATATATACAATGGAATATTACTCTGCAATGAAGAATGATAAAATTATGACATTTACAGGCAAATGGATGAAATTGGAGAATATCATACTAAGTGAGATAAGCCAATCTCAAAAAACTAAAGGACGAATGATCTCGCTGATAAGCGGATGAGGACATATAATGGGGGGTGGGAGGGGTTAGCATTAGGTTTAGGGTTAGGTTTAGGGTTAGGGATAAGGAGAGCGGTAAGAATGAAGGAAAGAAGGACTGTATAGAGGGGAAAGAGGGGTGGGAGGGGTGGGGGGAAGGAAAAAAAAATCAAACATCATTGCCCTATGTAAACGTATGATTACACAAATGGTATGCCTTGACTCTATGTACAAATAGAGAAACAACATGTATCCCATTTGTACACAATAAAAAAAAAATACTAAGTAGGGGTTAGGGTTGTGGCTCAATGGTAGAGTGCTTGCCTAGCATGTGTGAGGCACTGTGTTTGAGTCTCAGCACCACAAATAAATAAATGAATAAAATAAAGGTCAACATCTAAAAACTATTTTTAAAAAAACGAAATAAACAAAATAAAGGTATTGTGTCCATCTACAATTAAAAATATTTTTTAAAAAAGATGCTAAATAGGAACTCACATGCAATAAAAGAAATGCAAATTTGTATCTTGCAATGTGAGGTCACTCTGTAAATATACTTATCAAGGAGATTGACAGTTACCACATTATTCAAATCTACCTACCTCTCTAAGCTGTATCTTGCTGAGTGAATTTCTTTGAATATAAAATATATGCTATTATGATATAATTCTTTTATAATGATATAAGAAGCCACAGTTGATTTTTTATAGTCAGAATTTCTCTCATAATCTACTTCCATCAAGTCTTTTTAGGACTTGAATACTACTAGCCAACATTATACTAGTGTTCATTATAGCCATGAACATGCTAAGCTCCTACATAGTCTATTAGGCTGAAGGAAGTGCAGATACTCCACAAACTTGGAAAGAACATATAAGGCAAAGGAATGTTTCAATGGCTCTATTTATGTTTCAAGATAAACATTCTAGAACCTGGCTAAAAGAATGCTGTTGCTAAATAAAAATTTATAGACAGCAAGTGTAATTAAGATTAGACTGGTTACTTTAATGAACCCATTATAAAAGCTTACTGCAGGACAAAAATTGAATATAAAGTGAGCTGAGGATGCTGCCATTTCTGTAAGCACCATTAATTAATCAGACCTCACTTTTCAACAGGTCAGTATTCTCCAGATCACATCTCCTAGATAATACACATATAATTCTCATTGGGTTAGTCATTGTGCATGCTCAACTGCTGGTACAGATTTTTATAGTTTCCATTACTTTAATCCTATTTCTGGGATGTAATAATCTGTTATTTTTCTATAGCAATTAAGTTTTTTGCATCTCTAGGAAATATCCCTGAGAACAATAAGCTAAATGAACCTAAAACAAAACCAAAATTAATGCTACTGTAAGGATATACTGAACACAGATTTCTTACATGGCCCCAAGAAACAAATAACTGAAGTACACTTGATATAATCACTTTTTGTGGGAGTCATTAAGGATTGAACCCAGGACCTTGTGCATGCTATGTATGCAATCTACCACTGAACTATACTCCCACCCATTAAATACATTTGATAATCTAAAAGAAGAAATGATTGAGGAGATACAAACTCAAAATTCCACTTTCACTAAACTGCTAAATATAATTAAAATTTTTTCTCTTTATATTGGGCAATGTCAAAATTATTACCTATGTACATTTAAAATTATGTATCATGTACAGAATCATATCACCTGCTTCAAATATTAAATAATTTAGCCCTTACCTATAGTCTAAAACCCGAACAGGCTAAGGCAGAGGGATAGCAAGTTCAAGGTCAGCCCGTGTGACTGGAACCATGTCTCCAAATGAAAAATAAAAGTGCTGGGGATGTAATTCAGTGGTAGAGCACACCTGGGTTCAATACCCAGCATGGAGAAGGAAAAAAAAAAAAGAAGAAAAGACTACCAAACAAGAAAAATAAGATAGAAATGGTTCGTCTGAAAATCTGCTTTTGTGTGTAAATTTTTTCAACAATCATCAGTTAATCTCATAAATACTCTAGGTTTAGAATAAAAGTACAAGTACAAGGTAGTTCCCTTTAAGAAGCTCTTCTTTTCCACCACACAGAAGTCTCTTCTACTGGGAAGTTCTACATCCCTTTAACTGTGTTCTGATACAAGTTCTGATACCCTCTGAAGATCTATGTTTTCATGCCCACAATACCTACCAGAGTGTGCCTTGTACAAAAATTCAATATATATGTATTTTATATACCCAGATAGTCTCTCCTACATTTACATTTTTCAGTTTTTCCAAAATAAATGATATATAATATAATACTTTCCATTTTTTTTTCTTCCTAGTTCTAAACAGTTCTTATTTTCTTTCTCTTTCTCTTTTTTTTTTTGGGGGGGGAGGGGGCAGGGGGTAGGGAGTACTAGAAGTACAGAAGCATTCTACCTCTGAGCAACATACCAGACCTTTTTATTATTTACTTTGAGAGAGGGTCTCCCTAAGTCATCCATGCTGGCCTTGAACCTGTGATTCTCCTGCCTCGATCTCCTGGGTTGCTAGGATTACAGGCATGTGCATAGCACTGGGCCTATTTTTTCTCTTTTGCTAACTTCTCTTCTCCCTATTTCCTGAGGTAATCTGTTCATCTATTTATTCATTCATTCAAATAATCCAGTAAATATTCTTCAAGTATGTACTATGTGCTAGGTAGTATGTAAGGTGCTGAGCTTATATCAGGGAACAAACCCCTGAAGAAACTAAAGGAACTATGGGAATAGATAAGTAAATAGGTAATTACAAAACATTGTGATAAGTATTACAGTAGATGTGAATAGAGGAGACTATATAAAAAAAGTAAGAGAAACATTTACATTTTTCTCCAAGTTTTTGTTTTGCAGTTTAACATTTTCTCAATATTTCTCCCCTGGTCATCCATCCATCCATTTTACATTATTCTATATACAACATAAGTATGTGGTACAAAAATACAAAAACAGTAGAAGAATACATAATTGATACAAGCCTTCCTTCTACACTGTCCCAGGTAACCAGTTTATCTCCCAATGGCAAGCTCTAATATCCAATGCATAATTACAGAGATATTTTAATGCATACACAAACATATGTACACATGTATATGGTCTTATTTTCCTTTGGTACAAAGGTAGCATGCTTTATACTCTGCTTCTTGCTTTTTTCAGTCTAGATTGGGCAGCTTCATCTTTTTAATGGTATAGCAATTCCACTGCATGGATATAACACTATTTATTTAAGCAGTCTTACTTAATGCTCATTTAAATACTACAATGCTACAGTGAATATATTTACTCATATATCATTTGGTGGTATATATCTATTGTCTGTAGGATAAATTCCTGGAAGTGAAACTGCTGAGTCCAAGAAAATGTGCACTTTTAATTCTGACAGATACCGACATGAGGTTTCACTAATTTCAATTCCAATTCCACTCCATAAGTTAAATTATAATCTTTATGGTGCCCAAATCTATATCCACAGTTCTGAAATCTTATTTATTCTATGACATTTCCATATGCATTTTTCTTCAGAACTTTAGGGAAAACATTTTCAAAATCATATTTATAATCTTGGCCTAAAAATGTTATTTATAACTTCATAGTAACTTAATTTCCCCTGATTTCAGCCAAAAATCACCTTGATTCTTCTTTGTTTCCACCCACATTCAACAAACTGGTTAAGATGTGCCAATCCTACAGTTCCATGACATTATCTTCTTATTTTCTTAGATATCTGATTGCAAACACTCAGTTCTGCATGTCTCTGTTATTACCCAACTACCCAAGTTCTTGCCCTAAGCTCACCCACTCCTCCCACAAGTAACTCTGCTCACACCATCTTCTCTGCCTGAAATACCATGTTAAATCAGTCCCTATGCTGAAGTCTCATTAAGTCTACCTTAAATGCCAAATCATCCATAATGCATATTCTTTTATGAGCTTATTAACACTTAGGTCTTAGTTTAATTTATAATGTACTTAAAAGAGAAATTATAAATTCCCTCATAGCAAGGATAATGTCTTAACACATTTAGATAAACCCACACTGCCTTATGTACTAAAAACATGTTCACCAAATAAATGAAGTTTTACAATGAACTAATTCCGACATATGAAATATTCCATAGGATAAAATATTCTATAGAGAATATTTATTTATAGATTTAGGAAAATAAGAATCTTTTAAAGTTTGTGAGAAATAAACCTCTATTTAATAATTAAATCTATTTCAGAAATCTTACAATGTAAATATTTCTAGTTAATTATTCCTGTAAATTAAATTTTTTTTCTCAGATTGATTTTGTTCAAAAAGGAGAAAGAATAAGGAATAAAAGGTGAAATGTACTACTTAAAGTAACAGTATTTCTCTTCAGAACTGTATAAGATCTCTTAATTCCATCATGGTTACTCTGTTACACAGAAGAAGAGAAAGCTAAGCCACAGTATGCCTGTGGATTATTGTTCAATTTAGTTTAATAACTTTTTTTTACATGTTTTACATGAAGATCAGCTGAGAAAAAACTTTGTACAACATAATAAATCCAGTACTACTGGTTCTCAAAATTTAATAACATGATTTCAAAAATCATACTGTTAAAACTTTCTGCTTTAAAAAAAAGGAAAAAGAATATGCTTTCTGGTATATAAACATAGTTATATAAAAACAAATAAATATTAACATTTCATTAGAAGTTATTCAGCCCTCTACTCAATTTTAGAAAGAGCTATGCAATCTACATCAGGTAGAGAACTTCATAACTTGTATTTCAAGTAATGTTTTTAAATCATGAAAATACTACCATACAAATGCTAGATTAACTTCTTGACTCACCTCTCCCCCATTAACATATTCCATCACAAAACACAAACGGTCTTTTGTCTGGAAGGAATATTTCAAGGACTTGAAATGAAAAAGAAAAGAATGTTATATTATAATCCTATATTCTTATTATAATGGTACCCAATATAGAACACTTAAAATAAGTAAGCAAGATTAATGAAATGAACTGTTATTGTTCCTTAAGAGTCTACTTCTTAAGAGTGCTCAAGTTAGAGTCTATATGAAACATCATACAAATTTTGTTCAGTTCAGCAACAGGTATTGTTAAGGGGAAAATAAAAAGTAAAAGTAAACCGAGTAATTGCAATAAGTATTTTTCACTCTATCGTGCCATCCATTTGAAATTATGTTGTTCCTTAAAGTTCTCATCAGTGCAATCTCAAAGTATGGCCTACAAATTACTCTAGTGGAAGTTCCTCAAGAATTACAGTTACAGTTGTTATATTCAAGTTTATATTAGAATTTTAAAATCACTTTGTGCATACTACAAGTATAATGACTGATCCCAACAAAGATGGTTCATGTAATTTTTACAGGTTATAAAAGGATATTAAAAGCTCTGTCCTATTTTACTGGACAAGAAAACACATAAAACTGAAACAAAGTAAATTTGGCTATCTAATGATATCCTTGGAAAGTTTTAGATAAACCTAAAACTTTAATAAAAGCTTCCACTTCTGAAAATGTTATTTTTAATCTTAATATATCAGAATATATCCTAGGTTTAATGCGGTCAGTATTCCTGTAGTTCTTAAAAATACTCTATCCCTAAAGCAAGTCTCATTTCTAAGAAATATATTGAGATTTTTGCCTTTTATATCTGAAAACCATGCTGTTTGATCATTATCTGAAGCCATAGCAAAAGAAGCATAAACTCTACATCTAATATTAAAAAACAATTTTAAAGTCTGCCATTTTCTCAGTTAACTCCTTAAAATGCCATAGACTCTATAGTTTGAGTTTTTAATGACAAGGAGATTCTTGGAAGGAAAAAGAGGTTTCAGAAAATAATAAGTAGATAATGGGAAGAATCATAAATGCCTACAAACTATAAACGTTACTATGCATTCCAATAATTTTGAAGAAATATGACTTATAATCTTTCAACAAAGAAAATGCCATACTTAAATAAATGTTATTTAAAATGCAATTTTTCGTAGTTTGGTTTCTGTAACAAAATTCTCTTAAATTTAAAATGTTATGACCATGACATCTATCCTCTAGATACTTACTGTTAAAAATGGATGTCTAGTGTTCTTTAATACTCTACTTTCAGTTAGAGTGTGTGCTACTTCATCCTACAAAATAAAAAAAAAAGCAAACTTAATATATATTCTAAGAACTGATTATATGAAACTCAACTATTTATCCAAAATCCAAAGAGAGTTAGAAAAGGATTTAAAACACGTTGTCATGCTTCCTTTATTGCTCAGTTTCCCCTCCGCCCAAAGAAAAAAAATAATTGAATTAATGATTTAAATCGGATGGTTGTAATTCGTATTTGATCAGAATAATCAGTAATGATATAACAATAACAATGATAATAATCAAAAATGATATAAAAATCAGAGAAAAAAGTATTATACCTTTCCCCTCAAAAAGAGTGCCTTTATCAGCTAATATTTTAGCACAGGTTAATATTTCTATTTGGGGAGACATAAAAGTTATATTTCAATAAGGATTGTGAAATCAAGTCTCCTATTCTTAATTTTTTAAAACTTTTGTTGGTACCAGGATTAAATTCAGGGATGATTTCCCACTAAGCCACATCCCTAGACCTTCAATTTTTTTTTTTTTAAATCTAGAGACAGGGTCTCTCGAAGTTTCTCAGAACTTCACTAAATTGCTGAGGCTGACTTTGAACTTGCAATCCTCCTGCCTCAGCCTCCCAAGTCAGTGGGATTACAGGAGTGCAGCACTGCACCCTGCTCAAGTCTCCTATTTAAAAGAAAGATCAATCACTGAAAAAGGGAACACATAATAATATTTTCTAGATTATACAATTTAGAAATATAAATTAATAGCATAAAAGTTTATCTTTTGTCTGCAGTTTTTAAATGTGCTTCTTTTAAAAATATGTCACAACTCTTCTACTGTAGGTGACAAGTTTAAAAAGTTTAAAATGAGAGTATATTTAAAGCCAAAAATACAGTAAAAATATATTTCCCCTATTTTTTCATAAATCTCATCCTGACGTCAAAAGTGAACCTGGAGAGATTTTCTTCAACATATGGAGAACTGGAAAAATGTTTCATGTTTCAAAAGTAACAATATATTAAAGAAGAAAGAAAAGGTGGATAACTGCTAAAAAGCTAACACAGCATCTCTGTTTTTCGCTTCTGGCAAGATCTTAAACAAAATCTTTGCTGGATCAATTTAACAATGTCAGTAAATCAAAATTAGATTATGAGGAAAACCATGGAGAAAAAAACATCAGAACATTGAATTACATTTATTATCTTTACAGAAGCATTTGACCTTAGTTTGACTTAGAAGATAAATGAGAAACAGATTGATCAAAGAAGCTAGTAAGATCCTAAAGCCATTCCAGGAAGGTGAGACCAATTAAATCTGAACAGAAAGTGTAACTAACAATAGAATATTTAAAAACCAGTGAAGCTACACATAAGCATGAAACCATTCAGTCTTATTTATTTTATAGGAGTCAGGCATAAGTGCTCAATTTGAAAGTTACTGTTATATCATACTGTAATTCCTAAATTAATTATAACATTTTAATATAAACCAGAAACAGAAATGACACAGAACTTACAGATTTTTTAAGCCACAGTGCTAGTATAATGATTAGCATACAGCACATACTCAATGTTTGTTGAACCGAACTGCTTACCATAGGTATAAATTCAAAGATGACATGTATATGGAAACTTGTTCATTGAGTCATTCATTCATCCACTTATTACTTCAACAAATGTGCAAAACTATGTTCTAAGCACTGTTCTATACAAAGACAGAGCACTGAAAAAGAGACAAAAGTCCCTGCTTTCATGGAGCTTTCATTCGGGTTAGTCAGATGGTAATCGGGAATTAAAAAACACATACACATAACACACACGCAAAGCAGAAGAGGGGACACTACAGCTAATGAGCATCATATAGTGACTCTGAAATATATAACTGAGCATTATGCAAGTGGATATTTTAGGATATTCCGAACCAAATCCCATTCATTAAAAACAAAAACAAAATCCTGCTGGGCACAGTGGTATAGTCCTGTAATTCCAGCAATTCAAGAGGTTGAGGAGGACTTCCAAGTTCCAGGTCAGCCTGGGCAATTTGGCAAGAGCTTATCTCAAGGGAGGCGGGGGAGGACAAAGGATGTAGCTCAGTGGTAAAGTGCCCCTAAGTTCAATCTTCAGTATACCACCCCACCAAAATCCCTGAGTTGCATTTATTAAGTGCTAACAAGGACAGTGCAGGTTTACAAGTCAGTGCAGGTATTAAGTGGTAAAATAAAAAAAGGTAAGAACTCTTTGCTCACAGAACTCACGGACCAGGGAGAAGACAAGTAAGCGACCAATTTAATAAACAGTTAAGTGATTCTGACAAATGGTATTAAGGGAAAATGAAGGTTATATGCTATTGTAAATGGGGTAGAGAAGGAGAACCAACAACAACGGAAGAGTGAAAGCTAGATAAGATGATGGGATGGGAGGAGTAATGGTACAATTTATGTCTTAAAATGGTTACTAATGCTTCTTTGATAAAGACAGCAAAAACAGGAGGGATCAATTAAGAAATTATTATAGTATTCCAAGAGAGAAACAAGATGCCTTGAACTACTATGATGGGAATAGGAACAGGAAAAATAGGGATATTTTGAGATACCTGCCTCTAACATAAGGGTGAACCAAAAGAAGTATGTCTTTATGAGCAATGAGAAAGCGATTCATAGAAGAGAGAACATTTACTGTTATGGTTTAAGATGTTAAGTAATTTGAATCACTAATTTGGGGGAAGACTGAAAATTAGTAAGTATGAAGCCCATTTGAAACCAGTAAAGATACAGTAGTGCTTTAGAAAATATTTCTAAATATTTCATTTTACTTTGGTAAAACAGGCCCATCACTTATAAGAGTTATTTTTCTAAGTCACTTGGTTTCATGAGACAAGAACATTTTTTCCTAAATTCTATAATCTGTCTAAACTACATGATAGGATCCAAGTAAAGATGCAGGGCGAAAAAAGCTAAAACAATATTTTTATACGAATGGAATTAGAATTAATATAACATACATATAATTCATAAATTAAAATGCATTTTCTACCATATTTTACATCTGATTACTTTAGAATTTTCCCCACTAATGCAAATTCAATGGTACTGTATTCCACATACTAATTAGTTTCTGCTATGAAGGTATGCACAAGCTAAAAAGTAAACACAGATGCCAATAATTTTTAATTACAGCTAAAAGCAACATGTCAAAACAAGATGTTAAAAATAGTGATTAAAAACTTAGTGACTAAAACAATGTGAGGCTCTTTAAAAATCCATTCGTTGATCATAATTTTAAATGAAGAGTTCTAGAAATGCTTGGATATACAATATAAGTGTAATAATGCTTTCATGAAAACACTCTTGAAATACAGATTCCTATATATTCAACCATGGTAAAAAGACTAAATAATAACTTTTAAACCTAATTTCTTTCACAGAAAGAAGGTTTAGGGGAATAGGATTTCATTTCTTGAGGACATGAGCAGAAGAACAGTCCCCTGTCTCCTATTTATTTTCCCAAATCCTCTTCAGTTTATCACTCACCTTCCACTGGACACAATCTAACTCACCCTTAATTTGCCCTACTCACTGTTTTTTTGAAGGAGACAAGGAATAGGAGATGCAAAGAGAGAAAAACTTCACTCCATTATCAAGGATAACAATAGTGTATCTGCCTTTCATCAAGTTATGTTTTATTATTCTCATTTGTATGAATAAACTGAGGCCGACAGAGATTAACTGCTCAAGTTGCAGGTGAAAAAGTCAATATTAATCCCATAACTTAGTCCAAAGTGAAGGGTCATTTCTATTTCACAACTGTTTTCAAACAGCTTACTTCGTATCAACTTTAAACTAGAGTCTTTTACTCTGTTCTTATTATCTTCTCCATCTTGAATTTGAGTCTATAATGACTGTGAGAAGACAACTAAAATCAGGATACATTTATTTCCTTCATCTTTCCAGAGCAATAAATGAGATGTAGAGGAGGTGATGGAGTAGGTGGGGGAGACAGGAAGAAGGTAGAGAAGCATTACCATGAAACCCTTATTTTTAAATTAAACCACAATGACTGCCAGTGATCATTATTTACTTGCTCATTGTCTTTATAAACCATATATTATTCTCCTCTCTTGAAAACATGAGCACTGGTGGAGATGCCACCTTCTAAGACATCTTCCACTCTCCACTTGTCAGAATATATTGTTACTTAATTTCTATTTTAAACATTTTTAATTTCTATTCTAAAGATTTTTTTTACCTCTAAAGAAAATGAAAGCACAATTTTTCTGTTATCTATAAATATTATATGACCTTCCTCAAGTACTTTATTTGATAAGTTGTTCTTGGTGCTCCTGTTCCAAACATTACTTGGATGGAGGGTGACATACTTCCTTTAACTTTCATCCTGATACAATCACTTAGACCTGAGTCTTTCTTAAACTGCAGTGTGTGCCATTGGTCTGTTCTGCTCTTTCCTTCTGCCCCTTCAATTCCCAGTATTGAGACAAATAAATCCCTACTCTCTCACCTCTGTATTCCATGTCTGAAAAAAAACCTCACATAAACATATGACTAGCACCATATATAGAGCCACCCTCCAATCTCAGCTGAGTCTCCTGAGACTTCTTTCAACACCACTAGTTAGGCCACTATTCCATTCCTCAAATGGCTGTTTCAAATATTTCCTAGGCCTCCTTTCATACCTGGTATGTATGCTGAAATATTATACACTGACCTTGCCAAGCAAGTTACCTTACCTCGTTAAGCTACTGAGCTGGAATTGGAACCCCATTTGATCTGGCCTTTCAAGTCCAGAAGTCTTTAAGTTGTTTCTCATTATCACAACCTCATTCCCTCACAGTTTCAAAATGTGATCTTAATTCCTATTCTGAAGAAAAGCCATGAATAACATGTAACACATTTGATGACTCCCTCCTCCTGAAAACATGTTCTTTTTGTTTCCAGGACATCATGATCTCTTAATTTTCCTGTTTTGGGGATTTCCTTTTCTTTGTCTCATGCTGGTTCCTTTTTATGAACCCTTGTATGAGAAGTGTCCTCTGGCACTGAGACCACTTCTTTTCACCAGGTATACCTATTCTCTGAGTAAATTCATTCAGACTTTTGGCTCTAAATACCTCAAACCTAGAACTTGTTCCCGACTCAAGAAGTGCCTATTTGACATGAAAGTCTAATGTATGATTTAAACTTGGATATCTAGTAGTAATACCAAATCTGTCATGTCCAAAACCTATTTTCCCATTTGCCCTCAAATGAGTTTCTCTCTCCCACAATTATTGCTATCACAGTGAATGTAAACAGCATCCTTTCAGTTGCTCAGGTCAAAACCATCCCATGACTTTACATCCTTTATTTCTCTCATACTCTACATTCAATCTGTCAAAAAAATTCTGTTGATTCTTCAACAAAATATACCCAGGGTCTGACTGCCTCACCACCTCCATTGCTACTACCATAGTACAAATCACTGTCACCAATTATTATTGCAGTTAACTCCTAACAAGTTCCTTCTTTCTAATCCATAGTCTATTCTCAACACTGCTGTTACAGAAATACCATTGAAATGAAAACCAGATCACGTTACTATACTATTTAAAATTTTCCAAAAATCATCCTATTTTATTTAAAGTAAAAACCAACAACCTTACAATATCTGCAAGTATTAAAACAATCTTACACAATTCTTGCTCCGCACTAGCTGTAACAGACTACTGGCTATTCAAATAACTTACTAGGTATGCTACTTCCTCAGGGCTTTCTCAATTATCATTGCCCACATTTAAAATAGTATTTCTTTAAAATCTATGAAAGGCTTGCTTCCTCAACCTCCTTCAATTGCTTGTTGAAATTTTACCTTTTCAGTAAGGTCCTCCATGAGTATTCTACTAAAAACTGAAAAAGCCACAGGAATCACTACCACCACTACTTCTTATTCCCATACCCTACTTCATTGAGTTTCTTATTTATTATATGATTTACTTATGTATTATGTGTAATGCTTATTGTCTATCTCTTGAATCAAATGTAATTTACAAAAGGGTAGTTTTTGTTCATTGTATTAATTTATTCTTAAGTGCCAAGAGCAATACCTAGCAAATAACTAGATGTTCATTATGTATTTATTGGAAGAATAAGTGAATGAACTAGTAAATAAAGAATGATTGGTAGCCTCAGTACATGTTGCTGAAAAAGGATGGAAGCTTCAAGAACTGAAAGACGTATCTCAAGAACCCCAATCAATGTATCCCCCAATTGCACAATAACAGCTGAAAAGGTATAGTGGATCCAACCATTATCTGTTTCCTACAATAAACCAAATCACTGACACAATGTTTAATACAGAGGTTAAAAAGAATTTTGAAGAATAGACGAAAGAGGTTGGTAGATGATGTTAAGAGTTCTGGCAGAGATGCCAATGACTAAGCCAAGGCACTGGGTTGATATTTTAATGGGTGTATGTGTAAAAAAGGGTTTACCCAACAGGATTGGGCTGCTTAAACCCTACACATTCCCAAAAAAGGTTAATCTTCAGGAATGGTCTTTAGTTAGCTATGACCCCTTAGGATTCTACCTTAGTCTTTGTTGCTATACCAAAAATACCTAAAACTGAGTATATTAAAACAGAGGTTTATTCGGCTCACAATTCTGAAGTCTGGAAAGTTAAGACCATGGTTCCAGCGACCTGGAAAGAAGCCCCCAGATCACATCACAACATGGCAGTTATGTGGGTATATGCAGAAGGAACATGTGTGAGAAAGCTGTCACATGCAGAGAGAAGCAGCGAGAGCAAACAAGCCAAGAAAGGTAAACTTGCTTAATAACAATATATTCTCATGGAAATTAACCCAGTCCTATGAGACCTCACTCACTCCAAGAGAGCATTAATCCATCCATGAGGACCTGATTACTTTTGAGCAGGCCCTATCTTTTAAGGATTCCACCTCCTATACACTGCCACACTGGGGACCAAGCTTCCAGTTCAGAACCTTTGAGGGAACAAACCATAACATTCTTTCTGATAAGTATATTCTCATATGCCAGAGATCTTGGGCCATATGGTACCAGTTTGACTAGACAGTTTATGCGACCAACTACAAATGATGAATGCTATGTGCCTGTAACGCTTCACAAGTATTTTCACATATAGTTGCTGGAATAATTAAGTGCTTCCATGCAACTCTACCTGGAAAACCTAGAATCTTGTACTTGGTTCCTCCTGTAGTCTTCCCTTTCCTGACTGTAATCAGGATCATTTCATTATAATAAACCATAATCATATGTACATGAGAATTTCTCAATCTTAGAAGTCTTCAACCACTGAGTCTGAGGTAAGTGGTCTCATGGAATCTTGACACAGGTGGTACCAGAAGTAGGATTTTTTAGAACAATTGTGATTCCTTTGAACATGGCAAAAACACTGTTGAGAAAAAGAAAGGTTGGCAAGACAAGTGATTATAGACCTTTGATGCCTAAATGGGCACACCAAGTCCCCCATGGTATGAGAACAGTTGTTCTACAATAAGTTACTATACATAAAATAGAATTTAGAAATGACAGTCCCAAATCTCAGGGAGTGGCTCACTGGATACACAAAACATGTAAAATAATGAGAAATAAGCAAAATGCCCAATTCATTGGTAATTTTTGTAACTTTGATAGATAAAATGAAAACAAAGTGTTGGCATCAATATGGGTGCTTTTCAAAAAGTTCAAATTTCAGACCATCTGAGTTACACTGAAAAATCAGATCACATTTCTAAGGTTTCTGTTCACCAATAAGGTAGTCCATGCAGGTGGTGGAGTGCTAAAACCAGGGGTTATAGTATAAAGTAATTTTCCCAATTTGTGGATTAGTATCATCAGGTTCCTCAAAACTTTTACTAAAATGGATTATGAAAGTGACTAATTTAGGGACAGTATATTTGGTTTTGAATCCTACAGAAGGAGATGGCTGCATGGGTTGGTGCAGGACTCACGATGCACCAATGAACAATCATAGAGGATTGCAAATAATCCAAACATACAACAGGTTGTCCCCAAGGGGTCAGCTAGCCTGGTGGACTGGGTAAAAGCCACTGTAAAGTTTGTGTAGCCTGCAAACGGGACCTGTCTTGCCTCCCCCTTTAAATGTCAAGTGGCACTCCCTAGATGAAGTGGTTGATATGTTGCATATGCTGGCCATGCTGGATTGGATTTAGGATCATCAGGATAATCACATGTCTCTTACTTAAGTCATGGAAAATATGCTGAGTAATGGGGCACACCTGTTATAATCAAACTGGTGCAAAATCAAAGATTTCAAGAAGTTCTGTCAGATATGTTGTCAGCTTCTTCCTATGCATCTTACAGATCCTTCTAAGAAAATCAGAGTGATTAACTCAGAACAGTAAAAGACCAAAAGGACAGCTAAGGAAGTTATTTGAGGAAAGTAATGTTTTAAATGGTCACTAAGGAATTGGATAAATAAAGTGGACACTGTGAAGTTGACACAAAGATCTTAAAACAGCACTATCAAAAGTTGTGCGAACCAGTGGGAGTCCTTGCTGGTCCCCCAATACTGAAGAGGTCCAAACAAATATGTATACCCTAATTTGAAAGAACACAAAAAACTGAGAGGTAAAGCTGACAACAAGGAACTTCACTTTTCAGGAAAATTAAATGAGAATAGGATTGACAGAAGAGCCAGGGTTTCTCGGACCAATTCTTGGGTTAGGGAATGAAAGTCATATGTACAACTATGGAGAAAATAGGGAGTAAAGAAGAAAACTTACAGGAGTTCTCTGACATAGGAGTTCAATGCACTGTGATTCCAAAAACTGTTGATGAAGTCCTAACAGGGGCTACAATTAAAATGGGAAAATATGAAGATGATCGATGAGATTAAAGTTTAAAAATCTGGATGGTACCAAGAATTGAAACCAGAGGTGCTTTACCACTTGAGCTATTTTCCCTGTCCTTTTTATTTTGAGACAGGGTCTCAGTAAGTTGCTGAGGGTCTCACTAAATTGCTGAGATTGGTCTCAAACTTGTGTTCCTCCTACCTCAGCCTCTCATTCGCTGGAATTATAGGGCTGTACTACCACGCTAGGCAAAAATTAAAATGTTTGAAATGGAGTACATTAAGTTGTTGCCTCCTCTTTACCTGAACATCATGCTGGGAAGGATGTTGTCAGCTGAGGGAACATTTCAGCTACTGTACTGTAGAAATCATCTGGTTTGCCCTTGTATTAATTAGATATGTTAAATAATAAACTCCAGAATTTCCTAAGCCACACGGATTGTCAACTCAAAACAGTATCAAGATGGATGAAAAGAGATTATTAAATGAATTAATAACACTTTAGAAGTTGGAATACTGTTACCAACAAACTCTCTGTACCATAGCTCTCTATATCCCACAAAAAAGGTGATGGCTAAGGAAGACTAACAGATTATCAAAGCCAAAATAAAGTAGTGCCATCTACAATATTGGCAGTACCTGGTATGGTCTGAACAGTGCCCAAAATACAAAGAGCTAAAGGAGTCTGATACTCAAGTGTCTGATCTTGATAATGCTTTTTTTTTAATCCTAATTTCAGAAAACAAAACAAAACAAAAACCTGTAATCTCTTCAAGTGGGAATGATCCCAATTTACATTTACTGTACTTCTTCAGGGTTGTTAAGAATTCAACATCTTGCTGTCATAACTGCTAAGAATAGATTTTAACTAGATCCAGGTTCATAAAATTATAATATCAGAAACTTACAAACAAGCTTAGAACTTACCATATAGTGGCGACACACAAGAAAACCTTAAGCTACATGATAAATCCAGCAAAATATGCAAGGGCCTACCTAAACTTTAAATCTTATGAATAACCTAGGCATAAGCCATCTATGACATTCCATAGGAAATAAAAAATAAACTCTTCTAATTCCTTATTCCTGGAAGTAAGCAAGAAACACCATACCTGCTCAGGTTATTTGGGTTTTGGAGGACACAAATTCCACATCCAGAATTAGTGCTAACTTTAATTCACAAAACTACTTGAAAGATGAACATATTTAAATAGAAGCTGAAACACTAGCAGGCTATATATGAATTGCAGCAGATCAGTCAGTGCCTTTGGGTCCTTCTCCACGCTCAGCTATGATTTTTAGAAGTATCTGCAAATTGCACAGACTGGAACTTATGGTAATAAGCTTATAAAAGTTGCCTAAGGTATTGGACAAGAAAAATTCCAGACACAAGTATAGTACACATCATTGAAGAGACAATTACTGGGTATTAACTATGACTAACAGATATCTTTTTTTTTTTTTGGTACTGGGGATTGAACCCAGAATTGCTTTACCACTGAGCCATGTCACCAGTCCTTTATATTTTTTATTTTGAGACAGAGTCAAACTGACCACAGACAAGTTGCGTTGGGCCTTACTACATTACTGAGGCTGGCTTTGAACTTGTGATCCTCCTGCCACAGCCTCCCAAGTTTCTGGGAGTACAGGCAGGTACTCAAAACATCCAGATATCTTGGATAATGTCCCTCCAAACCCCCCCCCCAAAAAAAAAAACAAAAAAAACAAAAACACTAAGAAGGAAGGCAGTGTCCATAAGAATTCCAAAATAAAATGGAAATGGTTTAACAGGAATTTGCTACTGAAGGAATGCAAGGAAGTCCTCACCATATTCAGAAGCAGGTAGTCTCTCTTCTAGTTCCTTCCAACTTTGGGGTCATCTTAGCAGCTGCCAGATACCACTGATACATTCTGTTGTTCATAAGGCAATGCCCTATAAAGAGCTCTCAAGTGACCAACCAAAAAGTGACTTTCATTTATGCGTGTGGCAGTTTTATGGTGGATAGCATATTTGAAGGTCAAAGCACAATGATTCAATGATGTAAAACTGACTTGAATAAGGTAAGAACACATCAGCTCAGGGGGCTCAATTGCATGTTGTTCTCCTTGCAGTGATGACAGAACTGAAGAACAAAAAAGACCTGAAACTTGAGTATTATACTGATAAATGGGCAGTGACCATTTTCCTTGGCTATATTGTAAGGCTGATGGGCAATGGGAAAGTAGACTATTAACGGGATGGACTATTAATGAGGCATGTCCCATGGAAATCACTGTGGGAATATAAAGGACACACTGAAGCAGGATACATCAATGCCTATCTGAAGAATCACCTTCAGGATCACAAGATAATTGGAGCTAAAAGATAGTGGCCACCAGCATTCCTGAAATGAGTACATATGGGGAGCTGCAGCAACACAGAGATGGAATAATCACTGACATATTCCTCTTTCACTATGATGCACAAAATGGCCACTGTCCTATCTGCCAAAGGGAGAGAGAAGACTACAGATGACTATGGAGCATATTACTCAGGAGGAAGCCCCTCAACCTCAACATAGTTGGCAAGTACACTACACTGGACCATTACCAGTATCCTTAGGAAGCTATAAATGGGCCTAGATAGGAATGGACATTTAAGTATGGATTGAGTTTTACACACCCAATAATAGAGGCAAAAATGTAAACATTATAGAATGACTGGAACAGAAGATACTGTACACCACCCAGTTACATGTCATTAGATGAAAAATACGCTTTATAGACCACAGTATTCAAAAATGAGTAAAGAAACATATCATGTTAAATATCATCCTTAGAGTGATAAAGAGTTAGGATGGGAAAGTGAAACACTTGTTATCTAAAATGGGAAGAGATAAAGACATGAAGGACTGGCACACATGGCTTCATGAATGTGGACTCCTGGGAGTCCAGTTTGAATAATTCCTCTATTTTTCTGAGAACATATAGAAAAGGGAGTGAGAGAGAATGTTGTTTGGACTATTAAATTCTTCCCCACACACCTCAACTCCTTTTTTCACAACTCATGCAGTGGTCCTGGGATCAGGGCCATGACTATTATGGGTGCCAGAAGCAAGGATAACTCCTAAGCAAGAAATTATAATTATACTTTTAAATCATTATGCCATTATTAGTCTTAAAGGACTAATGAACTGTGCCTTCACTCTATCTAGAAAAGCTGAGGTTGACAGAGAATGTAAGCTGTTTTGCCTAGTGGCCAAGATAGCTTTGTAACTATGTAAATCAATCTGTAACCCATTCCCTGTAATGGGAATGGACTGAAGGGGAACTATCTGGCAGTTTCTAAGATCTCCAAAGCTAGAAGGAACTAGAAGAGAGACTACCTGCTCCTGAATATGGTGAGAACCTCCTTGCATTCTTCCAATAGCACATTCCTGTTAAATCATTTCCATTTTACTTTGAACTCTTATAGATACTGCCTTCCTTCTTAGTGTTTTCTATTTTGAGGGTGGGGAGAATTATCCAGTATTCTGCTGCAAGTTTATCTCATTCAGTGTATTCCTTCCAGAGATAAGTTTGTACTCTGGGTACCTGAATCCATTAGCTACCTGTGATTGATACAAAAAATTACTACAGGGCTGGGGAATAGCTCAGCTGGTAGAGTGTTTGCCTCGCAAGCATAAGGCCCTGGGTTCCATCCCCAGGAACAGCAAAAAAAAAAAAAAAAAAAAAAAAAAAAAAAATTACTACAAACTTGATGATTGAAAGCAAACAAAATTTATTCCTCATAGTTCTAGAGGCCAGGAGCCCAAAATAAAGAAAAGCAGAGCTGTGTTCCATCAGAGGCTCAGGGGTATACTGTTCCATGACTTTCTGCTAGCTTTGGCCTGCAGTCCTTAGCATTTCTTGGTTTGGAGCCACATCAGTCCAATCTCTGCCTGTATGTGTGTATGAATATATGTGTATGTGTATGTGTATGTGTGTGTGTGTGTATGTCTGTGTGCGCATGTGGTGTTTGTGACGGAATCCAGGACCTCACACATATTAGGCAAGCACTCTACCACTGAGCTACACTCCCTATCCCTCTGCCTCCATCTTTATTTCGCCTTCTTGATGTGGGGCAAATCTTCCTTGGCCTCACTTCAATAACACTTGTCACTGGATTTAGGGCACAATCAGAGTTCATTAGCTGAATGCCGTGTCTATTTCCTGCCACTCTGACACTTGACACAGTCTGTTGAAGTAGAGGATCCGACACTTGACACGGTCTGTTGGAATAAAGGACTCAACACTTGACATGGTTCTGGTGATTGTCCTCCCTTTTGGGGGCCATAGGTGTGGCATGTCTCCATGTGTAGTTGCTTTTTAATATTAATAATCAATATATCATTTAGAAATTTATTGGAAAAACATTGGGAAGGTTTACTGTATTGGGACACAAAATAGTGCACAATAAAAATTTGGCAGTAGTACATAGATAAAATATATGAAAATAAACAATTGTGGCTGTGCTTGAGTTTAAAGGAGCCTGTGATTGCTTTAATATTATAATAGATGGATAAAGAGGCATTCCTCTGAGCCTGGATGCAGTGTTTAGCCTTTGCTGCTTTCTTAGTTTCAATAGTTGATTCTAGAGATAGCTTACATAATAAAAACATTTAAGTTAGTCATAAGTATAATTTGTACTTTTCCTATGATTTAGTCTAATTCTTTAAGAATCAGAATAAGATTGTACTCTGCTATTTTATGAAATTAGAAAAGACTAAATATTAATTATAAGTTGATTTCTTTGCCCTTTAATAATAGTAAAAACTTTTCACTGTTAAACACTGGAGTTCATGATGGGGGTGGTTTCTCAGAAAATCTAGTAACATGTTTGTTCTGAAGGTTAAAGGCTGGGAGATCATGGTGCCCTCAGTTTAGCTGGGAGACAAGGTTGTTTTACTCTAGCTGGGAAATAAGATTGTTTTGGTCTGGACCGTCATACAGAGAGAATGTGTACTTTGAGAAGAAGCATAGATTATACTTTTGAAGGTTTTTCTTTTTTTAAACTAACCAAAAATGATATAATCATTACTAATGAAAAATATCTATAAAAAGGCTAGCAGAAAAAATAAAGACAGATTCAGCCTCAGAACACTTGGTGTCCTGTGTGCTGTTTCTCTACCGCACCGATGCCTCCCATCCACCTAGGACCCCTGACCCCTGTTAGGGCTAGACCCCGGCAGCTGAAGATCCTTAAATTACTTATATCTGCAAACATCTTCCTCCTCTCCCCAAATAAGGCAACATATAGCTCTAGGGATTAGGATATGGACATAATGTTTTGATCCACTAGAATTCATTCCCTAGGTACCAAAATTTACTTGTGTCCTACATGAAAAGTGTACTTATCCCATCTCAATGTCCCCTAAAATTGTGACCCTTAAAATATCAACTCTTTTTTTTTTTTTTTTTTGTGGTGCTGGGGATCGAACCCAGGGCTTTGGGCTTACAAGGCAAGCACTCTACCAACTGAGCTATCTCCCCAGCCCAAATATCAACTCTTAAGTCCAAAAATCCTTTAACTATCATCTGCTCAAAAGTCCCAAATCCCATCATCTAAATAAGAAATAAATGAGACTCTGGATATGGTCCAGGTCCTAGGATGAAATTCCTCTGTATCTGTGTACCCCTTAAACTAGAAAACAAGTTATCAGCTTCCAAAATACAATGGTGGGACAGGCATGGGTTAGGCATTCCCATTCTGAAAGGGAGAAATTAAAGGGAATAAAAAGGTCACTGATTCAAGGCAAATTTGAAAACTGAGTATGGAAAATTCTGCTAGATTTCAAGGTTTGAGACTAACCCTCTATAACTTGCATTCCTATCCTCTAGACCCACGGTGGCTCCATAGGCCTACGTTTATGGTGACTTAGTCAACCTCTGCCTGTGCCTCTGGCCTCAAAGTTCTTCTTTCTTTTGTTTTTCAGCAGCAGTCCATCAACTATACCATTTCTTTTACACTAACAGGGTTTCAAATATTTGCAATATGTTCTATAAGCTTTGTGTGCTTTATCTGCTGATTGATTCTACAAACTGAGCACCAATTTTGGTGTTTGCAAAAATATAAGTAAATATCATTCACAATAGACCTGTAATGAAGGAATGGTTACTCTACTTCAGTAAACCAGGGTTTTTCAAAGGACAATGCTCCAAGTATTTGAGCCAAATAGTCATTTTCTTTATATTCCATTTGCTGGTTGTGATCATTCCATATTTCGCTTTGCTTCACATCCAGGCAATGTTTTTCTTGCAGTTCTAAGTGCTGCCTCCCCTTCTTTCTTAATATCATTAGGGTCAATCTAAGTTAAATAATCTAGTAAGAATGGACTAGCTATTTATATATGCCAGCTTGGGATTTCTTATTGCACTGTGTTCTAAGCACTAACATTTTATGGATTTCATCTCTGACTTTTAAATTTCCTTCTAAATTTTGCTAAAGAAAGAAGGAAGGAAGGAAAGAAGGGAAGGAGGGAAAGAGGGATGGAGGGAGGGAGGGAGAGACAAATTGGTTATTATTTCTTTGTTGGGAGGTATTACATTTCTCAAATTCTGAAAGCATTCAGAAAATTTCTGAACATGTAAAACTGTGTAGAAGGTCCTTTTATTTGCTCAGTACTCAGTAGAACCCTTTTGGTCTGGAAACTTACACAGTTCTTGCAAATTTTATTTTAGTTTTTCTAATTTAAAAAAAAAATCCTTTAAATTCTTATAGCTACTGAGTTCCCTTGGTTGAGTCTTCATGTTGTAATTATTCTTTCAGTATTTTCCATTTCTTTATTTCTGGTTCTTTATTCCTAGTCTCCAAAATTTGTTTCAAACCCTTCTATTAATTTTTTTTTTAATTTTAGAAACCATACATTAAATATACAATTAAGCCTTTTCAGCCTATTTTTGTTTTCCTATTTGCAGTATATTTCTTCTATGTCTTTAAAAATAATAATTAGTGATTGTTAACTTATCTTCTGTTCTATTTTATTTGTTTCTGCTAGGATCACTGTTCTTCTGTTCCTCTGGCGTATTCTATTTGAAGAGCCATATCCTCTGGCTCTTCAAATTTTTTCTGTTTGATTATCCTCAGTAAATTGTTCATATTCTTGAAGGATAAATGAGGTAAACTTACAAAACATGGGTTTCCTCGCTAAATAAGAAAATTGACCATCAATTCTCCTACACAGATTAGGAAGCATGCTCACATATTTCATTTTAAAAGTACGAGGTGGGAAACTAGAATGTCACTCTAATGTCCAGGAACATCCAACAAAAGAGGGTATCAACTGACAACTAGGAACCTACCATTTCCAAAATAAACTACTGAACAACAAAAATAAAGGAAGTTCTATTTTTATCTTGATAAAAAAACACTATATCCAATTGTCCTTGAACATGAATGGGATTATATTTACCCAGATGTTATAATCAAAGTAAGTCAAAGCCCATGTAATGCTTTATACTCCTACTCTCAGAACTTGTCCAAAAGTTTCAAAAAAATTGAGACTCTCTGTGGGACTCTACCAAGTAGAATGGCTCTCACCTCATACGCCTTCCTTTCTTTTTTCCTTTCCAGACTGTGATACCCTCTACTCAATTTATGTTACTACTATAACAACTATTTTCCATGTCCATAATTTTATACCATTTTCTTATACTGTAAACATAATGGATTCAAACCAGGGATCCTTGGAGAAATTGCTGATTCCAAGGCTGGTAAGTGGGAAATACAAGAGGAGCATGGAGAATCTTGTGGTGCCAAGATATACTAAAGTTAAGGATAAGCATATGTCAAAATGGCACAGAAACAAACAAAATGAGTTCCCAATAAGCTAAAGGTAGAATAACTGAAATAACTGAAACAAAAAATTCACCAAAAGGGATTCAAAAGATTTAATCAGGCAACAGAAACTATCAGTAAGCCTGCAACAAGACAGTTAAGAAAACACAACCCAAGTGATGGTGTCTATGAAATATCATCAAGTGGACCAACCAAGTGTGTTGGTTGGTCCACTTGATGGAAGGTCACAGAAGAAGTTAGGGCAAATAATGGCTGAAACCTTTCCAAATGTGATGAAAGACATGCATATAAATATCCAAGAAGGAGAGCAGGCACCTTGTGGCTGTCGTGCACTTGAGCCCCACAGGGCCGGGGAGGCACCAGCAGTCCCAAGGGGAGGAGGCCGAGGCCACAGCTTGAGGGAGGCCCTGGCCCCTCTGTGCCTGTGTCTAGCACAGCCCGTGTGAGAAAAAGACAATCTTTCCCCACCCCAACAATAATTTATCATCCAAATATTAACAGTAATGGTAGCATTTGTCTCAATATTTCTAAAATCACAATGGTCTCCTGCTTGAACTATTTCTAAAGTTCTTTTATTCATTTGTTCACTGCTATGTGATCCAAACCCAGATGACCCTTTAGTGCCAGAGATTGTATAGATCTATAAAGTAGACAGAGATAAGTACAACAGAATACCTCGGGAATGAACTCAGAAGTATGCCATGTGATGCTACCTTAAAGTCAGAATAACCTGCATTATAGCTGGAATAAACTTAAAAAAAAAAGTTCAAAAATAAATCCAAGTCAATGAATACCAAACAAAATAAACTTGACCTCCAGTGAGGCACATTTTAATCAAATCATTGGAAGATAACCTTGAAAGCCTCAAGAGAGAAATAATTTATCACATATACAAGGGTTTGTCAATAAGCAGATTTCTCATCGGAAACTTGGGAGCCCAGAAGGCAGTCGGTTGATATACTCAAGAGTGCTAAAGAAAAAATAATGGTCAACTAAGAATCCCATGTCTCACAAAACTGTTCTTCAGGAAAGGGACAGAAATTAAGATACTCTCAGAGAAAAAGAAGGTGAAGGAGTTCATTTACCACTAGATCTGCTTGCAAGAAATGATAGAGAGGCCCTTCTGGTTGACATTAGACAGTAACTTGAAGCTGTATAAAAAAATAAAGATCTTTAGCAAACTTAAATACATAGGCAATTATAAAAGTTATTATTGTAACCTTGTAACGCTTTTTGTTTTACTACACAATTTAAGAAACTAATGCACTTAAAAATCAGTAGTCTCTGATTTTTGAACACATATTTTCTTTCAAAAAATTGATAAACAGATTTGTTGGGGAAAACAAGAAGAAACTATGTTGATCAAGATATCCTAACTATAATTTGTCAAATATACCCAAATTTGTACAAATACTCAGAAAACTACAAGAGGTTAGTGATAACATATAGTGTCTAGTAGGATATTTTCAAGTCTAATAAATAGAAATTAAATAATGGAATCCACAAATGGCCAGTACATAAAAGAAAAACAAAACAGAAGTGATACTGATTATTGTTTGATATATAGCAGGCAGTGATAATAACAGCAGATATTTATAATAATATCTTTATCTTAATACTATTTTAATACAATATAATTTAATTGATAAAATGTATTTATGACAGAAAATATTATTATGTTTATTGATTAATTTATGCCTGACAACAATCCTAAGATGTGGGTACTATTATTTTTGTCATTTTGCAGATAAGGAAATGAAGGCATAAAAAGTTGAGTATTTGGGAATCACTTAGTAAGTGGAAGAGCCTACTACTACATTATACTACCTCACAGAAAATATCAGTTTCAAGTACTGCACTAAATACTTATATGTGCCAATCCTCATAATAGTCCCAAGCAGTAGGTTTATCCTACCAATTTTACAAATAAAGAAACTAAGACTCTAATGGGCTGAAGGATATTTAGCCATTTACTTGGTGACTGTCAGAAATATTCTTCTTCCCAACTGAGATAAGCAAATATGACCCTACCCACCCCCAAAAAACCCCAAACATTTCTAACTGCTACTTAGGGAGAAGTATTCTCCTCCAAATTGGTTGTTAAAGGTTATTAAATGGGATGTAAACCTAGGTCTGTGCATCTCCAAAGTAAATGGTCTTCAAAATAGGAGACATTGACTTATGAAGAGTTTGAAGCAAATATTCAACAATGGGGAGTTATTGTTTCATGAAGGATAGGGAACAATACATTCTAGATGAGGTCTATAGTTGCAAATACTTGAAAGTAGTCTATAAAGTATAATACAGTATAGCACATAATATTACATATGTCATTTGTTGAATTGACATAAATCATGGACCAGTTTATAAAATGATTCAAATTTGTCTTTTGAGGGAACTGTGGTTCATTGTATAACTCTGAGTGAGAAATGAATCACTAACATGTTAATTATTTGTAAGGGTCTAAAATGAATAAACCTGGGAGGGCCAAATTAAGCCATTCTAAAGAAATACCAAAGGTTTGTTCATTTAAGTTTCACCATTCTAGTGTTTTCAAATCTATTAGAATGCTTTTCCATCCAATTTATATAATCTCTAAGTTATGAGTACAAAACCATTAATACTAGCTTAATAAATCTTTCATTTAGTAAGAAATTCAGAATATTGGGGGAATATTCAACACCACCACTATTAACATTAGTAATACAGATCACAAATATATAGTAAAAACACTCTCCCAAACATATCATTAACACCTCCATTTCCTTACAGAAATAAAATACCTTCAGTAGAATTTAGATTAACATTATTAATTTCTGAAAATATGTGGTTAACCGATATTACTGTAGCAGTAACCAACAATCAATATTTTGGTTGTTCAATGGAATTTCTACACCTTAGCACGTCTAAGAATGAGCATAGGCTTGTGTGTTCATTGCAAAAAATATTCAGTCATCAACTCTTCTAATCAATTACCTTTGCAATAATGACTTCTTTCTTCAGAATCTTCATAGCATAGTATTTCCCACTTGCCTTCTCACGAACCAAAATAACTTTCCCAAAAGTGCCTTTTCCTAGTAGTTTCAAATAGTCAAAATCATTCATTGTCTGAAAAACACAAATTTAAAAATCTAGTATTAAATACTTGAAATAATTTGTTAGTATGAATGTATATACCTGCAATATCCACTCGAAAACAAATTTAGCCAATTTCGAAGCACCCCTAAATGAAAAAGGATCAGATAGACTGGCATTGGCTGTCTTATCTGAAATCATGGATATTGAAAAAAATATAAGTAGTTCTCTGACACTAGAGAAAATGATTTTGAACCTAGGCTTTCTTAGCCAATCAAATTATCAGTTAAGTGAAAGGGCATAGGGAGAAAGATGATTTCATTAATTTTCAAGGACTCGAGGCTTCAAGGACTTAGTAGTGTTGCTACCCTCAGACAATGGGATAATCTGAAAATGTCCTACACAAATACTTCCAATATGCCTAAGGAAGCAGCACTTTTGAATAAATTATTTGAGAATGTACTTCATCAAAATAAGGATGGAATCTAAGAAATATTTAGAAGAAATGGTGAGAACAACCCTGGAGCTCAGTGAAAAGAAATCTAAGACAATAGTTGTGACTTCTGTAAAAGTAACTGGTACAATTAAGAACATGAAGGTAGAGAGCTAGAAGAAGCGCTGATAAATCTTCTTGTTTCCAATTTCATTTCTCATTCCTATTTCTAAGTCAGGTGACTTTCAAGATTTTACCAGGCAGACCTACTACTTACACTGTATAGTCTCCTCTATGTGTACTTGTATATTTGACATTCTTCCATAAACTTCCAAGTTTTTAAAAACTGTTTGTCTTCTTCACTCAGCTTGTCATTTTTGTGGACTTGTCTCCATTAGAAATTACTATTATTTTAATGGGCTTTTGGATGGAAGAGAAGGTTACTGGGTATGCTAAATTTACTTTCTTAAATTTAAACTCAGTTTAGAGGGTTATGAATAACAAGTTAAGCACTTAGGTTCTATCCTAAAATCAAAAGTCATTGAATATTTTAGTGCCTTTTATAACTTTTTTTTTTCCTATTTACTATCCATCAGAAGGAAATGTGAGAAATGTTTCAAATCAATGTCTTCAGCTTCCATCTTAGGAAACAAAGAATAAAGTAAATTAAACCCAAAATAATAAGAAGAAAGGAAATTATAAAGATCAGAGGGCAATAATGAATTAAATTTTAAAAATAACAATAATTGAGAAAATTCAATGAAACCAAACATTCTTTGAGAAGATCAATAAAAATTGATAACCTCCAGCGAGACTGGTCAGCAAAACAAAGAGAATACACAAATTACCAATATCAGGGATGAGAGAAGTAATATCACTACAGATTCTACAGGTATCAAAGGGAACACGAGAACGTAACAGTGAGAGAAAATGAACAAATTCCCTGAAAGTCTCAATTACCAAACTCCAATTGGAGAAAAAACAGGTAATTTGAATAGCTCTATATTTATGAAGGAACTGAATTTGTGCTCAGAAAACTTTTCAATAAAGAAACTCCAGGTCTAGATGGTTTCACTGGTGACTTTTAGAAACATTTAAAGAAAAAAAAAAAATGGTACCAATTCTATACAAATTCTTCCTGAAAACTGAAATGAAGAAATACTTCTCAGTTCATTCTGAGACATCAGACTGATACCAAAACTAGACAAAGATATTTTAGGAAAACTATAGACCAATAACCTTCATGTACATACATGTTAACGCTCAAAAACATTAAAAACTGAACACCTACATTCATTTTCAAACTAATTTGCTGTCTACAATTTTGATAATTTCCCCCAAATGTTAGGTTACAATGTCTTAACTATTCAATATCTCTAGTACAAAGGAAAAGATGAACAGCAAAGAGACAGCAGGGGAAAACAACAAAATACACTTATTCAACTACGAAGCAAACATGTGACTCTAAATATCTAGAAAATAGTAACAAAGTTAGTGCACTTGAACAATAATAGGTAATCTGAGGTAGATTTAACTTCATTAATAAATTTTTTAAAATCAGGGAATAACCACCAAACAGTTTGTGCTAAGTAATCCCCAAAGAGTTTCCTTCTTCCATGAAAACATGAGATCAGCTCTCTCCCTGGGCAAGCCTTGTATCCTGCCAAATTGAACACAGACTATGATCAAAGGTATACTTTGCCAGTTCCAAACCCAGCCTCTAAGTCTAGCAACTTATGCTTCCTCCACTTGGAAAAATTCAGAAAGCTAGCTCTACTGCTATAAGGAAGCCCATGTTATTCTACTGAAAGAGAGAAGCCATGTGAAAAGTTCCTGGAAGATAAGATACGACAGACAGAAATCATGTGGAGAACCAGCAATGTCTCAGTTAAGTCACTATCAAGCCCCCTGGTGTGTAAGAAACTTTTTCTTGGATTTTCTAGCCCAGTCCATGTGCCACCTGAAGGTAGCCACTTGAGAGCTCTATACAAGACAGGCCAAACAACAAAATCATGAGAAATAACACATTGCTATTTTTTAAAACATTAAAGTTGGGGTAATTTGTTCCATGACAATAAACCTCTGAAAAATAGTATTCTCATTAACCATAATGTACATCTCAAGGTTTCTTTTTAGCAAAAAAGTAAGTAAAAGCGGAGGACTTTCATGAAGTTTGCCCTTCTGCCCACTACCCCACTTCCTCTGGTGCTCTTTCAACTTCTACAACACTTAACTAGATATTTTTCCCCCCTTAGTGCCTACCAAAAAATAAGCACATAATAAATGCTAATATATGAAAATAAGAAAAGGGGATGAATTATATGACTGTCTACACTGATAATTGTGAAAAGGGGAAATATATTATGCCTTTCTTGTCATTTAAAGCCAGATTTAACAAAAAAAATATATAATAAGCTGGGCATGGTGAGTGCATGCCTATAAATCCCAGCAGCTTGGAAAGACGAGGCAGGAGGATTGCAAATTCAAAGTCAGACTCAGCAACTTAGCAAGGCCCTAAGCAACTCAGTGAGACTCTGTCTCAAAATAAAAAATAAAAAGGACTGGGGATGTGGCTCCGTGGTTAAGCACCCGAGGGTTCAATCCCTGGTACCATATCATCATCATCATCATCATCATCACAATAAAATCCTCATATTTTTGCACTTTTATCTCTTTCAAATTTTTTTCTCTTTGAAATTTTTCTTGTAAATTTTCATATTCATGTGAAAAGTCATTCCATCCACTAGACATAGAACTTGAAGTTAGGGTGTTACAAATTCTCCATTTTCAATAAGATATTTTAATATCTTATAATAATATATAATATATAATATAATAATAATAAGATATTCTGAACAATATCTTATTAACATGTTAACCAGATTTTCAAGTATTTCAGAGAATTAAACTGGGTATAGCTGGTATATCTTGTTTTTGAATGGGGTAGTCTATAATTTAAAAGATGAGATTAACTGAGACTTGACTTTAAATTTAACAGCATAGTCAAATGTCAAGCTAACTGTGTAGATGCACTTACACACATGAAATTTTTTTTAAAAAATCTCTGAATAAGTTGATAAACCTAGATTGTGTTTTTCTTTTTGACTGAAGAAAAAGTGAGCCAAACTAACTTAAAGAGATATTCAGTTCAATCAAAAATAGAAATAAAAGACAGAAAAGGTTCACAGACATTTGGTTAAGATCAAGTGCAGGGTATTGTTTTAATTAAATCGAAGTTTCACATAAGGATAAACTCTAAGTTGTGCAGTATAACTTCACCAAGTTCACACATTTAGAACATGGAAGGAGAAGGACTGTTGTTGTTGTTGTTTGTTTTACTGTGGTACTAGGGATTGAGCCTAGAGGCTTGTGCATGCTAGGCAAACTATCACTAAGTTATATCCCTTTTTTAAAATTTCTGGAGTCAGGGTCTTACTAATATTGCCCAGGCTGGTCTTCAACTCAGACATCCTCCCAACTCAGCCTATTGAGTGCCTGGGATTATAAGTGTAGGCCATCTCTCCTAGCTCAAGAGTGAGGATTCTAATTCATAAACTCTAACCCCAAAGAATTCTTAATCACTGTTCTAATACCAAATTCTGGGGTGGAGGTGGCCCTTACCTAGCATACATAAGGGTTCAGTTCAAGCCACAAAACTGTCAAAACAATAACAAACAAAACAAAAAAACATACCCACATATAAACCAAATCTCACGGAAAATATCTTTAATATTTGTGTTTTCCTCATTCTGTTATTTTTCCTTCTCCCCATCACCCTCCCCACCCCTCATTTTCCTCTATATAATCCACCTTTCTTCCATTCTTGCCTCCCTCCCACCCCCCAATTATGTATTATCATCCACTATCAGAGAAATCATTCAGCCTTTGGTTTTTTGGGATTGCCTTATCTCACTTAGTATGATATTCTCCAACTCCATTCATTTACCGGCAAATGCCGTATTTTTATCCTTCTTTATGGCTGAATAATATTCCATTGTGTATATATACCACAATTTCTTTATCCATTCATCTACTGAAGGGCATCTAGGTTGGTTCCACAATCTAGCTATTGTGAATTGAGCTGCTATGAACATTGATGTAGCTGTGTCACTGTAGCATGCTGATTTTAAGTCCTTTGAGTATAGGCCAAGGAGTGGGATAGTTGGGTCAAATGGTGGTTCCATTCCAAGCTTTCTGAGGAATCTCCATACTACTTTCCAGAGTGGCTGCACCAATGTGCAACCCCACCAGCAATGTATGAGTGTACCTTTTTCCCCACATCCTCACCAACACCTATTATTGCTTGTATTGTTGATAACAGACATTCTAATTGGGGTGAGCTGAAATCTTAGGGTAGTTTTGATATGCATTTCCCTTATTACTAGAGATGTTGAATATATTTTCATATATCTGTTGACTGCTTGTAGATCTTCTACATACACGTATGATTATGCAAATGGTGAGTGAGTTTGCTTTGTGTACAACCAGAGAAACAATTGTTGTACCCCATTTGTGTAAAATGAATAAAAATAAAAATTAAATTAAATTTAAAAAAACCATAAATTTTATTTAAAAAAAATTTATTATTTAAAAAAATTTTTTTTAATTTAAAAAAAAGTATTGTGTCCATGTACAACTAAAAATAAAAAATAACCTATTATATCAAACATATTCTAAAATGTATTTAGAGAAATGACATGTTAGACTCTTTTCAATACCTAGATCTTTAGATTCACCTTAACCTACCATTGTTTTTGTATTAGTCCCAGGGATTGACCCCAGGGGCACTTAATCACTGACTTATCCGAGCCCTTTTCTTATTTGAGACAGTCCTACTAAGTTGCTTAGGGCCTTGCTAAGTTGCTGAGGCTGGCTTTGAACTTGTGACCCTCCTGCCTCAGCCTACTGAACTGCTGAGATTACAGGAATGTGCCACCATATCTGGCTTTAACCTACCATTTTTAAATAAGGAAGTTGCATTTCAACTGTCTATAGTAGTAAAACATTATTTACAATTCCCATAAAAATATAAACTGCTATTATTCTGAAGCACTAAGGAAAGGAAGACACTGTTTTCCTCATTAGCTCAGGAGCTGCCATTTAGAAAAAAAAAAAAAAGCTATTATTATTTTCAAGATTGTTCTCCCCAGTTGACTTTAGAGAAGTTGAGGGTACCATGCAGGAAATATACCCAGAGCCATGTATGTTTTGGCTTTCAGGACAACTTCAAATGCCAAATGGAAAAGGACTAAACCTTGAGAGAAAACTTTTCATTTCCAAGGTTCTAAAACATTAAAAACACAGGAAAATGCAATTCATAAAATCACATAAGGGTAGATCATTCACATCTCCCTCATGAGCCCTCATTCAGTGCCAAAGTGCTGGTCACTTATTGGTTTTAAATAACAAATGTTTCATATTTGTGTTAATAAAAAACATCCATATACATACATACAAAACATCACTGACATCTCCCTGCAAATGGCAGTTTTCAGCATTCTTTCTTTCTTTTTTGTACCTTTCTAGTAAGAACTGTTATTTTAGGATGATCAATTTGATTCCACTGATTAGAAACTTAACAGAATAATGTAGAATTTGAAAATCATTATTTTATAAACCTTAACAAATTACTGATTCAGGCAAGGATTGTTAATTAGTTTAAAACCATCAGGAAAATGAGCAGGTGGGAACTGAACATTTATGTGATGCCAAAGTAACAACACACAAATTACTTTCAGTTACAAGGGGAAATATAATTTATGGGATTTAGGTTGTCTTCAGACCTGAATGAACCATGACCAATTGTGTTGTCACAATTGTTCCCTCCCTCCCTCCCTCCCTTTCTTTCTTTCATTCATTCATTCATTCATTCATTCATTCATTCGTTCATTTTTGTGGTACTGGGGATTGGAACCAGGAGCACTTTACCATTAAGATTAATCCCTAGGCCTTTTAGGTTTCTATTTTGAGATAAGGTCTCTCCAAGTTGCTGAGGGTCTCACAAAGTTTCTGAGGCTTGAACTTACAATTGTCCTGCCCTGGCCTCCGGAGTCACTGGCATTACAGGCATGCACCACCAATGCCCAGCTAAATAGTGTGTTTCATGTGAGCTGCAATATGAAATATACATCATCATCTACCCTATGTGCTATCGTCTGAATGTAGGAATCCTCGACCCCAAATTCATGTATTAAAACCTAACTTCCAAAGTGATGGTCTTAGGAAGTGAGAACTTTGGGGAAGAGATTAAGTAACAAGGGCTCTACCCTCAGGAATGGGACTGTTGAAGGCCAGGCGTAGTGGCACATGGCTGTACTCCCAGTGCTCAGGAGGCTGAGGCAGGAAGATCGCAAGTTCAAGGCTAGCCTCAGCAACTTAGCAAGACCCTAAGCAACTCAGAGAGACCCTGTCCCCCAAAATGAAAAAAGCACTGGCGATATGGCTAAGTGGTTAAGTACCCCTGGGTTCAATCCAAACAAAACAAACAAAAAACATCTAATCAGGTTCTTTCAGAGAATTAGTATCATGAAAAAGAAGACAATTTCCAGCACTATTTCTTTCAAAGAAATAAATATTGTGCTAACAGGAGAATAACCTTATACTATTTTCTACCTTTCTTTTATGGTGGGTTGTAGAAGCATCCATTTCTTCTTCTCCTATATTATCAATTTGTGAAGTTGGACTACAATTCATTCTCTCTTCTTCTTGCCTCTGTAGTCTGTCTGCAACAGCCTGAATAGCCTCTGTCCATTCTTCCCTATAACAATGAGTAAAAGTTCTCATTAAAGATGATGATGATGCTTTAAATATTTCACAAAATATGATATCAACACAAATATAGTATATTCCTGGATAGCCCTCTGCTGCTTTTTACCATCACCCCAAGGTGAAAATACTTCTATAAGTATTTTAATTGTTTGCCTAATGTCAGAAGTAGCAATTACTTGGAGATATTGAAAAAAAGGAATTTAAAATCCACTTAAAATATTTAAAACTACTGTTAAATTTTAATTGTTTTTATACATTCTACCTATTAAGTAAACTGACCCTCAAAAATTTGCTGCTGTTTTTTGTTAATGTTTTGTTTAGCCACTGCAAGTCCATCACAAACAGACTCAAGATCTTTAAGTAGTTCAACATTTTAGCACAAGGTTTTCAAAACCAAAACTTTTAAACTGTTTCTAGATCATGTGAGTTTCTTGAAATAGGGAAGAAAGGAAGGAAGGAAGGAAGGGAGGGCGGGAGGAAAGAGAGAAGGGGAGGGAGGGAGGGAGGAAGAAAGAAAAGGCAGTTTGTTCTTAAAAACTAGTCTCAGGGGCTGGGATATAGCTCAGTGGCAGAGTGCTTGCCTAGTATGCAGGAGGCCCTGAGTTTCATTCCCAGTACTGAGGAAAAAAAAAAAAAAAAAAGTCTCAGGCTCACCTTTATCAAGCTTTACAGGATCAGTGTTTTAAAATCAACTGATTTCTTAAAGTCCATTAGAATTTTAGAATTTTGAATGGAACTGCATTAAATTCACAGCTAAATTTTCATAGAAGTATTACATTAATTAATTAATTAAGGTTTTGAATCCATTAACATGGTATAGTTCTCCATATACTTAGGTCTTTAATTTTCCAATGTAATGCTTCTAATTCTCTGTTAAATGTTTTAAAAAAACATTTAACAGTAAATAATTTGAGGTGCATTCATTGAAGTTATTGTTCATTTTTAACTGAATTTATTCCTAGGTACACTTTTATACTATTATGGATGTTTTTAAAAATATTTAATTTCTAATTTTTTGAGACAGTTTTTTGTGTGGGGGGGTGGTTTGGTGTCCGCGCGTGCGTGTGTGTGGGGGGGGGGTGCGGGAGAATAAACCTATGCCCTTGTGCATGCTAGACAAGCACTCTACCAAATTTTTTTTGTCCAGCTTTTGTAATTAAACTACTGACCCTAATTACTAATCAATCATAATTCACAGTAACCAAACCAAAACTTTACACCATATTGGGGGCAGGGAGTCTGCAAAGCATACTGGGCCAAAGTAGCTCATTAACTGAAATAGAGTATCCAATCTTCGAGGTAATGCTGGAAAAAGCAATCAATTTAAAATACAGAATGAGACCCCTATGAAGCATGCACATTCTTTTTAAAGTACTACTTACAAAAATTACCAAATTTCACAAGCTGCTCATTTATTTACTAATGAATGTTCAATAAAACATCTAATACATGTATGCTATTAATGCTCAGATAAGTAATGGCTTATGAAGTTTAATACAGGAAATCTTGGCATTATGAATATGTATAGTATTTATATACAAAATGAAATAAAATACACATTAATATAGTAGTGCTCTAATAAAGACAATGTAAATATGTGATGAAAACCCAGGAGAAAGGCAATTCTTGAATGGAGATGTACAAGATAAGCTGGTACAGAGAAACAGACAAGCAAAGGAGATTAGGTATTGCTGATAGTAGGGGCAAAGGGGCAAGGATAAATTACAGAAATGTAAAAGCATGGTATAGAATCAATACTTGGGAAACCAGAAGTAGTTCAATACAGCTGGAACATGGGGTGAGCATATATGTGCACAGGGAGATGTGGCTCTGTATGAGGTGTAAGTGTAGCAGTCATGATTGCAACACTGATAGTGACTACTGTAAGAAGGAGAAATAACCTCAGTCCATAATGTTGGTGGTCATACATGACACAATAAAATACATGTTTTAAAAAAACATTTAACAGTAAATAATTTGAAGTGCATTCATTGAAGGCAAAGAAAAAAACAGTGCATTTGCTAACATGGAAATTGTTCAATCTTATTTTAAACAGAGCTATAACAGATAAAACTATCAGAAAGGAAGAAACAAAACTGTTATTATCACAGATGCTAGATCTGCAAAAGAATAATTGTTTACGCCTACATAATATTAAAGGTAATGGTACTAGGGGAGGTAGGGTCTTTGGTCAGGTCAGGATGGTAAGGTACTCATGAATGGGATTGGTGCCCCTATTAAAGAGATCACAGAGGGCTCCTTTGCCCCTTCTACTATGCAATAACAGAGAGAAAGATATCTTCAAAGAACCATGAAGAAGGCCCTCATCAGACAATGACTCTGGCAGCACCTTAACGTTGGCCTTCCCAGTCTCCAGAACCATGACAATTGTTTCTATTATTCATAAGCTACCTAGTTTAGAGTATCGTGAAAACTATGTGAATGAAGTAAAACAAATCCCATTCACAAGAGCATTGAAAAGAGCAAAACACTTAGGAATAAGCTTACCAAAGAAGGCAAACAATTTATACACCGAAAACTATAAAATATTGCTGAAAGAAGTTAAAAGCAAGAATAAATGGAAAGACATCCCATGTTCATGAATTAGAAGAATTATTATTGTTAAATGTTAATACTACCTAAAGTGTCAATAGATTCAATTCAATCTCTGTCAAAATCAAAGTGCCATTTTGGCAGAAACAGTAAAAAGCAATCCTAAGACTCATATGGAACCATAATGAATCCCAAATAGCCAAAAGAATCTTGTAAAGAACAAAGCTGAAGACTTCAGACTTCCTGACGTTAAAACACATTTGAAAAGTATAATAATTGAAACATAGTATGGTGCTGGCATAAAGACAGAAAAAGAACAATGGGACAAAAGGTAGTCCAGAAATGAAAATCATATATAGTCAAACAATCTTCCACAACAATGCCATAACTGAATAAAGCAGAATAGATAGTCTCTTTAACAAATGGTGCTAGGGCAATTCACAATAGCCAAATTAGGGACTCAGCTCAGATGCTGTCAAAAGATAACAGATTAAGAAAATGTGGTATATATACACAATGGAATTTTACTCCATCATCAAGAAGAATGAAATTATGGCATTTGCCAGTAAATGGATGGAAATGGAGGACATCATGCTAAATTAAATAAGCCAGACTCAGAAAATCAGGATCAAATGTTAGTTCTTTTTTATATGAAAGCTACAGCAAAATAAGGAAAAGAAGGTGGGGATTAAATATCATAAAAATGTAGGGAAGCTCAGTGGAGCAGAAGGAGAAAGAGAGAGGAAAAGAGGGATGAGAAAGGGGAGGAAATGTGGAATTAATTTAACAAAATCATATTATGCGCATATATAGATATACCTTATGTAGAAAGCACCAATCCAAAATAAACAAATGAGGGGTTGGGGTTGTAGCTCAGTGGTAGAGCACGTAACTAGCATATGTGAGGCACCACATATAAATAAACCAAATCAAGTTCTATCAACATCTAAAAATATTTTTTTAAATTTGTGTAAAAAATAAATAAATGTGGGAAAGGAAGTTCAGTAGGGTAGAGGAAGAACAGGGGTAGGGAGTAGAGGAGAGAAAGAGCAGGGGACATGGGAACTGAAATGAAGTAAATCAAATTCTATGAATGTGTGGTTTTGCCAAAATGAACCCAACTACTATGTATAACTATAATCTAATGAAAAAAAAATGCTGGGACAACTGGATATCAACATGCAAACGAATGAAATTTGAGCCTTATCTATACAAAAACAACCAACTCAAAATGGAATAATCACTTAAATAAGCCTTATCCTGAGACTACAGAACTCCTAAGAAAATATAGAGGACTTCTTCATGACTTTGGTCTTGGTGATTATCTCTTGATTTTAACACTAAAGGCATGGGCAACAAAAACAAATACAGACAGGTGAAGCTAACAACAATCAGAAAGCTTCTGTGAAGCAAAGCAAACAAGCAAAGTAATGTGAGCAAAATATCTGAAAAACATATATCTGAAAAGGGTGTGTATGTTTGTGTGTGTGTGTTCCACAATTCAATAGCAAAATAAAAACAACCTACCCAAACAACCCAACTTAAGTGACCCACAGATATATGACAAGATACATGTCATTACTATCATCAGGGAAATCCAAGACATGAGATAACATCTCATACTTGCTAAGATAGTCACTATAAAAACAATAATAACAGGTGTTAGTAGGGATGTGGAGAAACTGGAATCCTATGCACTTGGGAATGTATAATGCAGCAGTCACACTGTAGAAACAATATGGAGATTTCTTTAAAAATTAAAAATAGAACTACCATATGATCTAGCAGTCCAAATCCAGGGTATTTATCCAAAAGAACTGAAATGAGGAACTCAAAGAGACATACGCTCTCCTATGTTCAGTGCAGCATTATTCACAATAACAAAGAGGTGGAAACAACTTAAGCCCCTACCAACTGAGGAATGGATAAAGAAAATGTGATATACATATAAAATGGAATATTCTTCAGTCTTAAAAAGAAAAGGAATCCCATTATTTAGGACAATCCAATTATTTGGAACTGGGGATCATTATGTTAAGTGAATTAAGCCATGCACAGAAAGTATCACATGATCTCATGCATATGAGGTCTAAAGAAATTAATCTCATAGAAATTGAGAGTAGAATGGTTATCACCAGAGAACAGGGACAGTATTGGATAGGAAGAAAAGGATAGGGAAAGGCTGATCAATAAGTACTAGGTTACTATTAGATATAAGCAAGAAGCTGTGGTATAACTAAAGACAACAATAATCAATTGGACATTTCAAAAAGGTAGAGCACATCATTTTGAAAGTTTTTAACTTTAAAAAATGATAAATGTTTGAGGAGATAGGTAAGTTAAACCTGATTTAAATATCATACAATTTATATATATATATATATATATCAAAATATTACATGGTATCCCATTAATACATATAATTTTTATGTTTTTATGCATTAGTTAAAAATAAACTTTAAACAATGAATGCAGTAGCTCAATTCACAACAGCTAAGCTATGGAATCAACTTAAGTATCCTTCAACCATTGAATGAATAAAGAAAATGTGGTATATATACAAATTTATTACTCAGCCATAAAAAGAATGACTTTATGACTTTCGCCAGTAAAAGTATGAACCTGGAGACTATCATACTAAATGAAATAAGCCAATCCCCCCAAACCAAAGGCTGAATGTCCTCTCTAATATGTGGTTGCTAATACACAATAAGGTGGGGGGAATGAACAGAAGTTCAGTGGATTTGACAAAGGGGAATGAAGGAAAAGGGAGGGGGAATGGGAATAGGAAAGACAATGGGACATAACTTTCCAATGCTAATATATGAATACACCACCAGCGAAACTCCATACTATGTACAAACACAAGAATGAGATCCTAATTAGAATAAGTTATATTCCATGTATATATAGTATGTCAAAATATACTCTACTGTCATGTATATCTAAAAAGAACAAATTTTTAAAAAATGAATGCAGAATAGCTAAGAACATTTTGGTTTAAAAATAATATGGGAAGTGTTATTTTATTAGAAATTACAAGTTTTAAAAAGTTTCTCTAATTAAAGTCATGCAATGTTGGTACTAGAATGATAGAAAGATCAAGGAGAAATTACATCTAAAAGCCCAAGTATTTATGTCTATGTGCTATCTTCCATCTGAGATAAAAGAATGGCTTACTTATTAAGAGCTAATAGGCTCAATATTTAGAACAATAAGTCCAATCTTATATCATGGACAATCTAATATCGTGCACAAATAAGGTTAGAGACATACACTTCATTTACATTTAGACTGGTGAGAATACTGAAACCAGTTTTCTAACTTTGAGGCCTCCCTAAATAATCTTTACTGACATAAAAGTTATATCAGAATCTAAATGAATATAGAGAAGCATACAGATTCAATGCAATTTCAATTAAAATCACAAGGACGTACCTTACAGAAATAGAGCAAGCGATCATAATATTCATCGGGAAGAATAAGAAACCCAGAATAGTTAAAGCAATCCTTAGCAGGAGGTATCGCAATACCAGAACTGCAACTATACTACAAAGTAATAGTAACAAAAACGGCATGGTATTGATACCAAAATAGACAGGTAGATCAATGGTACAGAATAGAGGACATAGACACAAACCCAAATAAATACAATTTTCTCATACTAGACAAAGGGGCCAAAAATATGCAACGGAGAAAAGATAGCCTCTTCAACAAATGGTGCTGGGAAAACTGGAAATCCATATGCAGCAGAATGAAACTAAACCCCTATCTCTCACCCTGCATAAAACTCAACTCAAAATGGATCAAAGACCTCAGAATCAGACCAGAGACCCTGCATCTTATAGAAGAAATAGTAGGACCAAATCTTCAACATGTTGGCTTAGGATCAGACTTCCTCAACAGGACTCCCATAGCACAAGAAATAAAAGCAAGAATCAATAACTAGGATAGATTCAAACTAAAAAGCTTTCTATCAGCAAAGGAAACTATCAGCAATGTGAACAGAGAATCTACAGAGTGGGAGGAAGTCTTTGCCACTCATACTTCAGATAGAACACTAATTTCCAGAATCTATAAAGAACTCAAAACATTCTACACCAAGAATACAAATAACCCAATCAACAAATGGGCTAAGGAAATGAACAGACACTTCACAGAAGATGATCTACAAGCAATCAACAAATATATGAAAAATGTTCAACATCTCTAGTAATAAGAGAAATGCAAATCAAAACTACCCTAAAATTCCATCTCACCCCAATTAGAATGGCGATTATCAAGAATACAAGCAACAATAGGTGTTGGCGAGGATGTGGGGAGAAAGGTACACTCATACATTGCTGGTGGGGTTGCAAATTAGTGCAACCACTCTGGAAAGCAGTGTGGAGATTCCTCAGAAAGCTTGGAATGGAAACACCATTTGACCCAGCTATCCCACTCCTTGGCCTATACCCAAAGGACTTAAAATCAGCATACTACAGAGATACACTCACATCAATGTTCATAGCTGCTCAGTTCACAATAGCCAGATTGTGGAACCAACCTAGATGCCCTTCAATTGATGAATGGAAAAAGAAACTGTGGTACATATATACAATGGAATATTACTCAACCATAAAGAATGATAAAATTATGGCATTTGCAGGCAAATGGATGAAACTGGAGAATGTCATGCTAAGTGAGATAAGCCAATCTCAAAAAACCAAAGGATGAATGATCTCGCTGATATGTGGATGATGACACATAACGGGGAGTAGGAGGGGGGCAAGAATGGAGGAAGGAGGGACTGTATAGAGGGGAAAGAGAGGTGGGAGGTGTGGGGGTAAGGGAAAAATAACAGAATGAATCAAACAACATTACCCTATGTAAATTTATGATTACACAAATGGTATGCCTTTACTCCATGTACAGAGAAACAACATGTATCCCATTTGTTTACAATAAAAAAAAAGATTAAATAAAAAAAAAAAAAAAAAAAAAAAAAAACAAAAGAAAGTGAAGAATTCATGATTCTTACTGTCAAGAAGCTTACAGTCTAGTGAGGAAAGCAAAAAAGATTATAGTCATGATGTAATCGGTATAAAAGGTATCAAGAGATAATATAAGTGTATAGCTAGGGGACTCACCTAGTCCACAAAAGAAAGACAACTGTGTGTACATTAAAACTTAAATACATCAGCAAAGAATAATATTGGAAGTGTAGAAAATAAAATATCAGTATTAAAATACTAACTACGGAAGTATGAGTAATTTCCTCTACTCTTCTTTCTTTTTAGTATTTCCTAAAGAAATCATACATCATAATTTACTCTATTGATCAAAAGGCATTATTAAAGTAACACTTGAGGACTGAGTTTGTAGCTTAGTGGTAGAGTGTTTGTCTAGCGTATGCAAGGACCTGGGTTTAATCCTCAGCACTTACTGCACAAAATGCAACAAAAAAAAACTCCTTTATCTTTTATAAGGATTTTTTTTTAAGGTTGTTTTTGTTTTTGTAAAAATCTTAAGAGAAACCTGTTTTAACAAAACTTATTTTATTCATTTGGAAAAGAAGGCTAAGAATACTTGACTTCACAAAGTTGCTACCTAGGATCAAATATGTTAATATACGTGTAGGAAATTTTGTCATGTGTTTGCCAGACCTTACTTGTTTATCAGACCACCAAATAAAAAGAGTATCAAGACAAAACTAGGAGGCAGGAAGGTGGTTGTAAAACTTGACTACAGATGAGGACAATGGAAATATGGTCCTGATGAAGTTGATGAGCCAGTTTCTAATGTGTTGCTGCTCCTTGCTTTGGCAAAGACGACAGCAATACTACTAATCCAAGTATAACACCCATCCCACACCTGCACCACTGAGCTTAGAACAGATATTAAAACCTTCTCAATGAATTCTCCAGGCAGTTACTTGGAATTAATCTTTAAGCACATGCTACTTAAAACCTTTTACTATCACTTGTATGTCAGAATTTCAAATACGAATACAATTAATTCTATAATTTTTTTAAAAACAGAGCTTGATTATAAAATACATATTAAGTTATTTTAATCTTTAAATATTCTGTATTCTCTGAAGTCGTACATCTTCTAGCATGCCTACAGGTTCTGTTTAGAATTGTGAACCAATTATTCATGTATTATTCCAGAACCTAAATAGACTATAGCGTTTTGCAAATATATTTAATAAATGTATTTACAAATGATGATGTCAGCCACAAACACACTTTTAAGACTGTTTGTTTCTTTTTCATAAAATGAAGAAAACAAGTTATTTACCTTTCCTCTGGAGTATCTACATGAAATGTTCTCTCTATAACGGTGGTCCACTGGAGACATCTGATAATAAATGTGTTTGGCTTTGGTCGTTCTGTTTTCATTAACTGGCATTCTAGAAAGAAAATAAAATATTTCTTTAATATATACATATATATTTACATCATGAAGTAAATAGAACTACAGAGTTCTATTTTAAACAAAACCTAGTATAAACTCACAGCTTTCCATGGATCTCTGCTCAAGGTTATTATTGACAACCTGACATTGGTATTCCTTTTTAATCCACTGCCATTCTGGTCAATTCAGTCAGCTAAACTGTATTATTCAATTTTCCCAAAACACGACTTGTTTTCTCCTATATTTATACCTTTGCTCTAGCTGTTATTACTGTCTATAGTATATTCCAATTTTTTATCCCATTCATATGTAATTACCAATAGTCAAAGTAATACCCATTCTTTAAGGTCCAGATCAAATTTTACTCCTTCCATGAGGTTTTTGACTGACCATTTCCTCATTTATGTTCTCATTATTTATTACTATACCCCTCATTTTTCACTAAGCTTAGTCTTATGGCATTTTTTATCAATTTAATTAGATTTCATTGTATCCCTACATTGATTATAAGCCTTCTGATAAGCTACACTACCTACAACTGTTAGGTATCCAGTGGGTAGAGCCAGTCAGTTCAAGAAGCTAAGAAGATTTTCGAGATAATGAGGTAGGGCTGACTATGCTTTTGAAAGAAATTAATCTATCCCTAGTTGACAAATTCATCAGTGCTTATCTCCATTGCTGTAAACTCCATCATTAACTACCAAGACATTCTTTGTTTTTAAGGTCCAAGTCATTACTCACAATAAACTAATTCTCTACTGACACTTTAAACTGGAAGAAAAATCATTCGCCCAAGGTTCTCTGCTTAAGTTTTATTCTCTTTTCTAATAACCTTTCATGGTTTTAGCCATCACTTTTTAGTACACCAATATCAAAATCCAAACTTTACTCCATATTGGAACTCCACTTTAAGACACACATCAGAAGCTAGGGGCATAGCTTAGTGGCAGATCATGTTCTTATCTTGACTGAGCCCCTGGGTTCAATCCTGCCCCACCCCCAAAAAGACAAACATGTCTACCTATATTGAGAACATTTCTACCTTGTTGAATTACTAGTACCACATCTGAAACCTAACTCATTATCTTTCCCCTTAAATCCATTTTTCCTGGCTCTCCTAATTTTTCCATCAACTAGACTGAAACATGGAGTGACCTTCCTTTTTGATGGTGGTAATACTTGCCTTTACCTGGTTTTCCTGCTGGTGAAATTCTACTTCAAATTCTCACTGCCCAATGCCTAAACCTCTCTCACTGACATAAAACTAGAATCTTCCTACTCAGATATTGAAAATCTACATGTGTTACTTAAAAATAGCAATTGTGTTTTAAGAGATATCTGACATGTCCAAATATGAACTCCTGATCACTCCAACCCTGCTCTCTCTGCCAACCTCCATGATGACTTTCTCTATTTCAGATGATGACATCTCCATCTTTTCGGTAACTAAAGCCAAAAATCTTAGAACCCCTTGGAGTCCTCTCTTCTCTCATATCACATTCATTCCTTCCAGCTATCCTTCTGGCTCTACTTGGAAAACATATCCAGTTTCTGATCACTTGTCATTACTTGCACTACCTCAGACGAAGTCATCATTCTCTATCAAAACCTCAGACTAGCTCTTCCTTGCTTCTCATTTCAATTCATCCTCAACAGGACAACCAGAAATCTTAAAATGAACATCTATATGGTCTGGCCCTCCTACTTGCTCCACTAAATTTTTAACCTGCTTCCCTCTTACTCTTTCACACCCCTCTGCCAGTTACCCTGGCTTCAATTGTGCATTTTTTCAACAATGTGCTGTACTCTCTGCTGAGGGCTTTCTGTTAAGTTGTTCCCTCTGCCTGGCATTCTTTTCCCTCACACAGATGACTCCCTTCCCTCCCTCAAGTCTTGGATCAATTTTAATCTTTCTATTGAAGCCTACCTTGGCCATCTTTTTAATACTACAATTTGTACCCCATATACATGACTCCCCAATTTCTTTTATCTGCTTTTTATTTTACATAGCATATTACCATCTAACATGAGATGACTAACTTAGTATATTTCTTTTTTATTGTCTGTCTCCTCAACTAAAATGTAAGCTCCACTGACATACACTTAATGCCTGACACACAGTGAACACTCGATAAATATTTTCCAAATGAATGAATTATCGTAGTAAAATATCCAACAACTTAATTTTGATGATACAGGAAAGGAGAGAATTTCTGGGGCAATTGTCTTACATAGACAGGGAGGAATGGAATTTACTGAACAAGTAGAGGATGCTCTTGCCAGAAGTATAGACAGTTTAGTAGGAGCAGGAGAGAAGATAGGATAAAAGGATCCAAATGTAGTTGAGGGTACAGACGCAAGTGGGAACTGATAAAAGTTATTTTCTCATTGCTTCTATTTTTTTTAGTGAATTAGGATACAAAGTCATCCACTAAGAACAGAACTGAAAGAGGATGCATTGGGGCTTTGAGAAAAAAAGAAGATATGAAATAGCATTCTAGGAAATGGAAGAGCAAAAATATGAGGGACATTAAGGGACAGTTTGGATTTAATGATCAAGAATTTAAAGTAATACCAGAGATCATAGCTGTACATTGTTTCCCAGATATACTCAGCTGTATGGGTGCAGGTGGGGAGCACTGAGAACAGAATTTAAGCCAGGCTGTATTTTAAACAGTAAAGTTTGTCAAAACAAAAACATGGAACAAAGTGGAGGAAGCAAGGCAAGAGAATGATTATCAACCAAGGAATTTAAGATGGGTTTGGAGGGAAAGGAAAATTTTGACCTGTATAAGGTAACAAAAAGGTAATGAAATTAATAGACCATAAAAATTCATTCTATCATAATTAAAACTTGTACAATAAACAATGTTACACATTTTTTGAACTATGAAAGTTCAAAAAATACCAAATACAGTATGCTAGTTTGTGGTGTTTGAAATATCAAATTGTTTAAATACTGGACACTATCCCTGTTTATACCAATAAAGAGCCACCAAAATTCCTATGACTTATTCTGCCCATAGACTTACTCTTTGAAACCCAGTATTACTTCTCATCCCCCCACTTTGTAAAGAACTATTAAATTTTGGTTTTGAACTGGGATTAAATCTGGGGGTCCTTTACCACTGAGTTACATTCCTAGTCCTTCATTATTATTGTATTAAATTTCAAGACAGGGTCTAAGTTGATGAGGCTGGCCTCAAACTTGTGATTCTCCTGCCTCAGTCTCCCAAGTGACGTACAAGTGTGAAGAAGCTTTTAGTTTGATACCCTCCCATTTACTGACTCTTGATTTTACTCCTTGTGCTTTAGAAGTCATGTTGAGGAAGGTGGTTCCTAAGATGACAGGATGCAGAGTTGGGCCTACTTTTTTTTTCTATTAGGTGTAGGGTCTCTGATCTAATGCCTAGGTCCTTACTCCACTCTAAGTTTTGTGCAGGGTGAGAGACACAGGTTTAATTTCTTTTTGCTAAATATGGATTTCCATTTTTCCCACCACCATTTGTTGAAGAGGCTATCTTTGCTCCAATGTATGTTTATGATGCCTTTGTCTAGTATGAGATAACTATTTATTTGAGTCTATCTCTGCGTCTTCTATTTTGTACCATTTGTCTTATCATACACCATCAGCTGTGCTTTCCTAGTCAAAGAACTTTATATCTCTAAGTTCTTATCTTTAAAAGCACTCTCAGGAATTAAAGTAAAACTTCAAAGGAAGTATATTTTCAACATCATACCTAAGTGAAGTTTAAGTGCTATAAGTTAAAAAACTTCGCAACACTAGAATTGTAAAAGATGTTTACAATACTATCAGATTCCAAGTGAATATCAATTATTATTTTAAAGCTGCTAAAACTGATGGTAAAAGTTATTTTAATTATCATTCTCAATAGACCACTAAAATACACGTCTAGAAAAGAATATTTGTATGTATATATGGGGTGGTTTGAAAAAATATTAAAATAAATAATATAATGACTGAGGTAGCAATGCACAAATAAAATGTTTTAACTAAATTCACTAAGTATTTCTTTGCAGACTCAACAACATATGAAATGCTACTCCTGAACCAAACATTATCCAAGAATTTGGGAATATAAAAATGAGGAAGAAACTATGAGCCAACACATCTATTATTAATCATTCTACTCATGTCAATATAAAGTGGTATTTCACTAATACCATGAAGGCCTTAATCAGTTCCTTGTAAAGTCCCCAGTCTAACAAAAATATTATGCATAATTACAAATAGTGTAATAGAAATAACCTATATTTTTATAGGTCTCAGCATAAAATAATCTACAATCAATTGAATTTCTAAATAATGCTCATGAGATTGAGACTACAGAAAAGGGAAGTGGCTACCAAGATATTCAACTGCTAACTGGATCATACAAATAGCAGAGAATATTCTATTACAGTGTCCTAGGGTATGCTGCTATACATAAACAAGGGTAATCAGTAAAGCTGCATACAACATAGTTGAAATCTTAAATTACCATGTTAAAACAAATGACTAGTATATAGAAAAAGGTTGACATTTTGTTTGTAAATCATAATAAGAATTATGAAAATATTACATAGCTCTGTAAAATGAAGAAAAAGATGCCATGGAAGTTCTAAGTTTTCAGATCATGTTGATTTCTGATCTAAATATTCCTATTTTTAAAAGGTACTACTTATTCTTTAAACAGATTCTTAAAGGGCATGGTGGTTAAAAAATAGATTAGACAATACTACTTATAGAAGACCATTTTCCTTTTGGTTACATAAAGATTCCCAAATCAAACTAGACCACTTTAAAACTTTGAAGTTGGAAGCTTTGGACAGAGATTCTAAAATGCTATTAATCAAATACTTGTGAATTCTGGAATCGTGTGATATACATCAAAAGGTATTCTTACATATAATGCAAAATAGCTTTTATTGTATCAACATGATATTTTGGGTTATTTGTCCCAATGGTACTTTGATAGTTATATTAGTTACATAGTTACACAAGTTGCTCTCCTGAGCAAGTTGAAAAACAAGCTGAATTTCAAATGTTCTGCTTACTTTACACCATTTTCAATCAAAGATGACAAAATGTGTTCAAAGCTAAAATTACTCTGCGAACTTGAAAGTCAATTAGTGGGACTGCAACACAGCAGATCAAAAAATAGACACACCCAAAAGAAAGTTATGGAGATTATCTGTTTAGATTTTATTAAAAAGTTTAAGATTTTATTTCAACCTTTAATCTTTTTAATACTAATTTTATTCTTCAAAAATAAATTCTACCAATATTCGATGTAAAAAAAATGTTTAACAATAGTCCATTAAACCCATCATGAAATAATGTCCACTGTCAGTTATAATGACCAAAAATCAAAATAATACTGAATATTCACTAATGGGGGCAAAAACTTTCTCTTTCTTCTGTTTTCACTATCTAGAGACAAAAAGAGATGCTGCACAAGGTGCCTTATGTAAGGTAAATGCCCTGGCAGAAAGTAATTCCAGCAGGAGATGAGGTGAGTAATCACTATGTTCAAGGTACTGCACCCACTAAGTGGTTCCTAAACATTGATCATGCAAACCAAAGGACAAACCTAGAAAGTGTTGTTATTATCCTCCATTCTATAAATAAGTAAAATTATAAGACTAAAATCTGCTAAATAACTTGCTCCCAACAAGCAACTTATGAGAAATTATATAAGGATTTATCCCAGGTCTATCTGAATTTAAATCTGAAAAGAATATAGTGCTAGGTAAAGTGCCTTTAAAAATCAGTACTCCTTGGGCTGCATATGTAGCTCAGAGGTAGAGTGCTTGCTTGCCTAGCATGTACAAAGTGCCAGGTTTAATCCCCATTATGGCAAAATAAATAAGTACACAAATAAAATCAGTAATTTTTGTGAAATGGGAAAGTCTGGTCCCTCTTCTACCTCTTCCCCATACTATCTCTTTATGTGGCTGTTCTCCCATCTCCGACATCTTTTCCCCACAATGAGAAAATCCAGGACAATCATCGCCTGGTAACAATTTAAAGGAAAAGAGAGCCCCCAGTGTGCTTGCTCCTAGATCTGACCACTGAGTAGGGATAGACAGGGATATGGATTATCCCCTATCAGGATTCTATTCCATGGTGTTCCTTACTTCTTTAGTTAGGGATGTAGAAAAAAGTTGGTTAAGAACAAGTTGTTGAAGGGAACAAGTTGTTGAATTCTACAGAGCCTCTGGGGTCTTTCACTGCTGGGTCATATACCCTGCAATACCAATGAGGTTAACACCAATAAAAATGATCGATTACTAATGATGAAAAACTGATTCCCAAAACTTATTGTATGAATCCAGTTCTACATTTTTAGTTACTTTGTCTGAATCTATTACACTGAGACAATGTATCTTTTTCCAAATGAGGAAAAAGGAGAGAAAACAAGTAAGTTCTTACATTTTATAACAGAAGGGATTCAATAAGGGTAGGATCAGTGTTCTAATACTATATTCTACACTAGAAGATGTTTCTCACTTATGACCCATATTCCAAATTCTAAACTTTTATTTATCATAAACCTTACTACTTTGGTATATATACAGGATACTATTTGTGGATTTAAACTGAATTTGAAATCATGACATGCAAATAAAACTTAATACATATTTCTTTGATGAATATGGTCACCACAGATACCACTATTTGCTAAAAGCACATTTTCAGAGACAGCATTATCCCCATTACTATTTGTGATGGTCTGGATGTGGTGTGTCCCCCAAAGGTCCTGTTAATACAGGAACAGTCATAGGTAAAATGATTAGATTATGAGAGCTGTGACCTAAATGGACCATACTAGCTTAAACGGGTGGTAACTGCAGACAGACTGGAGAAGGTGGGTCACTGGAGGGTGCATCTTTCCTGGAGCCCTTCCCTCTCCCCCCTCATCATGAGGGAAGCAACTTCTCTTCACCAAGTCTTTCTACCATGATGTGCTGCTTCACCTCGGGCCCAGAGCAATACTCAGCATCTGTGAACTGAAACCTTTGAAGCAGTGAGCTGCAAATAAACTTTTCCTCCTTTAAGTTGTACTTGTCATGTATTTTGATCACAGTAATTTGAAAGCTAACTAAACACTATTTTTCTATGTGGTCTACCTACCAAATTCTGCATCTCATGAAACAAGCACAATCTTAAGAGTCTTTGAATAACTCCTCTCTGCATACCCTCTGCAGAGCTGAAATTTCAAGTAGTCACTTTGGAACAATAAATAAAATGCAAAAATGACATGAAGCATTCACTGAGAGAATTTTAAGAGGCATACACACATTTAGTGGACTCAAATATGGGATTAAGCTATTGGTTTCTTGTGTTTTATATTTTTTTGCAATATTATTGTCATGGCCTTTTATAAAGTGTATAACAAATACATGTAACATACATACATACATACACACCACACAATTTACCACTTCAACCATTTTTAAATACATGTTTATAACACTAATAAATTCATTGTTTTGTAGACTACTTATTTTTGAACTCATTTCCTTATGTACTTCCATTATAAAATTTGTCCAGGATTAATATAAAACAATTCATGAATAAGGCAAAAAATATTAACCATAATCCTACCAAATATAACTATTGTTAATGTTTTTAATGCATATTATTTCAGATCTGTTCAAAGTATTTTTTAAAATAAAAATGAGACCATAATTGACTATATTACATATTGTGGATATTTTGCATTTCAATAAATACAGATTTATATCATCATATTTAATGGTGGTAAAAAACTTCACTGGACAACAAATGGGAAACTTGACTTTGAATTCATATTAGCTAATGCTGAAGACATCTAAGCTTTATTGGGTATGACTGTGGTAATGTTAATTACATAAGAAATGTCCTCCTATTTTAGACATTCACACTCAAGAACTCTGGGGTTAAAGATGTTATGACATTATAATTTAAATATCTTAATAAAAAGATAATGCAAGGGTAGTAACATGCAAACAATGTTAATAGTTAAATCTAGACAAGAGTACATAAGATTCAATGACCTATTTTCTCTACTTATTTATATTTATATATTTGCAATTTTTCATTATTGAAAAGTCAGCAGAAACCTTCTAAATATTAAATTCTTTCCCCAATGTTTATACCAAAACTAGCTAAAGAAGTCTCAAATTGTTGAACATAGGACCCCGCTTGACCCCTGCACCAAGGATGGGTGCCATCACTGGTCAGTGGCAGTCGCTGAGCAAGCTGGCGGGTAAGCCAGCCTGCCTGCATCGTGGAGCTAGCCAGACTTCTTTATAGGCTGGTGCAGGCATTTTGAATTATTCCTGAGGGCATGGCCATCATCATTGGAAGGGCAGCTCCCTTCCAGAGACACCTACAGGAGGCTAGAGGAACTTTGTCAAGACCCAGGAGTCAAGAAGAGGAGGTATTGAGAGACTTGGGACCAACTCAGAGCCACCTGGTGAGTCTCTCCCACTGGTCAGGCTCCCCGGATGCGGCAGTAGTCCCGAAACACAGGGAACTCCGTGGAGTAGTGGCCCAGTAAGACTCCCCTTCTAGAGCCGAGAACCCGGTCAACTGGGAGCATTGCAGAGGAGGGCTGCACAGCGAGAGGCTTCAACCCAAGACTGAAGGACCGAGGCCCAGGCAGTACCTCCGGTCCCCAGGGAATGTAGCAGAAGAGGGTCGCTCAGCGAGGAGTCCCTGGCAGGGTCAGGCTCCCCAGCCCAGACGGTAGGTCAGGACTCCTGGGAATGTCACAGAGGAGGGCTTCCCAGTCCAGGTGGTAGTCTGGACTGAAGGGAACTTTGTCGGAGAAGAACTGCCCAGCGAAACTTCCCCACTGGGTGAGTCTTCCCCGCTGGGTGAAGCTTTCCCACCAGGGCAGTAGAACCAGAGACACAGGCACAGATCAGACGTGCCCCAGTCTGCAGTCTAGTCCCCCTTTGGCTGACCATCAGTCAACAAGTGGAGGCACCTCTGCCCACTGATAGGGAATATACCCCACCTGAAGGCCACCACCCAATGAGGGACAGTTTCTTAGTGGAGCACCGCATTATCAAGTTCCTCCAAGACTTCAGGCTACAGAAGGCTAAGAGGTAAGTTATCGTAAATCTACAGAGACAATATTAGTCAATAGAGGAAATCTGCAATATCTCAGAATTTCACTACTAGAGGGGTAGATACCTGAGCAATATGAGAAAACAAGGGAAGAAAATGTCCCAAACAAACCTAGATGCTATAGCAATAAAATCCAATGACAGCATGGTAGAAGAAATGTCAGAAAGGAAGTTCAGAATGTACATAATTAAATGATCAGAGAAGCAAACGATGAGATAAAAGAGCAAATGCAGGCATTGAATGATTGCACCAATCAACAGTTAAAAGAGCAAATACAGGAAGCAAAAGATCATTTCAATAAAGAGTTAGAGATACTGAAAAAAAAAAAAAAAAAACCAGACAGAAATCCTTGAAATGAAGGAAACAATAAACCAAATTAAGAACTCCAATGAAAGAATAACCAATAGGATAGAACACCTAGAAGACAGAACCTCAGAAATTGAAGACAAAATATATAACCTTGAAAACAAAGTTGACCAAACAGAGAAGATGAACAGAATCTACAAGAATTATGGGATATCATAAAAAGGCCAAATTTAAGAATTATTGGAATTGAGGAAGGCTTAGAGAAACAAACCAAAGGAATGAACAATCTATTCAATAAAATAATATCCGAAAATTTCCCAAATCTGAAGAATGAAATGGAAAACCAAATAAAAGAGGCTTATAGGACTACAAATACACAAAATTACAATAGACCCATTCCAAGGCACATTATAATGAAAATATCTAACATAATAATTAAAGACAGAATTTTAAAGGCTGCGAGAGAGAAAAATCAAATTACATTCAGGGGGAAACCAATACGGATATCAGCAGATTTTTCAACCCAGACCCTAAAAGCTAGAAGTGCCTGGAACACCATTTTTCAAACTCTGAAAGAAAATGGATGCCAAACAAGAATCTTATACCCAGCAAAACTTACCTTCATATTTGACAACGAAATAAAATCCTTCCATGATAAACAAAAGCTAAAAGAATTTACAAAAAGAAAGCTGGCGCTACAGAACATTCTCAGCAAAATATTCCATGAGGAAGAGATGAAAAACAATGATGTAAATCAGCAAAGGGAGGATATGCCCTAAAGGAACAGCCAAATAAAGGAGAAACCAAGTCATGTCAAAAAACAAAAATGAGCCACATGACCGGGAATACAAATTATATCTCAATAATAACCCTGAATGTTAAAGGCCTGAACTCATCAATCAAAAGACACAGACTGGCAGACTGGATTAAAAAGAAAAATCCAACAGTTTGCTATCTGCAAGAGACTCACCTCATAGAAAGAGATACCCACAGAATAAAGGTGAAAGGATGGGAAAAACATACCATGCACATGGACACAGGAAAAAAGCTGGAGTATCCATCCTCATATCAGATAATGTGGACTTCAAGCCAAAACTATCAGAAGGGATAAAGAAGGACATTTCATACTGCTTAAGGGAAGCATAAATCAAAAGACATAACAATCATAAATATCTATGCCCCAAACAGTGGCTCATTCATATACATCAAACAAATCCTTCTCAATGCCAGAAATCAAATAGACCACAACACAATAATACTAGGTGATTTTAACACACCTCTCTCACCACTGGACAGATCCTCCAAACAAAAACTGAACAAAGAAACCATAGATCTCAATAACACAATCAACAATTTAGACTTAACAGACATTTATAGAATATACCATCCAACAAAGAGTGAATACACTTTCTTCTCAGCAGCACATGGATCCTTCTCTAAAATAGACCATATATTATGCCACAAAGCTAATGTTAGCAAATACAAGAAGATAGAGATAATACCTTGTATTCTATCAGATCATAATGGATTGAAATTAGAAATAAATGACAGAGTAAAAATCAGAAACTACTCCAACACCTGGAGATTAAATAATATGCTATTGTATAATGAATGGAAAACAGAAGACATCAGGAAGGAAATTAAAAAATTCTTATAGGTAAATGAGAACAAAGAAACATCATATCAAAATTCTGGGACACTACGAAAGCAGTACTTAGAGGAAAATTTATTTCATGAAGTGCATTCAATAAAAGAAGAAAGAATCAACAAACAAATGACCTAACACTACAGCTCAAAGCCCTAGAAAAAGAACAGAGCAACACCGAAAGTAGTAGAAGACAGGAAATAGTTAAAATCAGAGATGAAATCAATGAAATTGAAATAAAAGAAACAATGGAAAATATTGACAAAATAAATAGTTGGTTCTTTGAAACAAAAAAATGATAAACCATTAGTCACACTAACAAAAAGGAGGAGAGAGAAAACTCAAATTACTAAAATTAGGAATGAACAAGGAAATATCATAACAGACACGAGTGAAATACAAAACATAATTAGATGCTATTTTGAAAATCTATACTCCAACAAAACAGAAAATCTGGAAGACATCAACAGGTTTCTAGAGACATGAATTACCTAAACTGAACCAGGAGGACATACACAATTTAAATAGATCAATTATGAAATAGAACAAGTCATCAAAAGCCTACCAACAAAGAAAAGTCCGGGACCAGATGGATTCTCAGCCTAGTTCTACAAAACCTTTAAAGAAGAGCTCATTCCAATACTTCTCAAAGTATTTCATGAAATAGAAGAGGAGGGAACCCTCCCAAACTCATTCTATGAAGCCAATATTACCCTGATACCTAAACCAGACAGAGACACATCGAGGAAAGAAAATTGCAGACCAATATCCTTAATGAACATTGATGCAAAAATTCTCAACAAAATCTTAGCAAATCACATACAAAAATATATTAAAAAGATAGTGCACCACAATCAAGTGGCTTTTATCGCAGGGATGCAAGGTTGGCTCAACATCCGGAAATCAATAAATGTAATTCACCATATCAACAGACTTGTGATAGAAGCAGAAAAATCATTTGATAAAATACAGCATCCCTTCATGCTCAAAACACTAGAAAAAATTGGGATAGTGGGGATATTCCTTACCATCGTAAAGGCAATCTATGACAGGCCTATGGCCAATATCATTCTAAATGGTGAAAAACTGAAAGTATTCCCCCTAAAAACTGGAACGAGGCAGGGATGCCCTCTTTCACCACTTCTATTCAACACTGTCCTCGAAACTCTAGCCAGAGCAATTAGACAGACTAAGGAAATTAAAGATATGAATAGGAAAAGAAGAATTCAAACTATTCCTATTTGCTGATGACATGATTATTCCACCAAAACACTTTTAGAACTCGTAAGTGAATTCAGTAAAGTAGCAGGATATAAGATCAATGCTCATAAATCTAATGCATTTTTATACATAAGTGATGAATCCTTAGAAAGAGAAGTTAGGAAAACTACCCCATTCACAATAGCTTCAAAAAAAATAAAATACTTTCACTAAAGAGGTGAAAGACCTCTACAATGAGAACTACAGAACACTAAAGAAAGAAATTAAAGAAAACCTTAGAAGATGGAAAGATCTCCCATGTTCTTGGATAGGCAGAATTAATATTGTCAAAATGGCCATACTACCAAAAGTGCTATACAGATTCAATGCAATTCCAATTAAAATCCCAATGATGTACCTTACAGAAATAGAGCAAGTGATCATAAAAATCATCGGGAAGAATAAGAAATCCAGAATAGCTAAAGCAATCCTTAGCAGGAAGAGTGAAGCAGGGGGTATCACAATACCAGAACTTCAACTATATTACAAAGCAATAGTAACAATAACAGTATGGTATTGGCACCAAAATAGGTAGATCAGTGGTACAAAATAGAGGACATAGACACAAACCCAAATAAATACAATTTTCTCATACTAGACAAAGGTGCCAAAAATATGCAATGGAGAAAAGATAGCCTTTTCAACAAATGGTGCTGGGAAAACTGGAAATCCATATGCAACAGAATGAAATTAAACCCCTATCTCTCACCCTGCACAAAACTCAGCTCAAAATGGATCAAGGACCTTGGAATCAGACCACAGACTCTGCATCTTATAGAAAAAGTAGGTCCAAATCTTCAACATGTTGGCTTAGGATCAGACTTCCTCAACAGGACTCCCATAGCACAAGAAATAAAAACAAGAATCAATAACTGGGATAGATTCAAATTAAAAAGCTTTCACTCAGCAAAGGAAACTATCAGCAATGGGAAGAGAGAATCTACAAGAGTGGGAGAAAATCTTTGCTACTCGTACTTCAGATAAAGCACTAATTTCCAGAATATATAAAGAACTAAAAAACTCTACACCAAGAATACAAATAATCTAATCAACAAATGGGCTAAGGAAATGAACAGACATTTCACAGAAGATGATCTACAAGCAATCAACAGATATATGAAAAACTGTTGAACATCTTTAGTAATAAGAGAAATACAAATCAAAACTACCCTAAAATTCCATCTCACCCCAATTAGAATGGTGATTATCAAGAATACTAGCAACAATAGGTGTTGGCGAGGATGTGGGGAAAAAGGTACACTCATACACTGCTGGTGGCTGTAAATCAGTGCAGCCACTCTGGAAAGCAGTGTAGAGATTCCTTAGAAAACTTGGAATGGAATCACCATTTGACCCAGTTATCCCACTCCTTGGCCTATACCCAAAGAACTTAAAATCAGCATACTACAGAGATACAGCCATAACAATCTTCATAGCTGCTCAATTCACAATAGCCAGATTGTTGAACCAACCTAGATGTCCTTCAATTGATGAATGGATAAAGAAACTGTGATATATATACAAAGAACTTGAAATCAGCATACTACAGAGATACAGCCACAACAATGTTCATAGCTGCTCAATTCACAATAGCCAGATTGTGGAACCAACCTAGATGTCCTTCAATTGATGAATGGATAAAGAAACTGTGATACACACACACACAATGGAATATTACTCAGCCATAAAGAATAATAAAATTATGACATTTGCAGGCAAATGGATGAAATTGGAGAATATCATGCTAAGGGAGATAAGACAATCTGAAAAAAACAAAAGATGAATGATCTTGCTAGTAAGTGGATGATGACACATAATGGGGGGTAGGAGGGGGCAACAATGGAGGAAGGAGGGACTATAGAGAGGGAAAAGAGGTGGGAGGGGTGGGGGAGGGGTGGGGGGAGGGAAAAATTAACAGAATGAATCAAAAACTATTACCCTATGTAAATGTATGATTACACAAATGGTATGCCTCTGCTTCATGTACAGAGAAACAAGATGTACCCCATTTGTTTACAATACAAATAAATTAAAAATAAATTAAAAAATAACAAAAAATAAAAAAGTTGTTGAATGTAGAAAAAGAAATATTTTGAAAATAAAATATATAAACTAATATCTTAAAAAGAGATGCTTCTCATTATAAAGTACCCAGAATATTGCACTGGGCACTGGAATTTACTCATATTACTGCTGAAGAACCAGTTTATCAGTTTAATTTACAACTTAAATTCCTCATTTCTATTTGTATCAATGGGAGGGCTTCTACTTACATATTTTCAAAGATGCATGTCAAAAGATACTAGAGTGAAATAGTAAATAACTATACAAAGTAGACCAAGATAAAGACTCAAATTTGTTATCTACAAGATACGCTTTTTGTTACCCATTCCTTAACCAATGAACTAAACTGTTTTATACCATTCTCTTTCTCATCAAGTATTTTTCCTTATTCTCAGTTTCATTTCTCTGCTGCATTTGATTTTCTGTGATCACTACTCTTTGAGTCACTCTCCCTTGATTCAAATAACATTGACTTGCCTGTTTTATACTACCAATTCTGACCATTTGTTATGGTTCAGATTTAAGGTAGTCCCTCAAAAGCGTATGTGTTAGACAACACAAGAATTCTCAGAGGTGAAACTATTAGATTATGAGAGTATTAACATAATCAGTGGATTAACCCACTGATATGGATTAACCAATTTGTAACTGTAGACAAGTAGGGTGTGGTTGGAGAAGGTTAGGTCACTGGGGGTGTGTCTTAGGGGTTAATATTTTGTCCTGTTGAGTAGATCCCTCTCTGTTTCGTGATTGCCATGTCCTGAGCTTGTTTTCTTCTACCGTACTCTTCAGTCATTATGTTCGGTTTCACCTTGGGCCCAAACCTATGCAGTTGGCCATCTATGAACTGAGACCTCTGAAACTATGAGCCAAATAAACCTTTCATCCTATAATTGTTCTTGTCAAGTGTTTGGGTCACAGCAATAAAAAGCTGAGTAAAATAACATTCAATAGTCCTTCTTAGGCATTCTTCTTATAAATGGAGCTGCTCCCTTAGGCTTACACTTTGGTGTTACGCTTTTACTTAAGGATATTTCACCCTTAGTAAACTTTGAAATTCATTAAGCAAGTATATTGTCAGGCAACAATCCAAGAATTGGGGATAGAGCAATGAACAAAGTAAGACCCTCTTTTTCATAAAGCTTGTATTTCATTGAGGGGATGGTCAGGCAATAAACAAAACAATTTGTAACATAATAGGTACTTGTGATTACTGTATGATGAAGAAAAACAAATTAGAGTGAAAAGAAAGTAGGTCTATTTTAGAAAAAGAGTTAGAAAGGATGCCTTTTAACAAAATTAAAGGCCAATGCAGATCCCTGTGGGAAAAGTTATCTGGATGAAAGAAACAAGGGCAATGACTTAAATATATTTGTATTGTTGATGGACCTTTATTTTTTATTTACTTATATGTGGTGCTGAGAATCAAACCCAGTGCCTCATACATGCTAGGCAAGCGCTCTACACTGAGCCACAACCCCAGTCTCGAGATTTTTATTTATTTTTTATTATTTATTTTGTGTATGTGTGTGTGCTTGGGATCTAATCCAGGGTCTTGCATATGCTAAGCAAGCTCTCTGACACAGATATACATCTCCAGCCCCGACTAAGATCTGTAAACCAAGGGTAGGAAAGATGAGAAGTAGAAAAGAAAGATCTTCAATAAGTTGGTAAGGACTTTGAATTTGATATAAGAAGGGTCTCTGGTGGCTTTCACAGCCCTTCTGATTAAGCTCCATCCAGATGTGGCAAAAGTGGTGTCTCTCTTTGGAGGCCCTACTTATTATTCTCAATCGAGCTGAAAGGGTAAGGGGGTGTGTGTGTTGGGGGGGGGAGGGCTTCTTCTCAAATCTTCCAAGCTGAAATTACTTTGACACTAGTTTTTCTATTCATTTGTTTCATTTTCCTAATCATCCAAAAAATCTGACTCATCTCTTTCGATCTGCATGGCCAAGCTATCAACATTCATGTTAACAGTTCTTTCATTTCTCTTGCAACCATCCCTTCATTTCAGAGCTGACAACCAACCCGGGAACTTATAACCAAAATTTGGATCACTGAAATGGCCTCCCAGATGGTCCCCTTCTCTAGCTGTCTGCCTCTCAAGTTGTCCTACATACTACTAGTCAGATTAGTCTTCTTCAGATTCTTATTCCATATATTATTATCTTCAGGACAGAATTCAATTCAAATTCCTTAGCCTGACTTTCAAACTATTCACAATTAAATATCCTTCTTAAAAGTTTGAAATTTTATTCCTTAATACCAAAAACTATGAGTAATTTCTGTGGATAAATGTCTCTTTGCTAAACCCTAAACATTCCCCCCCTTTTTTTTTTGTACCTCATATGAATCTCCTTACCTATTTTGTACACTTCACGGAATTTGGAATGCTTCTTTATTCACACAATCTAAGTATATTTAGACTGAATCTAAAACCAAAGTTTCAAACTAGGGAATATTTCAAACAACATAATTTATCACATCTAATTGTTTTTTTACTCACAAAATACCTTCAATACTTTAAAGTTTGCACTCTTTTAGAAACAAAATTTATCTTATAATCTTTTCACCCCAAATCTTTTGTATTTCTTCAAAACCTAAATGTTCCACTTTGACTACCTTTGAAAACATTAGTAATAGATCTCCTAGAAGAAAAATACACGCATTAAGCTTATGTATGTATACAAGTTTAAATAAGTCTCAATAAACATAATTTGAAAATATATACATATATTTTTTAAAACAGATAACTTTATTTTAACTGGGGGGGGGCTTGTGTATACACCAAGGCATGTATATTTTCATTGTAAAAAAACAACTTAAATTTTGTCATGTTAATAGTTTAAAATTGTTCCAGAGCCCAAGAAGATGCTTTAAAGAAGTTGTTACTTCCAAAGAACAAAGGTTAATGACATTTTGTTCCACATGATATATTTTTGGAGTTGTGCCTTTTCTACGACACTGGATTAAATAAACTTGTCAAAAATATGGTTTTGTCACATTCTGGGATACCTTGTAATTTTCTATTTTTTTTTTCTTCCATGTTCCTATATATTCATTAGGAGTTGATAAGTAAAGACAGTTGACATTTTTCTATCAGTTTCCCATTAAAAAAAAAAAAAGCATGTAAAATAGCAGCTATTTGATCCTACAACAGCATTAAAAAATATTTAAGCCCTAATCACATTCTTGGTTTCAGAGCAACAGCTCTAACATTAAGAATACCCATACTTCCCAGGGAAAATAGTAGAACATTAGAGTCAAAGAATTTTTAAAAAATTTTTGTCCCTTTGGAGAAAAACAGAAAGTCAAAGGCCTACCTATAAAGAACTGCCAAAATAAATAATGAATTTTGGAAGATTATATTCAACCAAATAATTTCATTAAAGTCATTCATAAAGATGGCCCATCATTACTTGATTCTGACCTTTCAGGAAAATACTCTCTTACTGTTTGAAACATAAAGGAGATGGTATAAGTATTTTTTGTTTTCATTCCAGGAATTCTAATTCTAAATAAAGTAGCATTACTTTAAAAGGTTTCAGTCACAACCATAAAGAAATGTTTAGGTCTTTACTGTACTTTAAAAAAAAAGTATAGTATAGTTTTTTAAAAAAACTTTATTTTAAAATTGATTTAACTAAGACACAGCATGCTAAGTAACAGACCCATTAGAATCAGCTCACTCAGTCATCTCTAGAAGAACAGTGAAAGAAATCTTACATCTTTGGCAGTTTAGGCCAGTAAACAAAGTTTATATTATACCCTTCACAAAAATTATTTTAATATATATGAGTTGTTTTACCACATTTAAAATTTTATATAATTACTTCTCACTTAATCTTCTCAATAAAATTCTAAAGTATTTTCATCATTTCCAGTTCATGAATCAAAAAGAAAAAAAAAACTGTTTGATTTTAAGTCACCTATTCAAAGTCATCAAACCATTTAAGAGGTACAACTTGTGCTTCAAATCCAGGTCTTCCAGTTCTACATTTCTGACTCTTCTTTTCATAAACATGCTATCTTGGGCATGCTGGTTGCTTTTAAGACAAGAAGTGAAGTTTTATTTATTTATAATAAGTTTTATATATTTATCTTGCTGGTTTTGGACAAATAAATTGTTAAAAACAGGTAACTACAGAGTACTGATATATGTTTTCCCTAGAGAAAATCAACCAAACTTGTTATTTAGTATTCATGCACTAAAAATAATTGCCGCCAACATTGAGAATATGACATTTTAAAACATCAATGATTATAAAATAGGAAGTTCTAAGTAATAGACAAACTGTCAAGAAACAATACTATTTTAGGATTTCTTCATAGAAATTACATTTGGAAAATGTCTTCTGTCATAAGATTAGTTGAATAAGGCTGAGAGCACATTTGAAATATAATTGACCAAAATCTTAAAAACCTTGCATAAATTAATGTGGTGGAGAGTTGCCTAGAGTTTAACTTCAGAACTTATTCAGACTTGTCACTCTAAGTCAACTTTTTTATTCCTTAGTCATAAGAAAATCTGTAAGAATAAAGAGTCATTGATAGGAAAAGAACAGAGATACAACTAAGTTCAAAGGAAACAATGCTTATAAAGTAATGCTATAAAGAAAACAGTATATGTTTATTTTAAATTATCTTATAAGAACGCCCTGGGGGCTGGGGTTGTGGCTCAGAGGTAGAGCACTCGCCTAGCACAAGTGAGGTCCTGGGTTCAATCCTCAGCACCACATAAAAAAATAAAATAAAGGTATCGTGTCCACCTACAATTAAAAAAATACATACTAAAAAAAAAAAAAAAAAAAAAAGAATGCCCTATAGAAATAGAAACCTTTTCAGTGTGCTTTTGGAAGCAATAACTGTTGCTGGTTGGATGATTCAATTATCATGAACTATTCTGGCATGTTTCAAAAGCATTACCATTTTAAAACATAAAAAATGTCTAAAACTGCAACCATAGTAATAAATTCCAAGTGCATGGGTTGGGGGGTGAGGGAGAAAGACAATGACAAATTGGTCCAAAAGGACACTGAGACTTCATAGTTGGAAGACTATTGTGCTGACAATTAGTAACAGAGGAAGCAGAACACAAAACAAATGAATGAAAAAGGCTGAACTTGCAATGAAAGACCTTATTATAGTGCAGAAACATTATTGTAATAAAGGGGCAATGTACTCTCCTCTATAAAACTTCCAAACAGGCACCCTAGTCTCTGTTATCTTCTCCTGCATTTCATTTTTTCATTAGCATCTGCTTGATTATGTATTATTTAAAATCCAAAAGAATTCCTCTATATCTTTTCTAAATTCCAAGGTTAAAGGTCCTTCCTTCCTCTCTGGCCTTACGCCTCATTTAACTTTACTCAAAATATAATAAATGCTCTAAAATTAACATAAAGAAGGGAGGACCAGAAAAGCAGTGATTTATAATTAACAACTCAGAGGAAGTAAAAAGGAAAAATAAAAAAAAAAGAAAGAGAAAGAAAAACATGTGTCCCTAAAGTCCAATTTGTTTAAAATATTTAGCTGGAACTGGTGGTACACACCTATAATCCCAGCAACTCGGGAGCTGAGGCAAGAGAAGTTCAAGGCCAGCCTAGGCAACTTATAGGAGACACTGTCTCAAAACAAAAAAACAAAAACAAAAAACGAAAAGGACTGGGGAACTAGCTCAGTGGTAGAGCAGCATTCCCGAGATCAAACTCCAATAACACACGCACCACATCACACACAAAGCAATGATTACATAATTTATCACAAATATCTAAATCATCCTCCCTCTGAAGATTGTTTACCCCAAGAATTCTTTGACATAATTAGAAGAGCAATGGTGAAATCTTCGCATCTAGTGATTCCACTGAAGTAAGCCTTAATTTGCTCCAATGAAAAGTACCCAAAAGTTCTGAAATACATCTTCATATACTAATTGAGAATAACAAGATTTGATTCATGATACTGACATATAAACTAGTCTAGAGCCATGGAAATTCCATACCTTTTGCACTGCCCACACTAGAAAAACATCTCACTCCAAGGCCCTAAGGTGGTCAGAGATGCTTTTGATAGGTGGGTAAGATGGAAAAGGCATTGGTCTTGAAATGTGAAATCTGTGGGTTTAGTCCCTAATTCCACACTTAAGACACCTGGGAAATTCTGTGAGTCAAGTTTCTCCAGGTATAAAATAGAAAAAAGATTATCTTGTAAGAATGTTAAAAAGAATTAATGTAAGTGTACAATATAGCACACAGATGCTCAACAAATGGTAATTTATTATTATTACTGCTCAATGGACTAGCTGATTTAAGAAATTATTATCTACTGCTGATAGACAAAATCATTGGACTTTAGAAAAAAGGACTTCTGAGATCCTTCAGTGAAACTTCTTCACTCTACATATGAGAAAATTCTGAGTCACAGGATGGTTAAGTGATCAGTTTAAATTTATATAATAAATTTCTATCAAATAATCATCCGTCACATCTATATTTGTCCTTCTGCTCTGGCAATAGTCTCACTATATACAAAATAAACCTTGAGAATGGTAAGAGAGAGTCCATTATTAACCCACTGTGTATAATACTTGACATACTAGTAAGCTTCAATGGGTGATGAAAAGAGGGCTGTCATCCCTTAACTCCAGAGATGATTGAATGCATTCAAAGCTAGACCACAGTTCAAATCATAGTTCTGTTATTTGCTTGCTTTTAGACTCTGGGAAAGAGTTTAAATATCTCTAGGTCTGTTTTATTATTTATTTTCAAAATAAAATAATAAATATTTATTTCAGGTTGTTCTTATGATGTCAAATGTGATTAGAAAAAAAAAGTACCTGATACATAATAGGCTTTAAAAAATATTTCTCTTCCCTTACTTCTACAAAACCCTCTGAATTCCCTATGTATTAAGATGGGATCAAAGCATTAAATTTAATCATAATTCTAATTACAATTTCAAAAACTACACACAATCCTCTATAGAAACTAAAAATCTTAAGTTAAAAAAATGATATACTAAAAATAAACTTCAACAAATAAGTTAAGAAGGTAGCTACACTTAACCAAAAATTATAAATTTAACCAGGTCATAAATAAGTACTGTTCAGAAAGGCAAGCAAACAATTGTTTTTACCCTTCATATATGAAAGGGTATCATGAAGGAAAATGCTGGGATCAGTAATAAGATAAAAATAATACAGGGATCCTCAGCTCAGTACCAAGTGCTGCCTGATGTTGAAGGGTTTTATACCTGAAAATTTTTAGCTGAAAATCAGATATATTGACCTAATAATAAATAATTTAATACAAAAAAAGTCTACAGTAAATCCACCACAACCACCCTGTCACACAGACTGCAGTTTGTGATCATCAATCCATTCCTCACCACATCACCCTATCCCTCGAACAGAAAAGAGGAGAGTTTTAAAATATAAGCAGAGAGAAACAATATGGACTTTTCCAAGCTAAAAGCTAGCATTTAAAACTGTTAGCTAAAATTTTTTTTTTAAATTGCCCCTTAAGGCAGGATTTTAAGATGGAATATTTACCTGTGTCTATAAATTTATTGTGTATGCTACTAAAAGATTAACAGTAATACCACTTTAGAAACTGTACATAAAATACCAGGTAAACTATAAAGTCTTGTGGTGCGTATCAACTTGGGAAAACAAAGTGTCTAGTATGATGGATTCATTCTGTTAAATATTTCCTATTTCCTATTTATTTCTATCAATTATCCTTCTTTCTCCTTTGTTATTTTTCATTCTATAAATGGACAGGGAAATAATATCATCTGGAGCTTTCACTCACTCATAAGGATTTCATACCCATTTAATTCAAAAAGACGACATTTAGCCAAAGTTTCTCAGAAACAATTTTTCAAATTAATTCTATTCTTTTTACCTGGAATCTACCTTACCTTTTGAAATTTTAGTATTTCTCCAAATAATTTCAATTTCTGAAGAAGCTTTTCTTGATGAACCAATCTTTAATAACACTTCCCTTTCCTAAACTCTAACTACATATTTTAATAGTAAAACTTACTTTAGAACTTAACTTTAAAATCTGTCTAAGTATCAATTTCAAGTGTTTGGGGCAGTTTTTTGCTACTATACTTCAAATTCTTCAAAGTGAAAGGCTATACTATGTATCAGTGGAACACTAAACACAGGATTTGACGTTAACATTATCTTAATCATGGGTTTAAATTCTGGCTCTTCCAGTTGTCAGATAAGTGACCTAAAAAGCATATCACAGCCTCTCTGAATGTCTTTAAAATGGAGAACAAAATACTTACCTCACAGTGTTGTGAAGATTAAAAGAGATAACATATGTAAAAGGACTTGGTACATAGTAACTCTCAAAGAAAGGTTGGTTTCCTTCCTTATTTCCTTTTTTCCCTCAGTACCTGGTACAATGTTGAGAACATAAAAACCCTCAATAAAAACTTTCTAAAATATTCATCAGAAGTAACTTCCCAATACACACACACACACACACACCTGCACACACATGGTAGGAAATGTCAAACCACAGTAAGTATGTAAGATTGTTACCTGGAAGAACTAGGTAAGGACACCAAGGAAGGAGTATGATATAAAAGTACTTAAAAATAGCTCAGTGATAATAATTATGGATAGGGTGTTCCTTTACATAAGCAGCTAATGGAAGAGATAGTTCAACATTGACCTCAAGAAAAATTAAGTGACAGAGAGGGGGAGGGGCAAGGAGAAAGGAAGGGTAGGGAGTGGGTTATTGGAAGAAGGGGGAAGGAAAGGAATATAGGAGGAAAAGATGGAACACTGGTTACACTTTTATGTCCTGATATCACCTGATGTAAGCTATTGAAACTGATCATTCCTTGCCTACCTTCCCCTAAAAACAATACCCACTGCATCCTCTACCTTTCAAAAAAAAAGTAGCAACTTAAGAGCCACATTAACTTAAATTATCCCCCCAATGGGGATAAGGGATCCTCTTAGAACAGCCAAAAAGACTTGAAGATTTTATTGCCTTTATTAAAAAACAAAACAACTTTTGATTAAAAGCCATAACAATAGTTATGGGTCCTCCTCAGCCTGCAAAAGCTTTGTCTTCCAAAGGCTGGAGTTTAAAGGATTTGGTCCTCATTCAGTTGCTCTAGATCTCATCCAAAGCACTGAGGCAGAGCCAATGGTAATGCCCTTTTGGCTATAGTAATTTTTAGTTATAACAAGGATTAGCCCCTAGGATCGAAGACCCTGACATTAAATAAAACTGGGATCTTCCCTGACCTCCTCCTCCATTGGTTCAATCAAGCAGTAGCAACTGGCCTTAACTGCAAGGGATTGCTGTTTAGGATTCTCCTTAAAACCTATAATGGTATTCAAAGAAAACTCAACAAAGTTTCCTTTTCATGCCAATGAAATTTAGTTAAAGGGAGAAAAATGACTGTCATTTAACTCAATTCAGCAAATATTACAGAGTATCTTCTCATGTTAATACTTCTATTTTGGTAGCACCTTTAAAATTCACAGTGTTTTCACATACATCATTTCATTTACTCTTAATTGCACTCATGAGAAATACATTATTATTATCCCTGCTGTTCAAAGATGAGAAGAATGAAGATCAAAATGGTTACAAGATTTGTCGAAGGTCACAAAGCTACTGAAGAAGTTTAAAAAGATCAAGTTAAAGTCTTCAAACTCCCAATCCAATGATCTTCCACTATACCAGAAACTGAAACAAATGCTATAGAAAAAGTTTTAAATGTGTATATACAAGTCATTGCCTTCTAAAAGTGTAATGCTCTCTTTGATTCTACATAAGCCTCCATATTCCTTTATATTTTAAGAAATAGGATTCAGAAGATAGAGCCTACTGATGATTTTGGAGTCTATTAGGAACCAAAGGTGAGAGATTAAAGAAGATACAAGAGAAAACACTGGATATAAAACAAATCTAAGCAGGTCACCTACAGTGTTATAATTAGGGAAGGATTAAAATAGTGAAACTATATAATGGGAAACTCAAATAGCATACAAATTATGCTTACAAACCTTTCAGAGATGCAGTAGGTTTCTCTCTTACCCCTGAAGACTAGATATGGAATGCAAGACTGTCATAACCATTTCTGATAAAACAGGATTACACTTTTTCTTGTCAAACTGTAGAGTAATTTGAATGAAAGGAAGGAAACAAGTGACTCTGTATGACACTATTACCTTGTAGTTAAAAGAAGAAGAAAAAAAAAAAAAACCTCCTTTTAAAGTGATTTTTATAAAGGTTTTACCCATTTTCGATTTTAAATTCAGTTAATGAGTTAAGTTTTGCAAACATATAAACATAACATCATTTATGATAATGAAGTCTGGGGGCAAATTTAATTAAATTTACAATAAGACGCTTTATGATAAATATTTAAGTATTTACTCCTTACACTGAGATACCTACTGCTAGATTTAACTTTCCAATTACCTCACAATTTGGTCACAAGCAAGGATAAGAAAGCACCAAATTGTCAAATGATCAAGTACATAAAAATGGTCTAATAAATCACTGAAAATAAAAACAAAGAAATTCCCTATCTTATCGTACCTAAAAGAACATAGCAATTTGCTTCAAAAATAGCATGTGTCGAACATTAAGGAGTAACAGAAGAAAAAAGAATACTTAAAAGATATAGGGTATATGAATATAGTTATGAATTTTGGCAAGGGTCTGTGGATATAAGATATACCATGTGGATACATAACATATAAAATAATTACAATTCAGTTTCTCTTGTGAAGAATGGAGAATATCTGATTTTTTTTCTGAGCAAGAAGATGGGATTTGCAAATAACTTTTTAAGAAGATGAATCTATACTATGCATTACATCTAAATATTTCAGAGAAGAGAATATTTGAAGGCAAGAAAACAATTAGGAGGCTGTTAAAACAATTCAGAGGGAACTGCTGAACTAAGCTAGGTAGGTAGTAGTGAAGTGTGGAAAGGAAGCAGTACTGGACAATAAGTTGATGAATGACTCATGGCCTGTTTGTCCACTGCATACTGTAACTAGATAGGTCCTTCCCTCCCCACCAATTTTTTTTAAGTCAAATACTGATTTGGGCACTCAGTAACTCCAAAGTTTTTTATCGTTTCTAACTGGTTTTCATTAAAAGTATCAAAATGTTTTTCAAGATCTTTTACTATCTGAATACATACTATTTAATCTTAATTTTTATTCCCCTCCAAAATGAGTTCTCTATCCATCTAGGATATTGCCTATATTATTCACAAAACAAGCAACTAAAATTCTCTCCTTATGTGTGCTTATGTTGCTAAATTTGCTAGCAATATTCCTCTTCCAAAAACCTACCCTTCAGGACTCATGTTAACCTTATCTCATGAACAAATTCTTACTAAGTCATCCTTGCTTACCTGACATATTGCTTCTCTCAACTTCTGCATTTATTTAAAAAAAAAATTCACTGAGGCAATTATTCCCATTTTCCCTCCCACTGCTACAAGTTCTGTGTCAATGTCATCCATTCCTGCTTATAAAAGCTATGTAAGATTATTATATAAAGATCAATAAACCTTTAAAAGTAAATTAATATATTATCTCATGGTCCACAAAAATTTATGTAATTTTCAATATTTCTAGGTTGAATTACGTATTGATAAGACTAAGAATCAACTCATAAGTTTTTTCCTTCTTCCCATGTATTTCCATGAAAGCATTAAGGAAAATGAACTGATTTTTCTGCATATTTCAAAATTTATTCAGAGATAAAGATACTTATGTTAGGTTTAAGCCCCATAAAGTCCTTACTTTTTTTCAAGGAGAACGAGAGAAGAGAGAAATGGGTGGAGAATAAACATTTCATTTAATTTCTAAAATTGGCCTAAGAAATGCAGACTAACCCATTTTTTATAGAAGGGATTGAGGAAAGTTTACAGAGAAGAAAAAGATATGTTCAGGGTATGCCAGTACATAGAGTACAGAATAAGGCAGAACTCTAGAGGAGCTTGTTGGGACAAGGGCTGGCACTCCTCCCTTACACAGGAGAGTGAAAAGAAACCTTTTAGAAATAGGATGAGCCCCAAAGACATATGTGCAAATATTCAAGTTCTCCATAAAGGAATTCTTTCCACTTTGGAATTGAGCAAACTAGGAATTCAGGGAGAAGTTGATAACTCTCAAATTGTTAGAGACTATAATTACTGAACATAAAAGCTATTTTGCTTAAAATGCCTTCAAACAATGCCTTGTGACAATATGTGTATCTTACTCTTCGTTCAATGATGTGAGTTTCCTGTGCGCAGATGATCTCAATTGTCCATCATTAGAAATCCATCACACTACAAGTCTAGCTAGAGATGTACTTTGCTTAGAAAAATGCCTTTTTCAAATTTACATCCCTATAGTACTATATTTAGAAGGTACCTTCACATGTAGTTCATATTTGATCCATTCAAAGAAAGATGAAGGTCAAATTACCCTTCATTACCCACATTCTATAGGACTTGGAGAGTTTCCATTCTATATGTCAAAAGATACCTCATTACTTTTAAATCTATAGAAAATGTCTTCTGTACTTTGGATCTCAAATTGTCCTCCAAAGGCCCATGCATTAAAGTAAAGTCCTGGTCCCCAGTTTGGCACTCTCGAGAGGTGGTAGGTGGAGCCTAGTAGGAGGCCTTTAGGTCATAGAAGCTGTGCTCTTGAAGGGAATTACGGGACCCTGGTTCTTTCTTTTCTTCGCCACCTCGCCATGATGTGAGCGGTTTTGCTCAGCCACACGATCCCACCCTGATACTTCACCGAAGGCCCCAAAACAACAGGGTCAACCAATCATGAATGGGAACATCCAAAACTATGAGCCAAGATAAATCTTTTCTCTTTTCAAGTTGATTATCTCTATTTATTACAGTAATAGAAAGCTGACTTAGCACAATGTCATGGTATGGGGATGGGGGAGGGAAATAAAATTTAAATTATAGTGGAATAATATCAGTTTTAGTCTTGATGTTTAACTACCACTGCGTGGTAAGGTAGCCTTAAAAAGATCACTGACTTCCAAAGGCTTCATTTTTCTCATCTAAAAAAAAAAGGAGACATTTGAATGAAATGTTTTCAGATATTTACTCAAAAGAAGTCAGTAACTCATGGACTAGGGTTGTGGCTCAGTGGTAGAGCACTTGCCTAGCATGTGTGAAGCACTGAGTTCGATCCTCAGCACCACATATAAATAAGTAAAATAAAGGCCCATGACGACTAAAAAATATTAAAAAAAAAAAAAGAAGTCAGTAAGTCATTATATGTAGGCACTGGAAGCTATATATAAAAAAATAAGACTACACTGTTTCCCCTAAAATAATTTGGACTATAAGATGAGGTATATACATGAACTAAACAACCAAGAAACAAAGTAATAACAAAAAAAGATAGTAGCTTGATGAAGGACAAAGAGTATATATAAGGAGAGGAATATAAATCTGAATTAAATCTTAGATAAAAGCAAATTATACAAGCAAATAGAGGGTAGAAGAAAATTTAACCAGAGGGAAGACCTAAACAAAGGCTAAGAGGAGAAAAGCAGCAAACCTTAAATAGGGAATTATGAACAGTTCAGTGTTACTGAAACACAATTGCAGAACAGAAGAGACATGCAGTAAGAATTGAAAGGAAAGGCCAGATTAAAGACATCCTTGTATGATATATTAAGAAAGTTGGATGTTATTCAGTAGGCAATGAAGATCCAAGGTAGGGCTTTCACAGGGGAATGGCATAGTTAGGGTGTAATTTCAGAAAGATCATTTTGACAGTCATGTGAAGGAAGAATATGAGTGGTACAAACTAGAGGCAGAGAATCTAGTTAAAACTCTATAGTAGGAAAAAAAAAGAATATATAGCAGAGATGATGATGGCTCATTCTAGGGTAATTACAGAAAAAGACATAACAGGTTAAAGAAATAAGCAAATAATCAGGACTAGAAAGGGACTGGGATTTGGGTAAAGATGTAAAGGGAAAGATAATGATGGAATGGATCCAAATTTCTGCTCAGGCAAAGAAGGAACTATGAGATGTGAGGGAAGAAGTAGACAAAATCATCTTGAGTTTAGCTTAGGACATGTAATATACAAAAAGTATTTAGAGATGTCCTAAAAGTCAAGAGACTTAAGTAACATAATGCTCAGGAAAGCAGCCTGCCCTAAAGAGATATAAGGGTAAGATTAAGTTGCATACTGGTTTTAATAGAAACCCTGAAACTTTAAGAGTCAATGTATCTCACTCAAGGAAGAGGTACAAAGTGTCCTTAACCAGAATTTTGTTAAATACCAAAATTATACATTATGCAAAGAAAGAAAAATCAGGAGATAGATCAGAACATTATACAATGCCAGAGATCATCACAAGAAGGAGATAGTAATCAACAGAATAAAATGAAGGCCAGATGAAAATCCAGAAAAAATAAGAACTAAAAAATGTCTACTAGACTTAATGATGGGGACCAGCACATACTTCCCTAAAATAACACTGAGGCATCTGAGAAAACAGTAGAAGTAGGAAGGACACCCTTACCCTTCAGCAGAAGCAGATCATAAAAACCTAGGAAGAATTATCTGATTTTCCTTTGAAGGAGTTTGTCTTAAGATCCGCACTGGAGAGAGAGCCTCCCTATACCTGAAGTAAAGAAATATCCTCATCTCTAAAAACACAGGGACAAAGAGAAGAATATGAACAAACAGGCCTTGATAAGATACTCCCATTTATTACTAATAGAGTATCCCCTTTTTCCAATCATAGTTCCTCATCAAACCTAAGCATAGAAATACACAAGTTTATATGTTTCTTTGGGTCTTCATATCCAAAGGGTCCCAAGTCATGTAAAAGTCACATTAATTAAGCTCATATGTTTTTCTCTTGTTAATCTGTCTTGTTAGAGGGACCTAAGCCATTACACTAATTGGAAAAGAAAAAATCTCTTTTCCTCTATATCAGAAATTAAGTGGTCACTGGAGAATTCATGATAAGCAGTTTCATTGATGATGATACATGACATGGGAACAGGGGTGGGGGTGGTAAGGAAAGAATGGAAGAAAGATGGATTATGTAGAGGAAAATGAGGGGTGGGGAGGGGGCTGGGGAAGGAAAGATAACAGAATGAGACAAACATCACTACCCTATGTATGATTACACAAACAGTGTGACTCTACTTCAGGCATAACCAGAGAAATGAAAGTTATACCCCATTTGGGTACAATGAATCAAAATTATAATAATAATAATAAAGAAAAGTAGTTTAAATCAAGTAGATAAGGGAGGAAACTACACTGTAGGGTTAAGAAGTGGAAATCATGAGTGTAGACTACATTTGTGCAAAATTTTAATCAGATGGGAAGGAATTCAAAATTTAATGAAGATTAAAAAGACCAATTCTAAAATCCCTTCCAGTTCTCATGCTTCACTTTACTCATATGGATAAAATGCTTAGTTTAGTAATATTCTATTAAAACCCACATAAATCTGAATTAGAATTTTAATTATCAGAAAAATAGGGAACTCAGATTATAGCTATCACAGGGACATAACACTTTCCAACATACCTTAGAAATACCTTGTAAAACTATTTTTTAATTTTTCTTTCTAGATATACATGACAGTAGAGTGTATTTTGACATATTATACATACATAGTCTAAGTATAACTTATTCCAATTATGATCCCATTCTTGTATTTGTATCATATATATGGATAGGAAAGATATGTTCAATTTATTCTACTATCTTTTCTATTCCCATTCCCATCCCCCCTTCCCTTCATTCCCCTTTGTCTGGTCCATGAACTTCTAAATCCTTCCCTCCCTTGTTGTGAGAGGGAAGTGGGGAAGGAAAGATAATAGAATGAGACAAACATCACTACCCTATGTACATGTATGATTACACAAATGATTTATCAGAGAGAACGTTGTGCCTTTGGATTTGGGGGATTGGGTTATTTCACTCAGCATGATATTCTCCAGTTCCATCCATTTACCAGTAAATGCCATAATTTCATTCTTCTTTATACTTGAGTAATATTCCATTGTATATACTACATTTTCTTTATCCATTCATCTGTTGTAGGGTTATTGTGAACTGAGTTGCTATAAACATTGAAGTGGCTGCATCATTGTACTATGCTGATTTTAAGTCCTTTGGTTATAAACTGAGGAGTGGGATAACTGGGTCAAATGGTGGTTCCAATCCAAGTTTTCTAAAGAATCTCCATACTGCTTTCCAGAGTGTCTTTTTTAAAAAATATATTAAAGGGTGCTAGGGCAAAAGGAAGATAGGGCAAAAGGAAACTACTGGTGAAAGAAACTTCTTGTTTCAACTATGCCTTCTTTTAATGCCTCATAAAAACATTCTTTGTCACCTCTGCCTGGAATATTCTTCTATAAATAATTTGCTTAACTTCTCCATAATCTTCAGAGACCTATTCAAAGTCCATCTTATAGAATCATAAACTGTGAGGGATCAAAAGACCCTTAATCCATTGAATTCAGTTTGTTTCCACTATGCCCAAGGTCACACTCATAGGTTGTACCAAAGTTGAAATGTGAACCATTTCCTCAACTAGTGCCCATTTCAGTAATTATTTCCTTAGGTAATCATTATTTATAAAATTTAAGATTAGAGCAAGTCAGAATATCAAATCAAAATAATTCATTTATTGTAAGGCCCAAGTTAATAATATTCCTAAAAACTAAGGAGCTAGTTCATAAATTCATTATTTTGAGTCAAGTACCAATAACTACTTGGTTATACACATAAAGATTACAGATGTCAACTAATATTTATTTCATAGTTGACTGTCAGTCACTAAATAGGATTTTTCCCCAAGAATGCAGCATTTATTTCAGCCTCTGCCAGTGGAAGTGTTGGAGCAGATGTTGGCAGACCGTGACATACAGTATGTCTTTAAAACTTGTTGGGGTGTGAAATTTCATAAGGTCAAAAAATGCTGCATTTTGATCAGCAGATAAAGGAATTCTGCACTTTCCAAATTATTTCAGACAAACCAATATAATTACTAGCAAAATGGACAAACTAAGAAAACTATACTACTTTAGGTGGGACATGGTAATACATACTGCTAATGGTTTAAAAGATAATTTCTATGTCTTTAAAGCAAATGTTCACCCAAAAGATCTTCAGAATGAAAATATGTTCTTAAGTCAACACAAAATATTAAGTGGCAAAAGAATTTAAAATATAATTTCCTACTGAAACAAATACTTAATATCTAGTGAGCATTTTGGTGGGGAAAAATGTTTTTCTTAACTAATATAGATAGATATGTGATAGTGGTCTTATTTTTGTAGAAGTAAAATCACTATATAAGAATCCACTGACATAAATGGAGAAGGATTTTATTATAAGCTGATATCTTTATCAGTTGAATGATTCCACAAGTCCTTTGGTTTATCTTTTCTTTAAAAAAATGAAATAAAGAAGGATAAAGAAGACTAAGACTATTATAATGGTAAGATGAACATTAACATTCAGGAACTATTGTTTTCTTGAATTTATTTTAAACTGTTATTTAACTGAATTTTTTAGCTTCAATTTTTCCTTATGTTTTTCAAGTATGATTGAAATTAACAGAACCAAAATAAAAATTAAGGAGACTGTCCAATTAAAAGTTTTATTTCCATGATTCAGATTCTAGCAAGCTCTCATGAAAGCTGATTTCAACTTAACTTTAAAATGTTGTATTTCTGAATTAACACAAATATCCTTTCACTGATGAATCAGCAAGTATATAGAGACTAAAGAGCCTGATCATGACACATTATTGTCATTTTTCAGTTTATTTGTGCCATGTTCAAACACAAAATTTCTAAATAAATCATGAACATTTTTGTTTATAGGAAGAAAAACAACTATGAACATAAAATCCCCTCAAAATTATTTCTAATGTAAATAACTTATTTTTCACCATGCAATCAATCAAATTATCTAAGATTTTAACAGGAAACTTTGATAAGATACTCAAGTACTGGAACATCTTACAAACCAAGTTCAATCTAGCAACAAAGTTCAAAAGTATTCTTAAACATCTTCTAAAGAAAAACTTGGGGCACATATCTGGAAATTGTATTTATCACATTCAAATTCTAAATATGAAAAATATTAAACCCTATTACACTGCATAAAATTATATGCTTAATCACTATGAATTGAAATTTTTATCAAAGCTGAAATTTTCTTTGCTATTTAATATAGACCCAAACTTTCCCATAGGCTTCTTATATATCTTAAAATGTTAAAATCATACAAATAAATAAAAACAAGGTGAATCAACAACAATTAACTTACTTGCCACTGAAAAGTTGTTGAGGGGATAAGGTAAATCCACATCTTGAGGTTTCTCTTTGTATCCTATGAATGAGCCATCTGTCTTCAAAAGGAAATATCTTGGCCTCCAGTTTTTTATATATTCTCCTACATGAGGAAAGCATGCATGTTAATGCTGCAAAAAATGAAAAGCAGCCTTTATACGAAAAATAAATTACGGTACAATATATGTTCTACAACACTGGCCTTCAAAAATTTAGTTAGACAATTTTCTTTTAACTTAGCTTACAAAAGAAAATACATAGGCCTACAATTAACACTCAAATACAACCCAAACATGTTTTGTTTTTCATGATTTCACACTTTGATAATTCATTTGCACCATTATTCCTTCAGAGAATCATTCATCTGAGTACACATTTTGTTCAATTTTTCATTTTATCAGTTGGTCGTTAGAGCGTATTACCAGTCAGTTTAAAAAGCCTTGGTAAATCAACCACACGGTATCTATGAATTTCGATGAAAACCACTTATAAAAGGAATATGAAATAGATTTCTCTTCCATGTGCCACAAACTAATAACATAATTCGTAAGAAAAAAAAGAAAAGAAAAAACAGCTAAGTTTTCATTATTAAATCATGACTATAACTTTCTTTTTGGAGGAAAATAACCTTTCACACAGTGCTGTAAATAAATCAAGAAAACAAAAGATGAATTAATAGCACTTAAACCATACACCAACTCACACATATGTATACACAAACATAATTGTAAAGAACATATGGTACCCTGCCATTACATAACCCTCAATAAATATATACTTAAGTAGATTTATGTATAAGCTTCTACCTAACCACAAAATAGTTTCTTCCTAGTTACAAGCAATAGAGGTGCTCCATGACACCTCAAGAGCTAGATGGCTGTCTGGTCTCATTTTCCAGCTCTCTACTGGGTATTTCTATCTTGTTATTTACTTTCAAATGCTGAATCACAGAACTACAAAAATAAAAATAAAAATAGTTCAATTTTTGTTACAAATCAGCTGCTTCTCTTGTCCCAGGCTCAAATCTAGCATCTGACTTCTCTGACTCCTTATCCTATCAGTAACTAGGTCAATCTGGACTTCATATATCATAAAATATAATCTCTTGCCAACATGTATTTCAGATGTGGATCATTTCTCTGAATCAGCAATTACCAGACTTATTTTTCTCTTTACACACTTAAATATTACTGAGAATCCAAACAGTATATACACATGTTATATTTGTGTTAACTGTGTTAGAAATTAAAACTTAAAAAATTTTATTACTTTCTTTAAAAGTAACAATAAACACATTACATGAAACATTATATAAAAATTAACTTTTCCCAAAAAAAAAAAAAAAAAGAAGAGGAGTACTGCTCTGCATTTCTGCAAATCTCTTTAATGTCTGGTTTAATAGAAATAGATTCTCTGCTATTGCATTCACTTTGCTGCACTACATTGTTTTGGTTGAAATACAGGGGGGAAAACTGGTTCAAACAAATTACATATATTTCTTTGATACTATCAGATTTCAACAAGGAATAGATTCTAAAAGGTTAGTTGCAATCAACTTATCAATGAACTTTCTTTATATTTTGTGAAAAAATGTTGATCTACATTACGCTTTGAATGAATGTTTTACACTGTGCATGCTATTTGAAACGTCATGCACTGGTCCTACAGAAAACATGTTTACTGACTTATGCTGAACTTCCAAATGTCAACACATTCTCATACATTTATATTTGTTATCAATATCACCACATCACCAAAAAAGTGAGTGCTGGTAAGCTATCAGTCTCATAGTGTTAGATATATTTTCCAAAATTCTATTATTTGTTTAAAAGTTCAATTTTCATCATTGCAGCAAATGATGTCAGGTTTTTTCCCTTGTGTGATATACTGTTTAAGTGTTCAACCTAGTGTCACTCTTGACTGATGTGCAATAATTCATTAAATAAATGGAGGAGATATAGGAACATCCTTCTCACAAATATGTAAGTGCATAAAAAAAAAAAAGAAACCTGACGTCCTTCCACTGTTTTAATGAAAAAATACGGTACTAATGACAACAGTCTCGTAACTTAAGCTAAATTCGTAAAACCAAAATAATTTAATTCAGTTCCCAATTTAAAAATGAAATAGTTCCTGTTAGTTACCTTGTTATTTTATTTTTCCATTTTTACTTATGTATTCCTATATAAAATTTAAAATCACTAGGCCTTAATACTCCAATGAATGATACAAAAGCTAGATTTCAAATATCGTTGTAAAATAGTAATGTAGAAGAGTTGGACACGATGGTGCACGCCTGTAATCCCAGTGGCTCAGAAGGTTAAGGCAGGAGGATAGAGAGTTCAAGGCCAGCCTCAGCAAAAGCAAGGCACTAAGCCACTCAGTGAGACCTGTCTCTAAATAAAATACAAAATAGAATTGGGAATGTGGCTCAGCGTTTAAGTGACCCTGAATTCAATCCCTGGTACCAAGAAAAAAAGTAATGTAGCTTTATATTTGTACAATACGTAAGTCTATTGAGTTAAGTAACAATAGTTTAATAATTACAACACATAAAATGAAACATTCATTTGAAAAACATAATATCAAAAAAATATGGTAACATCATATTTTTATTTTGAAAAGAATAAAATACACCTAATCAGGAAACGTGACGTTAAAAGAAATAAAAATCATATTTTTATTTCTAAGTCTACTTTCCTTTTAGTCACAAAGTATACCTTCAAATGGCAGAAAGGAAAATATCACCATATAAATTTCATAACTGTTAAATTACATTTTAGAAATTTGAAATATTTTATGTGGTCTATAATAGGACTTCTGGTTGCCAAAAAATTCTTTTAAATATCTCACTGGATATATTGTATTCATCCCTTAAAAATAATACATTATATCCAGAGAGATATTCATTCACACAGAAGAAATATTGAAGTGTCATAATTTCCCTTCTTCCTAAAATAAAAATAAGCATTACTTCTACGTTTTTTAAGTGATTTTAAGTTGACCTACTGAATTATGGTATGATACAAAGTTAAAAGTGGATCTCAAACTTTCAATGAAGATTCCTATATCTGTTTTTTGGTTTTCTTATCATTGTTCATCTACAATATGAATGGACTTATTGAGAAGGTGCTTAGAGTATATTTATTTATTTATTGATTTGTTCTAGATACTTGGAATGCACACCCCACCCCAACCCCTGCCAAAATAGGGACGAGGTCTCTAACTTCATGGGGCAGTGTTTCACCAGATTTCAGGTGCCCCCTAAATGCTTGGAGAAGGGTGCTATGTATTTCCTGAAAAAAAGAATCTCTCTTATATGTTCCCAATAAAATGCTGCAATAAAGTTCACATAATAGTATGGTTTGTTGGTCTAGTTAAATATTCATTGTCTGATTCCAAACATGGAATGAAGAGGTTCTTTACTTACAAAGAAATGGGCCTTACGGAGGGACACAGACTCAACAGATAGGAATTAAAACAGAAACAAAATAAGCAAGCTTTTTTGTCATATACTAGACCCATCATGGAGGACAAGATCACTAGCCTAAAAAGAGTATAAAAAATTATGGCTTTTCATAATGTCCTGGCAAGACATGTGTAGAGTAAGGATTAAGTAAGGGGGAAGAACTGTTCTGGCAGGCTAGAGGTCCCAATTGGGTCTTGTCCAGTTGGTCAAGGAAAAGGAACTAAACACTTTCATCCCTAGCTCAGTAGCTGAGACAATCAATGTTATAATAAGAAACATGTTCTCAGACTATTCTAAAAAATACGGACAAAAAGTTCTGACTTTTATGAGGCTAAGTGCCCAGAACAAAGATACCCTCCTTGCAACCAATCCTTTTAAGATGAACTGCTAAAAGTCAGCCACAATTTTACTTTTAAATATCGAATTTTCACCTCAGTTCATACTGGATGGAGTAACTAAGTTTTCATTATACTTTCATAATTATGGTTTACAGGTTTCAATTTGAGATAGCTTGATTAAAATAGCAAGTCTTATTTTAAAAAAAGGATTCTGGTGGTACCAAGTATTCTGAACAAATTTTTCTAAGGACACTCACCTGTGTACATCTACAATTTGTGTGCACCATCATGATTAACCTTCAGTAAGCACTGCAGTCACAACTGGACAAAATTTTCAATACAACCTCTTCTCAACTTTTTCTATCTACTTTAATGGATACTTTTCATCCTCTTTGCTGAAGGTTATATCTATTTTGAAATACATTGTTAATCAATACCAAAACATAGTCATGCATTGCTTAGTGACAGAGATACATTCTGAGAAACACATTTTCTCATCAAGCAAACTTCATAGTTTACTTATATAATCCTAGATATATAGCTTACTACCTAGGATATAGGGTGTGGGTGTGTGTGTATTAAGCGTGTAACCTATTGCTCCTAGAGTCAGAATGAACAAAGCAACACAAGACTGAATCAAGCCTAAGAGAAAATAATGCAATAAAGAGATAAGGTAAACAAGAGATACATGAGGCTGCTGCTGGCCATACATAGTAGAGTATATAATGTTTTACAGTAGACACTTTATTTCAATTAAGTAGGAGGTAACTCTAAAATAATGATTAAAATGTATAGTATAGTAAATAAAGCAGTAAAGTAGTTATTTATTATTGTCATATACTGTTAATAGGTTTATGTGCTATACTTTTTTTTTTTTTTTTTTTTTTTTTTGGTGGTGGTGGTGGTGCTGGGAATTGCACTCGAGGCAAGCACTCTACCAACTGAGCTATATCCTCAGCCCTGTGCTATACTTTTGTATGGTTGGCAGCCCAGGTTTATACTAGCAGCATTATAAACACATGAACAATGTGCTGGCCTATGGCAAGGGCTTCGTTAGGTAACAGGAATTTTCAGCTCTATTATAATTTTATGGAACCACTCACCAAATCCAGTTATGACTGTATTTCCCAAAAAGGATCCTGGTATTTTGGCTTTAACAGTGAACTGAATGATGGAGCCTCAAAATATACATATACAACCTAATCCCTGGAACATGCGAATATTACCTTATATGTAAGAATATATATATATATATATATATATATATATAAACTTTTTTAATAAAAAATGTGACTGAGTCAAGGATTCTGAGAAGCTTTTCCTGGATTATCCAGGTAATTCCTAAATCCAACTACAAATATTAGTTTAAGTACAGTTTTGACACATAAGAAAAAAAGGAGTCAAAGTAACCACAGAGGCAGATTGGAATGACATACCACAAGCCAAGGAATTCCTGGAGCCACCAGAAACAAGAAGAAACAAAGAATGCATTCTCCCCTCCAGCTTTCAAAGGGAATATGGCCATACCCACAATACCTTATTTTCTAACTTCTGGCCTCCCAAACATCAAAGAGTAAATTTCTATTGTTTTAAGACATCTGCTTTGCTGCAATTTCTTAAAACAAGCCCTACGCAACTAATACAGTTTCTAATCACTGTTACAAAGGACTTGTTTACTGAAACAAAAACCAAAAAAAAAACCTGATTCTTTAAATTTCTGGCACAATAGGTATACAGATTCAGTTAATACCTTCTAAATTCAAATGAAAAATCCATATTCTCTAAATGGTGAAGAATCCTATTTATGAGCTATGGAACTGGAAGAGGTTGCTTTTTAGAGTTCATTTTTACCTAGTTATGACTCCAGATTTTAGACCTTCACAAACTTCATTTTACTTAATAATTTATTTCTATTATTATTAAAACAAATCAACAATTTCATTTTGAGTGGTTAATTATAGAAAACAAGGTACAAATATGATTAATTTGGCTCCCAGGTTTTGTCTTTAACAACCTGAGATGGGATACGAGTTTAGATTCATACTTACCATCTAAAAACTTTGATATGACACTCAAAATGATCATTATTTATTGGGATTATATGCATTTGACTCATTCCACCCCCCCAAAATTAACAGGACTCATTTCTTATTTCTCACCTAATGTCATACTGAAATTTTAATTTAGTAATTTTCAACCTAAATTAGTCCACACATGCAGATGTTATTTCATTATTTATTAACACTTCACTGAGAATCAAATTTGAATTTTTAAAAGCTGAAGACATCAGAAAGTGCCAAAGCACAAGTTAGGGATATGTCTCTGGACTAAAAATGGATTAATTAAAATATGCAAATGGTCAGTCTTCATCTAGAAAAACTAGAGAATTTCTACATTTGTTCAGATATGCAAATGGAAATAAACATTCAGATATACGTTCTCACAAATGGACTGAGTTAATAGAATATGCTTCCATTTTGAGGCCAAACCTGTATTCAGGAACCTGGTCCTGACTAATTTCAAGAATGGTAGAATGTTAGATGTGTGCTACACATCTAACAAACTGAAATTAAAAATTTTTAAGGTTTTTTTTTTTTTTTTCTCTTTTGCTGAATCTTTCAAATGTTCTTTCCTTGCTCTTGGGAAAATTAAAAATGTGAAATTCTATTGTGACATCTATGTAATATCTTTGAACAACTGTTATTAACCAGCATTGGATTTGTGTTAGTTTGAACAAACTCTGAAATTTGGGAGATATGTATGAAACACACCCAAAGCATTTCAGGTTCCTTCTCAGAGTGCTCACTCGAAGAAGCTGCTCAATGAACATCATAGATTATTACACACCTTGTAAAACACTTATTTAGAATTGGGGGAAAATGGTCTTCGGTTATCTTTATTTATTTATTCACAAATACTTAAAAGTGTCAAAATACATACAAGCACTAAGAATGCAGCAATGAATGACACAGAAAGTCACCTCTCTTAAGTTTTAAGTCTAGTAAGCAGCTGGGAGAATGGAACAGAGGAAAAGGGGCTGGACTAAGTGATTTTTAACTCAACATGAAACTGGTGGCTTATGCCTACAGCCTCAGCTACCAAGGAAGCTGAATCAGATCACCCAAGTCCAGGAGTTCACGGCCAGCCTGGATAACATATAGAAAATCTCATTTTAAAAAAACAAAAAACTCCAAATGAAAATTTATCCCACTTTTTTATTCATTTTCGATGATCAGAATGTCACCATAAGTGATGGCAATATCTCTTATTCCTTGGCATTTCCAAATAGCATCCTATGTGTCTTCCAAAAAAGGTGCTCAGTATTTGTTTATCTAATGCATTACTGTAGCAGAAGGTATTGGGAGGATATCAGCACATAATTCTTCAATATTTCATAAAAGATCTCTGGTTTGCTGCGATGATGATTCCAAGCAGAGGCACTGCACCCACTCCTCTTTGAGAGGTTTGTTTGTCTGCTCTCCAACTGGTCAATGTCACCACTGCAACTGGCCACATGAGGCTGTTTACATTTTGGTGATTTTGTGTTGTATTTTCAAAATGCCTTAAAAGTTTTCATGATGTATCCACATTCCTCTGCTTCATCACAAATGTTCCTTCACGATTATTTTGAAAAGTATATTACAGTCAAGAATTTCTGCTTCCACTGCATTATACATGAACTTTTCATTTTTATATTAAGTATAGTTTTCATATCTACTTCCTAAACAAGGCTGATGTCCACGTTTTGCTTTGAAGCTAAAGCAATGATGAGAAAAACACCTATGCAACAAATAACATAAGATGTTAGCCAACTTCTCTAAGATCCTGGTATGGCTGATCTGTCATTCTTTATCTGCCTTATAATTTTCTTTTGTTTTCTAGAAACTACAAAATTTCCATCTACCTTTAAGCATTCTGGTATTTGTTTCATGACATTCTATCAATTAGTTAATCAAATCCTGGTTCCCTATTATAGAAAACATTATACTTTAAGTCTAAAAATGATACTTTTTAATTATTCTTTTAAACACAAGAACATCCTAATAGAACTTCAGTATTAAACTTTACTGAGAGTAAATAAGCAAGATGAATGGTGGCAGGGTTGCGGGGAGAAAGAAACACAAAGCATTTCCACACACTAGCCAACAGAAAATAACATCTTAGCAATTTAATGAAGAATAAACTGTTAGATTAGTTTACATAGCAGTAGATATGTTGTACAGAATTACTCAATCTGTACTCTGCTTCCTGCTGGGTTAAATGTAAGCTAAATTATTATTTTGCTTACATTTACACCCTTGTAAATTGTGAAAGCAGAGCTTTCTTTTTAATCTGTTTCTGCACTATAGTAAAAAGTCTCCAGTTGTACACACCACACTGTATAGAACACAAAGTTAAGTAATAACTATTTTAACAAAGTGTAGTGATGGAATTTTAAACTACTGCAAAGAAAGGGATCAATTTAAGAAGATAACTTCATCAGAAATTTTATAACTTCCTTACTATAAGTATTTTCCATTTTATTATACCATACTCTTTAAATATTTAAAACAATGTAATATCCCACATTGTATATACACTGTGTAAATAACCTTAATGAATATCAAATATGGAAGTAAAATGTCCATAGGGTAAATCTACTCACCATGTATGTCTAGCACCTACCACTGAGCAGGTTAGCAATAACCATTAATGAATAAATAAATAAAACTCATCTCTTAATCAAAATAAGGATTAAATTTATAGAGGAAAAGTTCTCCCAAACACAGAAATCTCACTATGATATAATTCTATATGGTTCAATTCATTTTAAAGTTAGAAAAACCTCATGGATATGGTATACAATAATGGCCTCTCACTATGGCAGTAACTGGGAACTGGCCAACAAGGCAGTAGTGCTTGCCTATCAGGAAAAGGCCTGTGCGATGTGAGAAAACTTAAGTGATTCAACCCACCAATCCCATCCCTATATTAAAATCACTGTCTTATGGAATAAAAATTAATGAAACAGGATGAATTCTTGCCAGTAGTCTCTCCTGTAATAAATGTCTAGTAGTACGGGATCCTAAAATGACACTGCATCAAATCCATGAATTCTATTATTCTGAGGGTGAATCCATGCCCTTCATAACTCTTCTCTTTCTTCCTTTGTTTTTCTTAGACAATATACTTAGCTTTGTATCAGAGCAAGTTAAATGGTAGGAGGAAGTGTTGAGAAAAAAAAGAGAAGGAAACTTCAAAGTTCTTAGCCAACCACTGTCCCCAGGCTTCACCCATAAAAGTTCTCTTCTCATTAACACTGAGAGAAGAATGCTATAGTATCTTCACTTCACAGAGACACAGAGAGGTGCTGAGATACAGGAAGCAGTAGCATAGGGCAGAGTTGAGACTTGATTGAAGAGCTACTTAAACCAACAAAATTCTACTCTACCACCCTGTTCACACTTTCAAAATTAACTGGTTTTATACAGTAGTTAAGAGCACATACTCTGAAGTTGAACCTCTCAGGTTCGAATGTCAGTTCTGTAACTCACTACTTACTGAATGACAGATAAGGAATGTCACTTAATATCTCTGCACAGTAGCTTCCTCTTCTGGAAAATGGGAATACTAATTAAATTAGTTTTATAAAGCACATACAGTAACATCTGGCTCATAGTAAACAATCACATAACATTCATTAACCGAATAAAACATCTTATAGTAAAGTGAAGAAAAGCAATCAAAAGACATTTTGTGAGAGCCTAAGATGTACATACAATTCATGAGACTACACAAAATTAAGTTTTTAAAATAAAATGGAGTTGTCTAAAATTATCCATGTTCCACATAAGTTGAGCAAATTAGGTGCTGGTTTTGGGTGCATAAAATTTCAATTTTTGTATTCACCTTCCTTTAGTCCTGTTGTCACCCCCATTATTACTGATAACAATGAACTGCATATCATTTATGCTTATCCCATTGAAATCTCTAGTCAAAAACTGATAATACCGTCATAGAAATCCTCTTTCTTAATTTAATACAAAGTATCTCCAGGGTTGGGGGGATTCAAAAACACTTCACTGAATTTAGAACTAAATATTTCAATGTTTCTTTCAAAATATCCCATAAGAAACTTACTACACAGAAAAAGAAAAAGGACACATTTCATTGTTTTGACATAAGGCCTTTCCCACTCTTCCTTTTTTATTGCACAATTTAATCATTTCATCTCAAATACTCTGAATAATGTATTCAGATGTATTAAGATGCATTAATTTTAGGCTTTAAAAGCGGTTTAGGAACAATAATATACTTCAACTTTTGATACCAAGAAATTATTCTTGATTTATATTTTATTATTTCTATTTATACTGTTGTTATTTGGTAATGGAACTGAACCCAGTGATACTTTACCCCTGAACCACAACCTCATTCCTTTTTGTTTTTTGAGACTTGCTAAGTTGCCCAGGCAGACAGTAAGTAAACTGGTGATCCTCCCGCCTCAACCTCCCAAGTTGCTGAGATTACAGGCATGCCCCACCACATCCAGATTGATTTATATTTTAAAGGTGTGTTTATGCTTAAGTATACAAAACTGAAGGATATGTATGCTTTCATTTCAGTGACTGCTGCTATATACTCAAAAGTACTGCTGTAAATAATTCTGAACATTAAATATCTACTATCAAAGACACATTAAAAGTAAAACGTAACCAAGTAAAATTATCTTAACTTTCTCAGGTTATTTTCCTATTTTCTTTGTAATGTTACAATTTGTAACCAGTCATCTATTATCACTCTCTCAGGAAAAAACTAAATATGCTTAAACTTCTCAACTGAAGTATACAGATATATTTAAAAAACAAAAGAAATGTAATCACAAATCAAAAACTATTCCATTACGCAAACAAGCTCTTTCTGTTCCTCTAAACAAGCTTATAGATGAGATAAATACCAGAGAAGCTGTTGCTCAATGTTAAAAATGAATTTACTTACCTTGGCCCTCTGAGGGCAGTATTACCTAAGACACAGCCAGAATTTTCAGAAAAATAATCTTTACCTACCATTCTAATAAAATACAAAAATTTTAAAATGAAATGGTTAAAATTTGCTCATTTTACTTAAGTTTTACATCTTCATCATTATTTATCTCTCTGTAGGCATAATAATGCTTGTTTTCAAAAATTTCTAGTAACTTTAAGAGGAAATTTTCTTAAAAGCAAGACATCAGGAAAGAAAACCCCTTGAAGTCTCGTATCATTGAAGTCACTCAAAATGCTATAAAATAAAAAAGTTATATAAATAATTCTGCACTGTGTAAACACTTTATTAAATTCCTTCAGTAACATTCTCTATAGAACAGTTTTTTTAAAGACTATGGAACACCAGAATATGCAATCATTCAGTAAAGATATAGTAATTTCAAAGACATTATATCTAGTTCCAAAGTTTCTTCTCAAAAGTAGCCCAAAGTCAATTGGTTCATTTGTTACAAAATCATTCATTTATAACTAAAAGATAAGTACAAAGGGCAAATTGACAAGGTAGGGTCAAAGAACGCACTTAAATGTTCATAATTGATTCTGAAAAGTGTAAAAAATCTTTACATGGAATAAGGATTATCAATTTACTTTCTAGAATCTAAGTCAATGCACATTGGATGTTTCACTCCTTTTTCTTAGAAATTACCTATTTTCAAAAAGTAGGAAAAAAAGTTTTCTCCAATTCAGTCTCACTTATCAAGACTTTTGCAAAAACACTAAATAACTCTTGAATAATTCAGTGGTCTGACAGACCTTTAATTTAAGAACTTAAAAGTCCTAATCTTCATATCAGAGTTTTATTAAGTGTTGATTATCCAAGACTAAACTTCCCACCACTGACCCTACAAACAAAAACAAACAAAAAAGTTAGTTTAAAGAAACTGACCCACTGAAGAGAGAGAAAAATAGGTAAACAAAAAATTTACTTTTGGGGCTCGGGAGATAGCTCAGTTGGTAGAGTGCTTGCCTTGTAAGCACAAGGCCCTGGGTTTGATCCCAGCACCCAAAAAAAAAAAAAAAAATTTACTTTTCACAGGGCAAATCACCTGATACATGGTGGCCATTTAGTGGAAAGGTACTTTTATTTGGATACTTTTAAGGAAAGTCTTTGCTTCTGTAACTTAAGGTATAATTCTCCACTCAGGATCTATGTCATTATCTAGCATAATTTGAGTAAATGGGATTTTAAAATTTATAGTACTAGTTAAACAGTTTTATACTTCTTTTATATATATATATATATATATATATATACACACACACACACACACACATATATATGTTTAGTTGCCAATGAACCTTTAATTTTTTATATGCGGTGCTGAGAACCAAACCCAGTGCCTCACACATGCTAGGCAAGCAATCTACTACTGAGTCATAACTCCAACCCCAGTTTTATACTTCTTAAGGTATAAAATATCATTGTATGATCAAAAGAAAAAATTAAAATTAAATTACAAATCCTTTTGTACTGAAATAAAATATAGATGAGCTATTTTAATAAAGTCAGATGAATATTCAGGAAATGCGAGAAGGGAAAGGTCATTTTATATTTTTTCTGTAATAAATATATATACACTTAAGTCTAAATATCTCTTCAGAAAGATGCCAGGAAACAACAGCTGCTGTTCTATCGTTTTCACTTAAAAGTATAAAATTATGAACTTCAATGCTGTGTTCTACTCTCAAACAAATAAGTGACATGCTGGGCCGAAAAAAAAAAATACATGAACTTCATGGTTTATGCCTTTCCCACCTTTATATCTTGATCATGGTCTGTTCTAAAAAGTCCTACCAAGTTTACCAACAACTTTAATCAGATTTCTTAAAACTAAAACACATTAAAAATTTTAAGCCAAAACACTTTGCAAGATGCCTTAAAGAACATGTCAGACAGTGAAATACTCCTCTGTTTTTAACATACTGGTCAATATTTTAAAAATTACTATTCATGCAGGATTTTTCTAAGCAAATTTCAAATATATCTGTATACCACTGAAGATAAAGGTTCTTAAAGGTCTCTTTTTTTGTGCTGTTTTTCTGAAAATATATTAAGAACAGTTTTATTGATTTGTGAAAATGTCCTCAGTATTTTAAAATAATTTTATCCTCATCTATGGCACAAGTCTATAAGCTACAGAATATTCCCACTTGGTTACCTAAGTTGTTTTTGGTAAACATACCACTATTCTGTTTCAAAATTAGACTGTAACAATTATCTCTGTGTGAATATTGGCATCAATCGCATGTGCTGTTAAACATTAAATTATTCTTAAATGAAACTAGCACTACATTCAAAGTGAGGTGTATTTTCCCAGTATAAGCAATTAATTCTTTAAAACCAAAACAGAACTTCTTAGGCACCACACCCAGTACTGTGAACCATTCTTAGATACTGAATTAGGCAGTTTTCCCAGGTACAACATCCCTTGACTTGCCATTCAAACTTACTGAGTAATACATAGTGGAGGGAATGCTTGACAGAAACAATTTGAAAAGACCTTAAAGAATCACTACCTACATCTCCGAGAGAATTAATCATACTCTACTGAATTTACTGTCTCAGGCCAACCAAAGTCATTTCCCTTTATTCCTCCACGAAAACACTTCTGTTTATCCCAGCACTTTCATCCCTATGGAAACTTGATCTGTTTCTCCATCTGCAAAATAAAGAGTCCTGACAATCAAATAATGCTTTAAAATGCCACAAGGACATGAGATGTTATTTTTTATTGTTTGTTCACTATAATAACTACATTTTTAAACTGTAATGTGTTCTACAATCTTACTTTAAAAATAATTATATCCCAAACGCAGCTTAAATATTGGCCACAACAGAGAAAACGTAGCTCCAAAACAATTTGAGATGAGAGTTTACCAAAAATCAGAGTAAACAATCTTTAATTATCCACACATCTTTTTGGTTAATATAAGTCCAAATGGGAAAAAAAGAAAATTAAGAGAAAAAGAAAAGTGAAATAAAAAATAAAAATCAGAGCTTCTCCTTTTGTTTTCTAGTTATTTTCATTAATACTGTGATTGGTTTTGAAATTTCACAAAAATTTGAGGGATTCTAGAAATTATCTTTGAAAAATTCAACCTAACAGCACCATGTCCTCTCAATTATTTAAGGCCCAAGTGATAAAACAAACATTTAAGTAAATATACTTATTTGTACCTACATATAAATGTTATTACAGCATTTAGAAGCATCCCAGATAAATCAAATTTCTAACACCTAATGATAAAAATGAATCAGAGGGAAATATACAATCAACTCATTAATGCCTAATGAAAATGCAGGTCTGTCATTTATAGAATGAAGAACAACCAAGAAAAAAATATTAACCAAACAGGCCAGGTTATTATACAACTCTTTCACAATTAGGAACATCTAAAATCAAAAGCATTATGGAAATACTTAGTAAAATAAATTTGGTACTAACTCACCCCTAGTGGAAGGCAGTAAAAAAAATCCATTCTTAAATAACAGTTTAAATACTGACTAGTGTTAAACTGTTAATGTATGAATTAAGAGCACAGCAATTCAACTGATTACTTAATCAAAAGCTCCTGTTATCTGTTAGCAGTTCATTCCTAAAGTTAACCAAATGGGCTTGCTACCATCTATATGAAGAAATAAGAAAGTTTGTATTGCCATTTAAAGAAGTTGCTTTCTAAAACTAGACATGAATAAGGGAGGGAAGAGGAAGTATTAAACCCCTAAACTAATTAACAAAATAAGGGGAGGGGGGAGGCAGGAAAACAATGATAATTAGTATGTACCCTTGGTTAACCAAATCCACACATACATTCATTCTGTATATGCACAAACATCAGCAGCATCATAAACCGTCTCAAGTTCTAGCCATTATTCAGTTCGACATCTGCACATGTTTATGCGTCTCTCCAAACAACCTCTTGAACACCCTGCTGGAGCTGTCATTTTTTTCTTCTCCCTATCTGGCAGATGGCAAGTCAACAATCGGCATCAACAGCAGCCGAATATCTCCCCCTCCATCCTACCCCCCTAAACAGACACAATAATAACTTCTTTGTGCTTCCCTACAATGCAGCTGCTTAAACCATTTCGCTACAAGGCTGCTTTGCCTTAATAAAAAAAAAAAAAAAAAATCCCTTCTGTCAAGTCTAAAAAGCAGCATAATGTTAAGCAAGCTAAAGCCACAGCACAGCTGCAAACGGGCAGACACATTGACAGCTCCTCCCTTAACAAAGCCCTGTGAATTGAAGGGGGTTCATCTGAGGCTCACACAGTAATTAGTATAAAAAAGTCCGACAGCCTCTATTATGCTAAGGGAGAAAAAAAAAAACTGGACAGAACTGGGCTGCTGTTTTGCGTCAAGAGTTCTGCTGCGGAGTAGATAAATCATGTTGGGTTTTTTCCTCTCTTTTTAAAGACAGTAATAAGGAGGATGAGAGAAGCTAATTTGAAAACTTGGACACAGTAATTGTACCATATGGTGAGCATTTATCCTTTCTGAAATGCACGCTAACAGTCACTTACATGCACACTGCTTTGTTTTACAGTTGTTATTCTCTCTACCATATTCATAAAATGGATTTGAATATCTGATACTCAAGAGAAGTTGTATGTAATTAGTAACAGAACTGCCTAGGTTTAATTTACTGGCCTTACACTACAATCTAGTAAAATGCAAAACAAAATTAAACAATGTGTCCACTTTATAAAATGATTTTTCCTTAACGCAATAAAAAAAAACATAAATATGGGTTCATTGGAGGGTTTCTAAGTGTATTTTGAAAATTCAACCAAATAAAGTATGGTTCTTGGTAAGATTTCTACAGACAAATTTCTAAGATACTATGTCACCATGAGAATGAGAATGACCTTTCATTAAGATCATCTGTTTAATTTCACCAAAGCACATGTAACTCTGATTCATATATCTATAGATAGATAAATAATTAGTAAATCCAGAAGTAACATAATTTTCGTGTAAGTGTAGTCAATTTTTTTCAAGGAATTCTGTCACTTATTAAAAAGCTATTAAGTAGGAGGTGCCAAACATTTGTGCTAGGCACAGAAAGTAAAATATGATATAGAAAAGTTTTCATATTTATAAAGTAAATCTAAACAAACTGACAATATTTTTTGTCTACTTCAAAATTCTATAAAAATCTGCCTACTCTTGGAAAAAAGACTTAAATAGTATTAATGCATTATTTGTCAAGGTCCTATATTCAAAATAATATTTTTCTGACATAAAAACTGAAAAAAAAATACGTTTAAACAGAAGTAAATTGATTTTAATACTAGGCTGTATGTCCCTTTAGATAAAAATGTTGTGTTTACCTAATATAAACTATGTTCTAAACACTCTGACACTTACTAGAACTCATAGGAACCCCTTGATATTAGAGTAAAAGCATTGGTCTGAATTACAACAATTCACCTGTGAAAGTACCCTTCTAATTAATATTTTTTAGACATTAAAAGTAAAATATTTAAAATATTTTAATTTCTACTTCAGCCCAGAACTCAGGGGTCCCCAATTAAGCCTGAAGTAATGTGTGTTTTTAAAATACATACATCAGCAGTAATTTCCCAATATTGCTTTGTAGCATCGTGGCCCCACAGAGGAAATTAAACATAATTACATTCAGAAAAAACAAGGAATCCTGTATGAGACACTGATAATTTTTTTTAATAATAAATATCTACTTTGCACCGCCCCAAAAGAAATCACCACCCACAATGGGTATAGTAGCTTCCCTTAATGCTACTAGTACTATGCCACAAAATCAATTTACCTCAAAGAGAAATACTTCAATTTTGTGACAGTTTACTAAATATTTTCAAATATTAATGGGTCTTAAAAGTTCATAAAGCTGGATCAGGAATGGTTTGACATATGCGGTTGTTTTGTTTGGAAAACATTTGACCAGCAACACATGTCTGGTTCTGTATAGTTCAAACCAGGTGAACACTACAGTATTGACAAGGTCATGACATTGGTGTTAAAAAAAAAAAGAGAGAGATCAATCTACACAGAGGGTAAAATCTTTCCTTTTCTAGAAATGTACAAACATCATATAATAACTATTCTAGATAATTAAATGAGAAAATACAGCATTTTTATAAAAATAGGTTAAAGAATATGACCAAAGATACTCTTGAAATGTTTGTAAGCTGAAACCTCTATCTAGTTATAATACAAATGAGAAATACAGCATTTTTATAAAATAGGTTAAAGAATATGACCATAGATACTCTTGATATGTTTGTAAGCTGAAACCTCTATTTAGTTATAATACTCAAGGTGAATACAGATCTGAAAATGTACTGGAATAATCGACGGGCTTGACTTCTAAAAAGTAGTTGTTACAGCATCTGGTCAACAGTTTTTCTTAGTTAAACCTAACAATTTCCAAACTATTTGAAAGCATTTTGCATTACGTTACTGACATAAGTACAAAAAAATTATTTGCTTATAGTGATAAATTTAGAATATTTTAAAAGCTTCTTCTAATAAGAAGTATTTGCCAAGAGGATAAATAATTTTTAAGAACAACTTCTCCTTCATGTAATCATAACTCGCACACCCTTTCCCTAAGGGGAGAACTAAACTGAGACAGGATAAAGAGGTTAAGAAAATGTTCAGTGATACTAAGTGTAGAAGGCATTCTCTTTGATTTACCTATAATGTATTTAAAAGCTCATATATGTCACAAAAGTAACGAGTTGATGCTTTCTTGTTAAATATCAATAACTGAAGCTCTCAAAAGAAATTTAACAAGTACCAAGCACAATCTTCAAAGATTGTAACACACCACCCAGAAAATAATGTGGTAGTCTACTGATATACAAACAATGATGGAAAACCCTGATCCAAAAATGAGATACAAGAAAACGAGCATATTCATACAGGATTTCTTAGTAGAAATTCCAGTAATGCATTAGGTTACAACAAATTTCATTTCTATAATAAAAGCAAAACAAGCAGTAAGAATACCTATCTCAGAATTTCAAATTGAGAGCGTTCAGAATTTAGAAAAGGAATAACTACTTAATATTTTATAAGAATGATGTATAAAGAATGGGGAGGAGAGATCATATCTAGAATGGTACTCAAATACATGAGTATGTGTCTATGATATAACCCCGATACCTATCTTTAACCTTAGTGCTCTATTAGAGTTCTTTCAGTTCCACGGGGGGAAAACCCGATTCAAACTAATAATAAATGGGTTACAATAAAGTGGGTTATTATTGTAAGAATACAAATATTTCATCCAAGAAAAGGAGCTGTAAACATACACCCTGTCCAAGTTAGATCTGGAAAGTGATGGACCCACACTGCTTTGTCTTCCTCAGACATTCTAGGAGGTCTGTTGTCTTGCCTCTATCTTTCTCTCCAATTCCCCCTCTCACCCTAGATTCATCGCCTGTCTGCTGCATTTTCACTCTCTACCCACCAGCGCTTCAGCTTACAGGTGTTGTTCCCTTATAAGCTCAGCTTGCCTAGCTCTTACTGGAATTCTACCCCTGACAGTGTTATAGCTTCACTTCATCTCTTAGCTGCTTCTGCATTTTACCTCCCCAATTCCTTCCTGGAGTTCTTGGGTCAAGTATATACCAATTGGCTTGACTAAGGGCAGGAATGTCTACTCCAAACAATAGGAAGGGTAGGTAGAACAGCTTCCCTTAGAAAGGGCTAAGGATGAATGAAGCAATAAAGTCACTGGCATCACTGGTGGGGGTGGGTACAGATATGGAAGAAGAGAGATATTAAACAGGCTTCTTGTTGGCTGAATTAGTCTTAGCAGTTAGAAAAACAACTAAAATTAAAGGTTTTAAAGACTAAATCACCAAATATGTTAAGAAAATAAAAACAACAAAAAACTGATTTTTGTTTGACCACTAGACAGAAACACTAAGGAATCCAGATAGGAGTCATTTGAGTATGCTCTTTACTCTTAGTACATAAAATGTGGGATATTTTTATACTGTTGAATAGTTTTCATATATTAAAGAGTAACTCTGTGGCAAAAGGATACAAGTTACTTGCATATAATTGCAATCTATTTTATTAACTTTTAGTTACTAATATACATTTTTAAGAATCCTGTCTAGTGATTTTTAAATTGTGTGTCAAGTTTTTAAAATATTCAAAGACTAGGTAGTATCAAAATACCTGAAGTGCTGGCAACTGCATGTGAAAGACAGTTAAGGTTCCAAATATTTATTTACTTTGTATACTTTGGTTTACCATTTATTTTGCCAGAGATTGAAAGTTTAGCTGATCCTAGAAAATTATTAATACCAAAGGTAGTTAATTCCTTCATAAGATATTAGTTGTAAAAGCACTACACAGGTTAAAATAATGGCTTCTCTTCAGCAGACAGCACACAACAAGAAGATGTTAAGCTCAAGAGTTTCAAAGGTAGAAATATCTGATGACAAAAGAGAGGTACTGAGCTTCCTATTATTGGATGCTCATATGTTAAAGATAGTATAAAAGAAATTTCAGTTTTGAGTGATAGATTGTACTAAATTGCTATTTAGACCACTAAGATTCTAGGCTATTCTGGGTTTATAATGTATTAGGAAACCATTTAGATTTAGAGCTAAATTTAGAGCTGTTAGGAGACATACCACCTATGAACCAGTTCCTTTGACTTCAAATCCATTGTTGCTCCAACTAATTTATATAATAAAGCATGCATTCTGCATTATACTTGTAAAAAAATTTTGGAATCTCAAACCTTTAGTAGTATTTCTATTTTTAAAATAAACTATAAATTAGAATCTATTTCTTCTAAACATACAACAAAAAATGAGCCTCTGCACTACTAAAACACAAGTAAATGTAGGGTAAAAAAGAAAGCGCCAATATCTTTTTATACTGCAATGCCCTACACAAGAAAAAGAGGAACTTTCCCCTTCAATTACAGGTAGCATTTGCTTCCCTTTCTATACCCAAGGCTCAACTGCTGGTTTTAAAAGAGTTTCATCTGTATCTAAAGCAGCTATCAACAGTGGGTATAAAAATCCATACATCTTCTAGTCATTGCCACCATGCATACAACTTGGGATGCCAGTGCTAGTAAGGCAATGACTGCACATACTCCTTTTGCATCATTTACGTGGAAGATGAAAATTTAAAACATGTCAAATAGTATATTTTTAATTTCTAGCTATTGAGTCTTCACTTTAAAGCTTTTTTTTTTTAAAAAAAACTGTTTAAGCCACATTTTAGTTATGTGTTTTACTGTTTGATTAAATTCATTTTGAGGCTCAAATGGTTAAATTTTATCTGCTGCAAATATGAAAAGTGTTAGTAAAATGAATTGATGAGGTTTTCCTTTTTAAATATTCTATCCAATATTTCACATACCCAAAACAAGGTAATTTTCACCTATATTTAGGTGTTGTAAAAATACAATACATTGAATTTTGTATGTAAATAAAATAGTAATACAACTATTTTCATGTACATAAAAGAATGGCTCAGCTGGGCGTAGTGGCTGTAATTATAATGTCTATAATCCTGGCAGCTCAGGAGGCTGACGCAGGAGGATCCAGAGTTCAAAGCCAGTCTCAGCAACTTAGTGAGGCCCTAAGCAACTCAGTAAGACCCTGTCTCTAAATATGAAAAAGGGGATAGGGATATGGTTAAGCACCCCTGGGTTCAATCCCAGTACCAAAAGAGAAAAAAAGAAGAAAAAAGAGAGAGAAAGAGAGAGAATGGCTCATTAGAGAAATAGTTCAAGTAAAAGGAATCTAAATCCCAGCACATAGGACATATATGTTTGCAACACTGTTCATTCAAATACTATTACCTTCCTCTGGATATCATGCATGTCAAGATAATCATTGCAATAAACAAAAAATACACTAGCAAAATGCATATGGAATGTGGCAAAAAATCCCAGTGGCCCAGGAGGCTGAGGCAGGAGGATTACAAATTCAAGAACAGTTTCAGCAACTTATCAAGACCCTGTCCAAAATTAGAAAATAAAAAGGGCTGGGAATGTGGTTCAGTGGCTAAGTGCCCCTGGGTTCTATCCCTTGTGTGTATGAGTGTGTGTGTGTGTGTGTGTGTGTGTGTATATAAAAACACGAAAAACAAACAAAAACCAATAGTGTTTAAAATCCTATCCAATTCCCAGAGACTGATTTTCTTATTCTCTAAGGTCCCCTACTCCAGCTCCCAAGGATTGCTCTCATTTGTTTATACTGCAACTATCCACTATCTCTAAGGTTTTTTTTTTTTTAATCACTTCCTCATCACAATATTTCAAATTATTTTCATTATCCTCTATTCATCTTTCATTGAATTCAACACTTGACTCCTCCTCCAAATGGAGTCACACCCGATTTCTCATTCCCCAGAACAACTCTGTTTTCTTAACTGCCAATTTCAATTTCTAACAAATAATAAATTTTGAAAGAACTATTTACTCTAACCAACACTAAATTTGTTGATGAAGGTAATGTTGGCTACTTAAAGAGATAAATCATGAGATTTTAGTGGTTTAACCCATGAAAGTTTTACTTCAAGTTCATGTAAAGTCAAAATAAATGTTCCATTTCCTTGAGTGTTTCTCCTCCAGATAGTGATTCAGGGACCCAAATTTTTGTCCTTCTAGAGGCTCTACCATCTCCTTGGTTTTAGGATTGCCGTCAGAAAAGACTAACAGGATTGAACATAGGAGATGTTTATGAGTCAAGTCTGTAAGTGTCATGAATCAACTGTGTTCATATTTGACTAGTCAGAACTCCGTCTTAGGGCTACAACTAACTTCAAGGAAGCTAGGAAATACAGTCTAGATTTGCACTAATGCAGCAATGGGGGTAGAAGTGGTAAGTGCAATTTAGAGAACAACTATATTGAACATCAATTCTAAGTACGTACATAAATTCTTACTTAACTGCCCTGTTGTTATGAGAGACACATAAGAAAAAAAGAAACCATATATCTAAAGATGGTTAAAATAGTAAATTTAATAAAACAGGAAAGAAGGGAAAGGGAGGGAAGGAAAGCAATCTCTGCTTCTAAACCTTAGTTTTACTAGGACTTCATAGGAATATAATAGTAAAGAACACTTCAATATATATAGTACTAAATCAAAGTTAAGCTAGTGTCAAAATACACAAAAGACAAGTAGAATCATTATATGCTTTACAATGTTACATAATTGTGTGATTTTTATCCCAAATAGGGTCTCATTCTGACTTAGCCTGGTCTAAAGATGTAAAGAAAAAAAAAAAAAAATAAGACTTGATAATGTAACAATATTGTCTTAATTCAAGAGTGAAACTAATTAAAAAGTTATTCTCAAATATAAGTATCTTTTAAAATTATAAAGTAGATAATTTTAAATAATTTAACTAAGGCTTAATGCAATTTGGGGTCAATCAAAATGTCAACTCTTCCTTTTCTCCTTTTATTTTTTATATCTTCCCAAATATTCCAAAGGTTCACAGTATATCTCGCACAAAATAAACACCTAACGACCATTCTTTTGAAGTATATGCTACAACACATTCCACTAGTAAATAGCACTACCAAATATAAATAAGTAGTACCCTTACAATTCTTAAATTTTAAAATTTTTACCTCATGTGAAGATAAGAGGGTTAATAACCCTGGGAAATGTATTATATCACACAATCCTATCATTCTGATACATTCTATTCACACAATCAAAGAATGTCAGTACTAGAAGAAACAGATATTAGTATAACATTAGATAAAGCTTTCAGTTGCTCCTGGACCAGGTAAATTGGAGGTAAGATTACCCTTCAGATAAATTTTTATAAAAGTAGGCAAATTATAATAATTTTCAATATTATACCAGACTTAAATTTCTATATATTGTATAATAAAAATCTCTAAAAGAGCCAAGCATAAAACATTCCAAACAATTTCCAAACACATTTTGTATATGAATACATTTTAATTATACAGTTTTACACAGCACAAAAGGTCAAGACAGGTGTTATGTTACTCTCATGATCCAAATGTTTAACATTAAGAACAATTTATATATTTTGACACATCTTCTATATTAATGTTACAAGTATTAGAAGGCTTAAGTTTTTGTATTTTGATTATATTTAAACTGGTTATTATTAGAACTACATAATTCAGAGAAAATTCAATACATTACAACAGCAACAATTAAATTTTATTTTGTAATATAAAATAATTCCATTAAAGCAGATCCATCTGAATTTTATATCTAAACATACTCTTACACATGTTCATGAGTAAAAAGCATATAAATGAGATAATAAGGAGAAAACAATTACCTAAATTTGTTTTACAAAAGGTATTCTCTCATCACATAGTTTCACCATTTTTGGTGACCATCACACCTCCAGAACAGAGCCTAAGTAAAGTCAAAGAAGGCTCTGACATTACACATTGAAAATCAACAAATTCTTTCAGACTAACAAGAAAAATAAATTCCAAGCAGAACCACCCTGGATATTCGAATGACCTGACCAACTCTCACTAGAAAAAGAGGGAAATTTTCCTTTTAAAGGCAAAGAAATAATGTAAAGAATCAGGTTTTCAATAAAATATCAACTCAGAAAATGAAAAGTGACAAATTATACCTCAAACTGTGTATTTTATTATACATGAGCAATATTAAAACAAAATCATGATAGATACCTTGTATAGGAAGTAATCTTTCTCAAGAAATAAGTCTGGGCACCCACTTTCAAAATTATCAAAGTCACTTTTCATTCAGTGTTATTTTCAGTTAAAATGTTCATGGTGAAACTGTTGATATACATGTGTTCTCTCCTTTTTAAACACATCAGTTTACAAGTAATAAAAAATTTGAAAACAATTTATAAAAATGACTAGATGTTGTTATGTTCAAAATAAACCATAAATATTTACCCAGCTCTTACTAGGTTCTTTATCAAGAAGTATTATTAAAAGAAGCTAAAAACTCAATTCCAATATGATGAAAATAATGTCGGCTGGCATAGGAGAGTGTTTTGAAGTGCTTTCTGAATACCTCAGTCTCACACTCAAATCAGGAGCATCTGTCCACCAACTGTCAAGATAATGTCTAGCCTAGGAGTTTTCCTGAATTCATCACTATTCATAGATGCCTGTCACTACTCAAAAAGAAGGAAAGAAAGAAAGAAAGAAAAAGAAAGAAAGAGAAAGAAAGCAAGCAAAGGAAAGGAAGGAAAAGAAAAGAGAGAGAGAAAAGCAAAGCCAAGTCATACTTTCAAAGTTATTTTCTTTTTCTATGTCCTAGAGATATGAATATAGAATTTATCACTGTGACACCAGTCTGCTCCAAATCAACTGCCCCTCCAACTCTAGATCTGAGAATATAAGTCAAATTTTTTCTAGAAATTATATAGCTCACTCACTAGCTATAATACTTCTCACCTTATATTACTACTAACAATCCCATCCCTATACTCAAAGTACTATCCAGCCATCAACCTCTATGAAAAATGGCACAAAAGAGAATAAAAATTGTTCTTACTGGCTGCTTTTTATGAAACATTACAAAATTCAAATTAAATAGTATCTCTCAAGAAAATTCATTTAAAATTGAATCCTACAAAATATAGGATTTTTTAAACCTTATTTCCCAAGTCAGATATAACGTATTCCATTTTATAACATATAAGTAATCTCAAATTACTATACCTAGAAATCCATTTCTGAGTCAATGTAACAATGCTGTAACAATGGGAACAGAAGACAGGGCCCTAGTTTCTGAAGTCCTCAAAGGCAAAAGTCCATACCCAGTAAACAACTGAGAAAGCTGAGGATGTAACTCAATGAGAGAGTTCTTGCCTAGCATGCATAAGGCCCTAGGTTTGGCACCTAGCACTGAAGAAAAGGAAAGAGCAGAGCTGAGACAATATTAGACAAAACAAAAAATATTTAAAAATTAAGATGGGGTTACATGAACAATTAAGAGAATGTAAGACTACCCCTTTACTGAATGTGCAAATGTACTGTTTTCTGCTTTACAAAGTAACAAATTTTGTTAGTTGTATCTTTCTTTTTAGTTTTTATAAAAGACAGTAGAGAACTACTAGGTAAGCAAATCAGTAATCAAGATAAATAAAACTAGTAAGTTAGTTTCCAAAGATTTTTTTTTTTCAAATAGAAGAGGAATATTTTTCTACACTATAAAAATTATGGTACCTTAGTATTATTTACATTTTTGACAAAATTATATGTATACACCCTAAGCTCAAACACATTAATTTCAATCACATGAGAATAGGTCTTAAACTTTAGTGAAAATATGACTTTACTAGGAGTACTTAATGCAAATACACCCATCTTCCAGGATACCAACTCTAAACATTTTAATTGCACTTTTAACAAGCATTCCAGAGCATTCTAAGTTAGATGAATTATAGCTTACTTACTTAAGAACTAAATTTCCTGTGTGAGAAAAAACTTGAATTTTAAATTAAAAATCCATACTTTCATTCAGCAAACATCTGGTCAACAAAATACTTAAAAGGTACCAGAGGCAGGTAAATAAAAGTCAACTAATGGAAGGATATGGGGAAAAGGTATCCTCACATATTCCTTGTACAACTGCCAATTAGAGCAACCACTCTGGAAAGCAGTATGGAGACTGCTCAAAAAACTAGGAATGGAACCACCATTTGACCTGGTTTATCACTTCTAGGTATATATCCAAAGGCGTTAAAATCAGCATCCTGCAGTTATGCAGCCACATCAATGTTTAACGATTGTGAGCTCAATTCACAATTGTTAAGCTATGGAACCAACCTAGGTGCCCTTCAACAGATCAATGAACAAAGAAAATGTGCTATATATAAACAATGGAATATTATTCAATCATAAAAGAATGACTTAATGACTTTTGACTTTTGCCAATAAATGGATGGATCTGGAGACTATCACATGCTAAGTTAAATAACTCAATCCCCCAAAACCAAAGGTCAAATATTCTCTAATATGTGCATGCTAACAAACAACAAGTGGCGTGGTGGGGGGACAGAAGTTCAGTGGAGTAGATAAAGGTGAATGAAGGGAAGGTAGGGGATAGGAATAAGAAAGATAGTGGAATGAATGTGACATAACTTTCCTATGTACATATGTGAATACACCATATGACTATATCATATACATTCATATATGAATCTCAGCATTGTATACATCCAGAAGACTGGGATCCTAATTAGAATATGCTATACTCCATGTTTGTATAAATATGTCAAAATATACTCTACTGTCATGTATAACTAAAAAGAGTAAAAAGTTCAACTATTATCCTAAGATATTTTAAAAGAGAATAAATCACGTACATAAGTAACAAAACTACCATAAGTACTCCAGCAGTGATGTTGCTTATTGCACATAGAGATTTGTAAGAGTCGAAGGTGGAGACATGACAACATACCAGCTCTTCAGTGGCAACTAAAGAAATTAAATGTTTAATACAATGGAGAAATGATAGCCTGTTCAACAAATGATGCTGGCAAAACTGGAAAGCCATATACAGTAAAATGAAATTAAACCTCTCTCTCTCAACCTGCACAAAATTCAACTCAAAATGGATCAAGGACTTAGGAATTAGACCAGAGACCCTGCACCTAATAGAAGACAAAGTAGGCCCAAATCTTCATCATATTGGTTTAGGATCAGACTTCCTCAACAAAACTCCCAAAGCACAAGAAATCAAAGCGAGAATCAATAAATGGGATGGACTCAAACTAAAAATAAAAAGCTTTTTCTCAGCAAAGGATACAATCAAGAATATGAAGAGAGAGCCTACAGAGTGGGAGAAAATCTTTTCCACACACACTTCAGATAGAGCACTTATCTCCAAAATTTATTAAGAACTTACAAACTCTACACCAAAAATACAAAGAACCCAATCAATAAATGGGCCAAGGAACTGGACAGACACGTTACAGAAGAAGACATACAGGCAATTAATAAATATATGAAAAAGTGTTCAACATCTCTAGTAATTAGAGAAATGCAAATTAAAACAACTCCATGATTTCATATTACTCCAATTAGAATGGCTATTATCAAGAACACAAACAATGATAGATGTTGGTGTGGATGTGGGGAAAAAGCACACTTTTACATTGCTGGTGAAGTTGCAAATTGGTGCAGCCACTCTGGAAAGCAGTGTGGAGAATACTCAGAAAACTTGGAATGGACCCACCTTTTGACCCAGTTATCCCGATCCTCAGTTTATATCCAAAGGACTTAAAATCAGCATACTACAGTAATGCAGCCACATCAATGTTTATAGCAGCTCAGTTCACAGTAGCTAGATTGTGCAACCAACCTAGATGCCATTCAACAGATGAATGGATAAAGAAACTTGTGGTATATATACATAATGGAATATTATTCAGCCATAAAGAACAATAATATTATGGCATTTGCAGATAAATGGATGGAACTGGAGAATATCATGCTAAGTGAAATAAGCCAATCCCCAAAAACCAAAGGCCAAATGTTTTCCCTGATAAGTGGAGAATGATATATAATGGGGGTGGGGATATGGGGAGTGAGAGAAGAATGGAGGAACTTTGGATTATGTAAAGGGAAATGAGAGGGAGGGGGTATGAAAATGGTGGAATGAGACAGACACCATTACCCTACGTACATGTTTGATTACATGAATAGTATAAATCTACATCATGTACAACAATAGAAACGAAATGATGTACCCCATTTGTGTATAATGAATCAAAATGCAGACTGTAAAAAATTAAAAAATAGATAATTTTTAAAAAAGAAATTAAATGTTTAAGAGATAAGGTACCTTTACCTTTCTTTTGAAATGTACTATTTAAATATATTTAATTCTTTCAAAACACTACTGCCATGAAAAATGAGTAAAAGTAGTATCTGGCTTATTTAATGAAAAAGATATATATGCCACATATAATGTGGCCAAATCACAACTAATTCAAAGCAAATAATCAATATGCTTATTTTCAAATAAATGGAATACTTTTCAAAATTTAAATACTTTTACAAATACTAAGTCTCTAGATCAACCATTACAGGGAAGTCTTGGTGTTGAGCAACATCAATGTGTCTATTATGATGTGGGTGCTAATGGTCTTTCCAAAACTATTTTGATTGTTCTGTTGCTTGGACTCTCTAACAGATCTTCAGTTTGATGAATCTGGAGTTCCAATGTGAGGATAACCCACTCTCCAATACGATAGCCAAATTCATTTCAATTCTTTACAAAAGGTAGATAATAACAGATCAGGTCTGATTATGTATGTGTTAGAGGATTCTTGAGTAAATTTCAGTGGTAGAAATTTTTCAATCTGTGAAAAGTAAAGTGAGGTTAGTATCATTTGAATATTAAATGATAAAATGAACTCAGATGAAAAGAACTCAGTTTATGTAGGTAACAACCTAAAAATATAGCAAATGTGGTCTTTGGTAATATCTAAGTTCAGTTTCTATAATAACAACTTACAACAGTAATTTCTCAAAATAGCAGATATCAATTTTCCCAAAAAACTAGAGTATGGCTGCTTACCTTATTAATGAACATTCTCTTTCTGTAATCCCAGTGACCTGGGAGGCTAAAGCAGAAGGATCACAAGTAGCAACTTATCAAGGTCCTAAGTAATTTAGTGAAACCCTGTCTCAAATAAAAATAAAATGAAAGAGCTGGGACTGTGGTTCAGTGGTTGAGTGCCCCTGGGTTCAATTCCTGGTACAAGAAAAGAAAGTAAGTTCTTTCTCTGTGAATAAGCATTCAGTCCCATGACCACAGAGATGTTGTCAAAATAACAAAGGAAGAAATATGAACCAAGGATATGAGGTTGAAAATAGACCAGAATGTCCAGTAAGAGTAAAATTTGTCTTCTTTCTTGTTCTCACAGCCCTTGAGAGGCAGGAACATACTCATGAAAAACAAGGTAAGGACTTGGTAGGGATCGGGACATAAAACAAAAAGAACCTAGACACAGGGCAACAAATTCTAGCAATATAAAGTAAAAGAAAAGCAGACATGATTCTACCAATCATGTCTGTTTAAGCAGTTGCATAAGTAGACTAGTCAAGGCTCTCTGAGCAAAACATAGAGATGTCAGTATTGTGATAAAACATGCCTCCTCAGTTTTCCAACAGATTCCTTCCATATCCCGAGGTTATTATAGAAAATGATCACTGCATACAAGTATAAATTTGAACATATTAACATTTAAAAGGAGCCCAAACCTACATAATACTGCATAACACTGAAGTCAAAGTCAAGACAAGGCAGACCTGACATCTGTTAAGGGAATAAAAATAAAGGGCAGATAAAGAAAATTTAACCCCAGGGTCAGATTGCATAAATCAGTCTACAATACCAAAAGTTTATTTGAATAAGGATTCCTAACTGTAACCCATAGGTTGAAATGTGTAAAGTGGGAAAACCTATTTTTTGAAACAACAATTTAGGGGGACTTGGAACTCATGAAGCCAAATTCATGTCCTCTGAGCCTACAAAGAGAACCTCCACCTTGGCAATTCAAAGTATTTCTAGAAAACAATCAAAAAGAGAACCAAGATAATGAATCATAACTATTTTAGAAGCTTCAAACTGAAAAAAAAATTAACAGATCTGACCTGATCTGAGTAGTTTAAAAAAAAAAAAAGATAAGAGAATTACATTACTGATTTGATGGTTAACTATGGGTAGATGTTGACATTTTATAAAAACTGACTTAACTACATGAAACTCAGCTATACGTCTCTAAAATAAGTGGAAAACTGCCATTCCAACAGCTTGAAATAAAATGTTGTAATGCTATGACATTAATAGCTTAAAAGAAACCACATGCAACTTGATCACTGAAGACTGATAATAAATAACTTACTGTCTACAGTAACATGACTTTTTACTATTTCAGGAGACCTGGCCCTGGCAAATGTTTTGATTGTACATTAGAACAACTTCTGGAAATACCCATCAACCAAACACTTCAATGGTTTTTAAGATTCTCTGAATCTCTTACTTCCTAAGGATCTTGTATTGTGATCCTTATACACACGCACACACACGCACACACACACACACACACACACACTCCTGTATTGATCTACCTTAAACCAAACTTTGGTTCTCAGTATATACTGGATTTTGAATATATAAAAATATGTGTATGCAGAAATGATGAAGGATATACAACATATTAATAATTTTTCTTAATTACTCCAATGAAAATGGTCATTTATAATACCAGAATACAATTTACTTTCATCTTGCCTGTATTTTCAATGACGACCTCTCTACTGACTTCTTCCTAAGAGCATTACATATTTATGTGTTTCAGAAATACCTTTGGATTATTTCTTTGTATAAGCATAAAAATTTATATTTAAGTATCTGGAACATTAAAGGCTATCCGCAAGCCAAAATGAAAGCAAAAGAATGGAATGCCCTGCTGTAGTTTAATATTATGTTGTCACAGCAGTTCACTCATGTTTTCTACCACCCATATTTTTAAGTTAAATGGCATGAAAATATCAGCCATAACAAGGCAACAGAGAATAATCTGTAAGAATTTAGAGAACACTTACTTTCATATAACAACAAGAAGAACTGAGGGCTCAAGAAGAGATACTGAGAAAGACTCCAGTCACTTTTTTTGGAAGATCTCAGAAGAGCAATAATAACAAGGGTGAGCTAATGTTTCCTCTACACACAGTAAGGCCAACTTCAAACAAGGAAGTACATAGCCACAGACTTGCAATTATCAGCCACAGATATTAAAAGTCAATGGAGAGATTATGAGCCCTCTTTATCCAAAAAAAAAGAGTGTTTTGTGAAGAAAAAGAAAAAAGAAGGCACCAGAAGTGGAACACTGAAAGATAATTTTTATAGAGCCAAATATCTCAGTTCTTGGAATTATCCCAATTGTTAACAAAGAGTTCCTGCCTCTTATTAGAGGAACATCTTTTGTGTCAGACAGGGCTGGATTAGAATTCTAGTACTACAGTTTATCATAGTACAACCATGAACCAATTACATTCCTATTCCTCAGGATCTTCATTTTAAATTTTAGGATTATAACATCTTTCTTGTAGAGCTGTTAAGAGGATGAAATAAAATTGGAAGACAGAGAAATGCCTGATAAACAATTATAACTGAACAGTTTTTAGTTTCTTGCCCTGAACGTCATTCATCTATCACCTTTACATTTGTTATATCCACATGCTGCTTTTATTATTCACTTAGTATTCTTCTTTATATAGGTTTACATATTTTTCCTAAATTCAGCTTCATCTTAACAATTTCTCAATGAGAGGTTTAAAATAAAAGCAGAACTCTGACCCACAACAAGCCCAGAACCAATGTGAGAAGTCAAACCACAAACTCTGTAGCAAAAATCCCAGAACAGTCCAGTCTTAGGCAATGACTACCAGCTTCCCTAATATTTGCTCCAGTTTCCATCTCAGGACCAACCAAAGAAAAGCTAAAGATGCTCCCCAAACCAATCACATAAAATGCCAAACTCCAACTTCACCATGACAACAGTCAAAGCACACCTGAAGTCTTCTCTTTGTCATTCCTTGGCTTGCCTTTGAGTCTCCTCAAAAAGGAAGTGATGGTGGCTAACTCCCTTGTTATGTAAGCTCTGAATAAATTTTAGTCTTTGTCCTCATCTGAGTGGTCTGTGTTGATTTCTACACCAGAAAAGAACAGATCTGACAGGCTAGTTATATTCTTCCAATATATGAAAATAAATATCTGATAAAATTTTTAAGATGTTCCCCCATGTGCCGTCTAAAATAATCCAAAATGTTACACTTTGGGCAATGCTGTATTGCACCTGGGTTATACACAAGACTGCTGGCCAGCCACCTGTAAGAGTCTCAGTTAAATAAGTCAACAACATAGCCTCCGAGGGAGATAAAGGCAATAAGCTTCTTTTCTAATCTATACAAAAAGCATCTTCTCTATTAATACTTCAATCACAATTTCTGAAGTCTGGCAGTGGTATCAGAATTTTTTTTAGAGGCAGGAAAACCACACTTAGACCTATAGAATGCCACATTAGTGAGTGACCATCTGTCCACAACTTTATTAGGATCACATGGAAGTCTGAATGATCTGAGAGTGGTGGGAGTGGGAAAGGAAAACAATTACCATAGCCTAATGGTTTTTTTAGAAGGCCTATGACCGTTGTTTGCACCCATATTTCAAAACACAAAGTTTAAAGTTCCAAATTTATTCCTAGAAAGGGGTCATTTAGCAACCAGATGCAAAGTTAAAACATGAGGAAATAAAGATAATGTATTTTGTCTCTCTGCTTACAGGATAGGTCCATGTCTTAAACCTACAGAGTTTATCGCTGCTTTTATTTTTTATTTTTTTTGCTTTTATTTTTAATTAGTCTGAAAATCCTCTAATGTGGATTGAGTTGAGCTAGTCAACAAGCCTGGATATTTCTCAATCTTTGCAATTGCTAAATATGTCAAATGTGTTTTTAAATAATAACCTCAGATCCTAGTCTAGAAATTTGAGAGATCACTTGGTGGTGGTGACTTTAAAGAGTTGCTACATAACTGAGACTGGTTCATTAAAAAGAATAAGAACAGAGTTTGTATACTGATAATAACAAGCTCAGAAAATTATAGAATAAATACCAACAAACAAATAAGAAGCACTCTCAACAAGTATATGGTGACAAATACACTGTTATGTACATTCGTCAATCAGTACTGTTATGGTTCTACAAAGACTCCAGTGCACCAGACTGTAGCTAATTATGTATATCCAAGTGATTAGTAAGCACTTGTTGCCTCTTTCACACCACCCTCCAAACAGCAGTCTTTAAGAGGAGAATAGACTGCAAATTTATTGAGAGAACACTGTTAATCCTTTGGGGAGAATGTAAATGTAAACAGGACTACTCTACATCAAGGTGCTTTGACAACAACAATCATCTGCATAAACACATGCTCAACAACAAACAGGTGTTCTATTTCACAACTAGCACCCATTTGATGCTTTCAAGTAAGCATTTGCACAAACTGTTAGAACTACTTTGAAACCAGCTGTAATTACTATAATTAGCTGCTTTCCTACACTTTGTTTCCTTTTACCTGTTCAGTACTATGTTATGCCAATTTATACAGTCCAAGTAAAATGACCAATTCAGGACTTTCCCTTTTAAGCTATGGAAGAAAACAATTTAAAGTACTTCAAACCAAAACCTTCTGCGAAACAATCTATCCAACAATCCTAAAAGCAAAACTTAGGACTTCTGTTTTAAATCATACATCAATGAAACAAAAGTTCTTTTAAGTTCTGAAAAGCTCAAATTATTTTAAGAATAAGTTAAACAGAATGCTGCTAATTCAAATGGAATACTATACAGCAGTTAAAAGGCATGACCTATCAATAGTTATAACTGTTACTAAAATGCATGAACAGAGCACAGAAATATAATGTTGAGTAGAATAAATTTCAGAATGCCCAGATATAAAAGCTAACCATCATAGAAAATATATAACACCATAATCACAAGCATAAATTCTAAAGTCAGGATTTTCAAATACCTTAATACCAAGCTCAGAAGATACAAAAGACAAATATGGCAGAACCTCTTAACAGGAAAAATTTGGCAGAGTTGATCCTCCTAAATCCCAATCCAGTGATACATACATGTCAAATCCATGAGGTTCAAGAATGTGTCAGCCCTGTGTGTCACTGTATCACCTTGACTTAACTATTACCTGTAGTACATAATGTATCTAATCAATAAAGAATTCATGAATGAATGTATGACTGAGAGAATGGGTTCATAAATGAAAGCTGACAAATGAACCAAAACCCTGGAATATTATTTATAAAATAGTGTGAACTATGAAAAGGAAAAAAATTCCAGGCTTATGTTATAGAATATCTATAAAGCAATTAGCATACTATCTAGCACTTACTATAATGAGCATTCATTATATGTTGAAAATAAGAATTACCATCATTATTGGCTTACTTAATAATCAGTCTTCAGATTCCAAAATACTCAGATCAAAGGAAAAACAAAAGGCATCAAAGCCTATACCTGATGCCCACTTTTAATGGAAATTAGTAGGTAAAAAAGTACTAAAAAAGGCTGAAGCAAGTCATCCTTCAAAAAAATGAAAAGCAAGAATTAGGAAGAAAATGACAGATAAAGATTGAAGCCTGGAAAACAACAGTTATAGAGCTATTTTGTGCTTACATGTATTTCAAAGGAAAAACAAAATAAGGATGGGGCATACAGTATTACAGGGCAATCTTTTATATTTGGTACCAGGGACTGAATCCAGGGTGTTTTACCACTGTGCTACATCCCCAACCCTTTTGTTTTCTACTTTGAGACAGCGTCTCAATAAGTTGCTTAGGGACTAAGTTGCTGAGGCTGGCCCTGAACTTGAAAGATCCTCCTGTCTCAGCCTTCCAAGTCACTAGGATTACTGGTGTGTGACCATGCCTGGCTTCAGGACAATCTTAAATAATTTAGGAAACTTCAGAAAGTACTAAGTGCTATGAAAAAGAAATGGCAAACTACCTGCAAAAAAGACAGGGCATATGCCAGTTTGAAACAAACAAAACCAAGACCACTCAAAATACATCTACTTTAAAAATTTTTTTCAGATAAAGTCAAATTCCATTAGGATAAATGCCACTCATATTTTATTGTTATTCCCCATCTTTTAAACATTTAATACTCATGTAACTGACACTTTCATAGATACGAGTATTTGCCAAGTAAATGAACTATGAGACATTTAAATAGTACATGTAAAATATTATCTGAGTATACACTGATTATCTTCACAAGATCATTTCCTTCTAGTCCCTTCCTTATACATTACTTCTAGCCTTACATATCTACTTTCACTTCCACTAAGGTTTGAGATTTCTTCCTGTCACACTTTTGTTGGTTTCTCATCCCATAACCTGCATCTGTTCATACTGTACTACTCTTCTTCAGGTCTCAGTTCACTAACTTCACAAGCTCTTCAAAGTCTCTCTTGGCTCATGGCATAAATACAATGTATGAACTTAGGCAAGTCACTTTATTTTTCTTTGCCTTGGTACACCAACGTGCAAAAAATGGGGATAATATTTTTTATACCTCAATGTTGTAGTGAGAATTAAATGAGAGAATTCATGTAAAGCACCTTAAGGTGTACGGGTCACAAGATTAACTACTACCCTCAAAGCACAGACATTATTGCTATTTCCTGACCCTAAGTCCAATTTAAGAACTCCTTTTACTATGAATATTCTTATTATGTTTATCCTTTCCATACCATAGCATTTACCCAAGTGTAGATTCCACTGTATTTTTCTAAGGAAGATAAAAAAATTTAAAAAATTTTTTTAAAAAAAGTAGAAACTAAGAAGTAAAAAGCAAAAGGAAAAGTGGATACTCAAGATAGGGACAGAGAGTGAAAAAGAAAAATGGGTAAATTTCCTTCAGATATTAGTAACATAAAATTTAGCTCTTGTCATAAAGATTTTAATACTTTTCTTCTTGGCCTGCAAAATTCTACACTAAATATAAGACAAACTATGAGAGACCGCAGGGAGAAATTATTGGATGTCAGTGATGAAAATAATATTTACCATGAATCAGACAAAAAAAAAAAAAAAAAAAGAGCAAAAAAGATTCCCTATCCTAATAAAACACATAAAACTGATCTGTAAAGTAGGGCACACGTGTAAATTATGAAGATTCCATAACACTGAATACTGTGGTGTCTTCCCGCAAATTAATAGTTCATTTTAAAGTAGTGTAAAGTAGCATTATGACCAGAGATTGAGATAAACTAGTACACTCAAATTGCGCCAACTACATCTATGGCCCATAGAAGTTAAACATAAGAAAGCAACAATGAATGGACTCTTCACCAAAAAAGAAATGTTTGTTTTTGCAGGTTAGCTCCACCATTTTTTTCACATTTGCATCCTAATGGTTCTACTTGGTCTCCCTATTATGCAACAGTTCTTTACAATACAGCCAGCTACCCTGACAACTGGGTTCCTATGCCAGAGTGGCTTTGTCTAAATCCTAAAGCTGTGCTTGGCTTTGCGTTGAGCCCAGTGGCTGCCTGTGATCTGAATGCCAATGAAGAGTACAGACCCTGTTGTCTAACAAGCCAGAGACTAAAAGGTCTCTTTGGGGTCAACAAACTGTCTCGACTACTTTCATAAGCTTAAGAGACTGGAAAATAAAGCTAGAAATGCATCTTATTTCTTAGGAGGACAAAAGAGGAAAAGTATTAAATGTTTAATAGGCACCTGATACTTCATTCAGCACTTCAACTTTAAATTAAGGAGGAGTCTAGTAATTCTTCACATATAAACAAAGTATATGTTCTTTAAACACACACAAAAAAACAAAACAATCAATGTAAATAAATTTCATAGTATCAAATTTAAAAATGGTTAGACAATTTATATGCTCAAAGGAATGTAACAGCCTTGGGCCCCTCTTCCCACTTCGTAATTGGTTGAGGAAATGAATAGATAATGACGAATAATAAATCAATACATTGTAAAATGGGATGGTTGGCTACTATTGAAGAAATATAAAATTATAGAACTCTAAAGTACCAATTAGTGGGTTGTATCTACTAAACAACATTAAAAACTCTAAAAATTCACAGGTAAAAGTAGAATAATACTGTTTTAACAACATAATTTTAGTTAAATTGTTAGTGAAAAATAACATGCACTATTTTTGTTTGTTTACACACATGAATTTGCTATTTAGCAATTCTACATTTCCTTATATTTTTGTATTTGGAGATTCTCTTTTTCTTACAACTAATTCTCCATCTCTCTTATTTGATCAAATGCCAAATCCTATGTGTTTTGTCTTCTAGGTGGCTATCAAATTTATCCACTTTACCCTGCTGCCACCACCTAGCTCAGATCCTATTGATCTTCTTACCTCAATTCTTGGCCGAAACTCCTGACTTCTGGCCAGAGTAATTCACGAATACAGTATGAGATATTCATGTGTGTGATTTAAAATTTTCTAAAAGTCATACTTTAAATAGTAAAAAGAACTGGGTAAAATTAATTTGAGTTGTATGTTTTATTTCACCAAATATATCCAAAATATAATAATTTCAATATGTAATCAACAGAAAAATTGCACGCATTTTTTCTCTCTTTTCTACATGAAGTCAAAGTCCAGTGTGCATTTTATATGAGCACAGCTCAATTCAGATCAAAATTTCCAACAACTTAACTGAAATATAGTCCTACCAAGATAATAACCTTAATTTTAGAATTTAACAATCATTCTTCAGTCTTACTAGCTACATTCCGAGTTCAAGAGACTCATGGTATCTTTTCAGACGATCAGCTCTAGATCTTCAGTATTTGCATCTCCTAACCTAAACTCAACCTACTCAAAAATGCAAATCATTGACATCATCTTAAGGTTTAAAAGTCCTTCCATCACTTCTCAATAATCTACTGGCAAAACCCAACCTCTTAAAAAGGGTAACACTCTCCTAAGACTAGGTTCCTCTTCCTTTTCCAGCCTTGTCTAGTTCCACATTCCTTTTTCATACAGTGCTTCTTCCAGATTCTGAAACATGCTTGACTATGTTCCCTTTGGATCCTGTGGCATGTGTTGTTAGTTGCATTGCAACTCTCTTCTTCCTTCTCCCTCTCAATATGCCACCTCCAGTTCATCCATCAGTCTTCAATTTAGAGATCGTTTTCTCAGAGATATTTCTGTCACACCACATTAGATCTTGAGGCAGCAGGAACTGTTATTCTTGCTTATTAGTGTTCCTCCTACTTTTACCAAACTGCTTGGCACTTTGTAGGCACTCAATAAATATGAATCAACCCACAGAGTAGTCTAAGCTACCTTAAGTGTGTTGAAAACATGTCCCCATGTGTTCACAGGTGTCAAGATAAGGGACCATCTAGGAGTTCATTGCATGGCTTTACTATCACTAACCAAAATCAGAGAGACCATAAGGGCAACTGCCAAAACTAGCACTGAAATACCAAGACTTTCAAAGTTGGAACATGCAATATTCCAACTTAATGATTAATATAATGGTTTATGTTCATATTCTTGTAAGTCCACTAGAAGGGCAGCACACCTAAAGATCAGAGTAAATTCTCGGGTCAAGGGGCTAGTAAGGAAAGCTTTCTCCCCACGTCTAATATGGGGAGTTCATTATACTTCCAGGTTTCTTTCTGTCTTTCTTTCTTTCTGTGTTTCTTTCTGCTGAGATGGAGTATTAGATCTGCTGAAGAAATTTGGGGGAAATAAAGAATTCAGATCAGATCCTTTTCTTTCTTTTAAAGTCAGTGGGAGGTTGGGGAGATAGCTCAGTTGGTAGAGTGCTTATCTTGCAAGCACAGGGCCCTGGGTTCCATTCCCAGTACCAAAAAAAAAAAAACAGAATATAAAGTCAGTGGGATACAAAAAATGCAAATTTGCCTATGTTGCTCTATGCAAGAGATCAGCAAACTACACAGGGCTAGAAGCCTTTATTTCTAAATAAAGTTTTATTGGAACATAGCCAGACGCACTAGTTTACATGTTGTCTATGGCTCTTTTTGCACTACAATCACAGAGATGACTAGCTGCAAAAAACATATCTGCAAAGACATATACTGTCTAGGTGAACCTTCACAGAAAGAGACCTCTGCGCTTTAGCATTACCTTACTTGCACACCCTGAAATGTGCTAAGGAAAGTCTGCCTAATTTGGCAATTCAATCACACTCAGACCTCTAATTTAACCTTTATCAATTGTATAGTAGATTCCCCTACCCTCATTTCATTTTCCATGGTGACTTCATTTGCCCATGGTCAACAGCAGTCCAACAACATTAAAAGAAAATTTTCTGAAATAAACAATTTATAAGTTTTTAAATGTGCACTACTCTGAGTAATATGAAATTTGGCATATGCTTCATCCATCCAGGACTTGAATCATCCCTTTGACCAATGTATCCATATTATATACACTATCCACCCACTATTCAATTAGTAGCCATCTTAGTTATCAGACCTACTGTCGCTTTATCACAATGCTTATGTTCAAGTAACCCTTACAAGTAGCCTAATGCTATGCCACAATTTCTAAGTCATTTACCTGCTTTTATTTCATCACTGAAACATTGTATCATCTCCCATTATCACAAAATATTTTGAGAGATACCACGTTCACCATAACTATTAACCATAATGTTAGAACTGTTCCTTTTTATTACTAGTTATTGTTATTAATCTCTTATCATGCCTAATTTCTTAAATTAGACTTTAACATAGGTAGGTATGCACAGAAAAAAGCAGAGTGTATATTTAGGGTTAAGGATTATTCTTGGTTTTAAGTATGCTCTGGGGGATCTTGGAATATTATCCACTACAAATAAGGGGGTAACTACTGTAGATATATTTTTACTTCATATTTTATTTGTTTATCTAATATTAGAAGGACACGTAGGAAAGAGGAAGTATTTATATCATGTGCTCTAGAAACCCAAAATTCTACCTATATAACCTTTCCACACATATTTAAGTTCTAAAGTTTGAAATTTGAAGGGAAGTATCTCAACCAATATTTATTCAAACTATGAAGTGCCTGGAGATCAATTTTTTGAAGGAAGTGTTAACCTTTCATCTGAGCAATTTACATCACTAATGCTAACTGATTTCAACATGCATATTTGTATGTTCCTTATGCCGTCAATAAAGAAAACTAAGGGCATAAACTCCAGCCTAGTTCTTCAAAGACTTCTGTGTTTTCATATTAGGTCCTTTGTTTCATGAAAATATGTACCTGTATTTTCTGCAGAAATTTTGTTAGTCTTTGGACATTAGTGATTTGTTTCCTAGAATGCTTCCTTGGGTCTTTCCATCAAAACATACTAGACCAATACTATACAAAAAGTGGCATTATTTGTAACACTAATAAATTACAAAAAAAATTTTAATGAGCATTTATCTTTTTATGCTAATGTTCTTTAAACTAAGACCAGTGAAAATTCTATCATATGCTTATAAAAATTTACATGCAAAAACACAAATCTTAATAATGATTACAGAGAAGCTGAACAGAGGAGATCAAGATTTTCCATTAGTAAGTTTACAGAACATTGTCCACAATGATCCTATACATTTAATTAGGTCAATGAGAATGTTGTATATTTCAATCAGATAGGCTGGAAGCTGGGACAGAACCTAAGGCCTTACACATGCTAAACACACTGAACTCTACCGATAAGAAACAAATAAATCACAACTTTAAAAAAAAATTACTTTGTGCAAAGAATGATAAAGCAAGAAACTTGAAGATGAAAATGGCTCTACTTTGCTAAATATTTTTATTCCAATTAGGCTGTACTTTATGCTCACAGTATTCAAAAAAATACCTGCAGACTACAACATTTTTAGTAGGCCTCAGAATAGTCAGTGTCATATACTGCCCTGTGATACTTCCTAAAATGAAAAAGAATTTTTAAGAAAGCAAATTCAATAGTTAAATCATTTCTAATGTTTTTAAAACTCTGAGATTTTGTATAGATAACAAATATGACTTCTTTAGTAATCAGAAATTTTAAACATTTGTTTTTGTTATTTCTCCTCATTTGGTAGTACAACCAACAAACTTCTGTCCTTTTTTATTTTCCTATCATAAACCTATTTCTCCTCATCAGTATATTCTCCTAATCCTGGTCTCGAAGAAAACAGCAAGTGTTCTGCTCACAAAAATCAAAGCCACAAAATATTTCAAGGGCTCCAGGGAAATCTCAAAAAAAACAAAAAATGCATATGCTATTTACTGAAATGAAACTATATAAAATCACCTAACAATTAATGCTACAACAGACAAATATTAGCTAAAATATAAACTCTAGAGCATAAACATGTTTGCCACAACAAGAGAACTGGTTATAAAGAAGCAATGCTCTAAAATATTGTTCAAGAAAATCCAAACTGTGTTAAAAGCTAAGTTTGTAATAGACTACCCTAAAATTAAAATTTGTTAGGCCTATCAACTTTAAATTATACTCTACAATGTCTGGCAATTTTCTCCTACTAGGGCAAAACTTCCACTATTTGTTTAAATGATTTGATCTGGGCAGTTTTTTTTTTTTTTTTTCAAAAATAGTATAAATAACTAGTCTCAATCATAATTAACATAAGCACTTGAAATTATTTTGTTTGAAATACTGAGTAGTTTCAAATCAGAAAAGACTTTCAAAGAATTTCACAATTTATCAAATACAGAGATAAACCAAGTGACTATGCTAAATGTTTTCAACAATATCTAATTTACAATGTCCCTTCTTAAGATAATGATTTTTTAAATGCAAGTGTCATAAAATTATCTTAGTAATCCAAATAAATAGCATATATGAAAAAGTGATCAACTTCATCAGTTAGTAAGGCAATGCAAATTAAAATCACTATGACATAACACTACGCAACAAATAAATAAAACGAAAAAGAAATCTTAAGGGTTGATAAAGAACAAATGAAAGACATAAGCTGCAGGTAAGAATGCAAATAAACAAACAACAGGAAGTTATCTAGCAAAAACTAAAAAGCTGAATGCATGTACATATGTAAATTCTATAACCCAGCGGTCCCCCTTCTAGATATACCCAACAAAAATGTATATGTACGCACAACAGAAGACATATAGACCAAAAGTAAAATCAACCCAAATACCCAACAGATAAATAAATCGTGGTCTAACCCTATGGCGGAAATATTATTTAGCAATGGCATGAATTAACCAAGTACACAAACAACTTGGAAAAATCTCAAAATATGGAAAAAAATCTCACAAAATATAATGTTGAAAAGAAGGAAGCCATGATTTCATGCTGAAATGCAGGCAAAATTAATTGTATGGTAGAACTCATTCTGTTAGCTTGGTGGGGCACAGCAACTGGAGGAGTAGGAAATGCTAGCTTATAAAATATCAGTAATACTTCTTATTTTTTTTTTTAAAAAGCGCCAAGGAGCTACAAGCATCACGCATGTGCAAGACTGTGGGTGTTGAGGACAGAGCCCAAGGGAGTAGTGATTCTGACTGACAGTGCGCACCTGATCCTAGACTTCCTCCCCAACTCCACCACCTTTTTTATGCACTGTGGATTGAACTCACATGGTGCTTTACCACTTAACCACATCCCCAGGCCTCTTTTTTTTAATTTTGAGACAAAGTCTCTTGCTAAACTGCTGAGGCTGGCCTAGAATTTAGTATCCTCCTGTCTCAGCCTCTGGAGTTGTGGGGGATTACAGGTGGGCACCACAATGCCCTGCTTTACTGTCTCTTTTAAACAAGTTTTAGTTACACGGTGTGCTCACTTTGTAAAAATTCACAAGGCTGTATTCATAGGATTCTTTTACTTTTTTTCTACGTATCTCATATTTTAAGAAAAAGTTTACCTTAAAAAATTATTACTGGTAAAGAAAAACAATCTCTTAGTTTACCTTATTTTTGTACCACCGTTTTATTAGTTCTAATATTCCTTACTGCATTCAGAGATCATTTTTTAAATAATTATTCTCATCACCATGTAGGAATCTCATTTGTAATCAGTACTCAGGAGTCCCTCAATCATTAAAAATAGAATTTTGATAATTTCTCAAAGATGTGTTTACAAGTAATGGAAGTTTAAGATTTTATTATAGTGATCTTATTGATGGCCTCAGTTCTAAAACAGAAATATGGGCAATGTTAACTTTTAAGAAAATATGACACCAAAAAACTGACTTTAAAATAATGCAGCATATACTAAATCATGAAGGGATTTTAGAGACAAATCAGTCTCTCTTACTTTACAAAAACAAGAACAAACAAACAAGCAGCAACAACAAACAAAAATGATCTGCCCAGGGTCACAAAAGTATCTGGTATTAGATATTAGTACTCAGTTCTGCAGAATGAGAATTTATCACTCTTTCTTCTAGACCATCCTACTGTCATTTAATCACTGGCACTAAGAATGGAAGTTTTAGCCTGCATGAATTTCCCATAGCTTGCCTTTGAAGTTGGATTTAATCAATTCTGTCACATAATTATTATATAAAGTGAGCACCTACAGTACCAGTGGTATTCACCTTGAAAATAATTTTCACACAAAATCCCCAAGCAAAATGAAAATGAAAAAAAACCTTTTAAATTATTATTGTTTTTTTTAACTTCACTTTGTCTCTATTTCCATTTAGCCCTACTCTGAGGTTTGTTTTACTAACTTCGCATTCAGGCAATACTTCATATTCTAAAGTATTCTTTTCTGTGTGTGTGTGTGTATACATACATAAACAAAACTTAATTTTCATATATATAATTTGTCACTCATCTAAGTTGACCTATCAGTTTACATCTTTCTTAATTATGGTTGTTATATATTTTTATAATATCTAAATCATATCCTATTTAATAGATAAATTCAAATGTATTCCATCTTTACACATCCATAAGCTAAACATGCTTTATTTTGAGTAATGTTTTTTCCTCTAAATACCAATGCGGGCCAATATTTGATAAAGTCGGTTAAAACACAAACTTCAGAGACAATTTCTTTTAAAAACAAATGTGTCATTAAGTTAATAAATCATTAATTGCCACTTGCTTGGGTTATTTTACCCTCATTTTAGTCAAAAGAGAACATGGTAAGAGATGAAGAAACTTCCAAGTTTGAGGAATTAGGTCATAGTCAGAACTGCAGTTTGAACTTCTGATTTCTGGCCTATTTCAAACTAACATACTATGTAGAAAATATTAGGAGTTCCATGATCTCTACACACTTAATGACTTAATATTCAATAGCTACTTTTAAGAAATGAGAAGCTTATTATAGCAGTGAAGGGAAGATATCTTTTCTTTGATAATCTCCTATAAACTTTATGAATATGCTTAATACTTAGAATGAAAATGAATTAGGAGAAACAGAAGACAAAGAAGGCATCAGAAATTTTCAGCCCTGTATTTTACCTCTGGAGAATTCTTACTGTCATAAAGAACATGAACATGAGGGTGGGATGGGCCAATACAGGAAAGGAACAACTGCAAGCTGCCATGCTGAGTTTAACAACAATCATCAAAAGGGGCTTTGGGAGTTCACCAGCTGCAAAGTTTTTGTATTAGGCTGTGATCCCATTGGGAGGATGGGAGCCCCTAAATAATGATGTCAAAGGGGTTTTTACATGCCCAGGAAGCTATTTCAAGCAAACAAAATCTACATTTGTTCTTAATGGAGGTTAAGGCCTTTGGGGATTAGAGAGATAGAGGGTAGAGATGGCTATTATCTAAAAAAAACTTATAGTTCCTGGCACAAGAAAAGAGTACAACCCTAAAAAAGGAATATATAATATTTTCATTGTAAAACTCCAAAGAAATAAAATGAACCATTGTCCCTTGTACAAACAAAAAATTTCAGAAAGATGCTTCATTCTGAAAGTTACATGGCAAAGTGAATTCAAGAATAAAAAGAAAATTGCAAAATTCCAAGAATAATTTCATCAATGGGGCATTTTTGCATTATTAATGCTTTTTCATAGTCTGTGATTAATATGAGTGCTTCAACAACTTTAGGAAAGAAGAATTAAGATGTCACTGTTGGAAGTTTTTACTGACCTCCTCTCTTGCTGCAGCATTCTGCCCAATACAGATCAGAAAATGTAGTATGTTCATATTCATTTATCCAAAAAGAAAAATTATTCTTTTTCCAAGAAAGAATGAATGAAGAGATTAAAGGAAGATATAGCCCCTACAAGATGTAATACAGACCAAATTATTACCTAATATTTAATCTTAAAACGCAATGAAAACCTAAGTTCCAAGGCAAAGGAGAGTCTTATATACAATCTCAAAGCAAGTTGCAATAGCATTTTCTGCCTATTTTCAGTTATTCCAAATAATGCATTTTTCCCCTTCATTGCGGCTTATCTGTCTATGCCACAGGATCTTTCTTGATTCAAAAGTCTTTTTTGATTAATATTTGTTTTTATATAGATTTTAGCAAATGAACACCTTTCCAAATGAAAGGACTAGTATTACTCTGGCAGGTACCACAGAAAACTGCATTAAATAAAACTGACTTTGTTCATAAACACAATATAGGGATAAACTCTGAACAATTTACTTAGTAGACATAGTACAGATGTTTCGCTGACATTACTAAAAATGATTTAAGATCATAATGGATCCCAGTTTAAGGCAGGAGTCAGCAATGAAGTCTGCAGAAAATACTGCAATATCTGAACATGGTGGAACATGCCTGTAAATCCCAAGGGCTCAGGAGACTCAAGCAGGAGGATCATAAGTTCAAGGCGAGCCTGGGGAACTTAATGAGACTATCTCAAAATAAAAATTAAAAATGGAAAAGCACCCCTGGGTTCAGTCTCCAATATCACTCAGAAATAAGCACTTTCCTTATTAGCGCTTATAAACACTAGAACCAATTTAACAGAAGAAAACAACATTAAAGAAAGAAAGTAACTTTAAAAGCTTTAATGTACAATTTCAGAAAATTTTAAAGTTTACTGAAGGAATACTACTATTTAAAGGGTGATTAGCATAATAAAAGAAAATCAACTATGGAGAGTATTAATCATGTCAACTTTTCAAACTTGACAGTTTCTTTTTGTTCTAGAGGAGGAATTCTCTCAAAGGTAGTTATTTGAATAAGATACCTGGATAATAAGAAATTGATCTATCTGCATAGGCCCACAGATTACCTGGATATGCTGTATACTTCTAACTTCAAAAACCCTGAACCTTAAGGAGTATGCATCAAGGCTAGCCTTACCATATGAGTCAGAGTGACATCTAGTGGCAAGTCTATTAAAAAGTTATATATCTTATGTTTCATTCCTTGCAAATACAAATGAAGTTACCTAGCACATGGTAGACACTTTAAAATTGTTGCATGAATACTCTACCTTTGGCATTTTAACTAATATTCCAATTTCTTCACATCTACTGAACTTCCTCTTTTCCTTTACTACTTCTAGTCCTCTATTCTCTACCTATTTTCCTAGTACCTAAGTTCCCTTCCATTTGTCTCATTCTCTATGGAATCCACGATCAATCTATATATTTTTTTAATTTTTCTCTCCCTGTACACATTTTATTGATCTCCACACTAGGTATACTGCATAATATATTTTCTGTGTAACTCTTCCGAGTATTGCTATACTAAATCATGAACCTAAGTCAAATGAATCCATCATAACTCATGTATGCCTGGGAAATGATTTTGCTCATTTCTGGTTGACATGGAGTACATGAAATTTCCCAAGGCAATCATACCACATCTTCTTTCCCTTATTCAAAATTATCTTACCTGAACCTCATCTCTCTCATTAAAATAACGTCACCTCTCAGGAAACATGGAATTAACTAAATGTGAATAATCTCAATGCTCCAACTATCCATTTGAAATACTCTATTTAGAATGCGCCTTCTTTCCCTACGTCAGAGGAAAATAGATATCACCTTCTTTTTAAGGACTAATTCCTTTTCTTGTGTCCCATTTTTGAAGTTATCTTTCTCTAAAATTTAGTTATGCCTTTGCATAATCTCTTGAAACTTAGATCTTGGTAAATGTATTGATTAAGGCTAATTTTTAACTGGTCAATTAATTAAAAAGAAGAAATAAAATATTTTTAAAACAAAATTGACTTCCTTTGTTTTAGCTGTTGGTACTGACACTATAAGGCTATACATACATATAGGAAGTGAGATAATGCTTTGAAAAAAATATAAATTTTCTAATTCTCAGCTATCTGGCCCAATTTTACTCATGGAAACTGATCTGTCACAAGTTCAATTTATACCAAACAAGACACAAAAAATTTTAATGCTTCTTTTAAAAAAAGACTACAAAAGGGAAGGACTTCTAGAAAATTATGAGCATATTTTAAATTATCTATAAACATTTTAAGTGCCCATACAATTTTTTAATATGAAGACTTTTTCCACAAGGTAAGTTGTACTATGTGCAAAAATCCATTCACATAATTATGGAAGACTGTTTATACCCAAGGAAATGAAAAATAAAGGGCACATTCTTGCCAAATACTAGGATTTGAATTTCAGTATCCAGAAAGTTTGAGTAAAAATACTGTAAGAAATGCAATTGCATCTAATAGTCTCCCACATCTATTCTTTTTAAATAACAAAGTCGTTTTGTTTTGTTGTTTTCTTTATCCCCTTAGTCTAGTGAAGATGGTCAGGATATTTTGCAATTTAGTCCTGGCAAACACAGTCCACTGTAATGGGGAGAAGTGCATTAGGGAGATACTCCAGAAATACAAAATGTGGAAGGCATAAACATTTATTACTGAATAAACCTTCTTCTAAAGGAACAGGTCTGAGACATTCATGGAAGAGATGAAATAGGAACCAGTCCATTGGGTGGGAGCAGAAAAAGCAGCATGTGGCTATTAAGGTTGAGTTCTTAGGTATCAAGGCAGGTTCAGGAGGTTGGCTGGCCTCCAGGAACCTCAGCTTGGGGTCTGTATCTGTTTAAAACCACTCACTCTGCTACTTACATTGATATCTTACCCATTCCAAACTCTCCTAACTCCAGGGAAAAGTCTGGCTAACCAGCTACTGAGCTAAGTTAATGCTGTCTGTATACATGGTCTGAAACAGCCTGTTGGAAAACCTCTTTTATTCTTTAATATAACTGAAAGTTTCTTTACTTTTGGTTCAAACCAAAAATAATATGGTTGAGAGGACATTTTTTAAGAAAAAAATCTCCATTCTGAAAAGTACAAAAAACATGTACATGTTAAAAACCAAGCATACATGCCCCCAAAAAGGTTTATCTATTAAAGTGATATGGCATAGCAATTTTCAGTTATGCGAGAAAAACTGAATTAATTATGGTAGCCATGAGCAGAGCTTTCCGAACAGCTTTGATTCTGAAATGAACACTCTTTGTATTTGATGACACTAATTCAGCCTTTTTTTTGTGGTCAAGGCTATAAATGTTACGGAAATTATGTACTGACCATGTTCATTACCTAAATTTCACATAATAATAGGTTTGTTAAATTAATTTTTCCCGAAAATAGATAAAACAATTACTCCTTATTAAGGATTAATCACTTGCCAAATTTAATTTTCTAAAACAACTTCATTTCAATTACACACATGTCTCAGATCTGGTATTTTCAACTTTTATTTCTTCAAAATCAAACAGACTTTAAAATTTTAAATAATGGAACCACTTTGCAGGTAGTCCCTTGGTGTATATAAATGGTCTGTACTCTGAATGTTTTGTTCTAGAAAATAATGCTGTTAAGTAATTGCTAAATTTGAGGATGTTATTACAAAGATCTATTTAACAGTACTAGTCAGTATTAGTTACTTCAACCCTAAAATCTAGGTCCTTCAAATGGAAAGATGGGGAGGAATGAAATTCAAGCATCTGTTCCAGGATGGGGTTATAGCTCAATGGCAGAGCATTTCCTTAGCACATGTGAGGTATTGGGTTCAATCCTTAGTTCCACAAAAAAAATGAATAAAATAAAGGCATTCTGCCCATATACAACTATAAAACAAACTTAAAAAAAAAAAAAAAAAAGCTTCCATCCCTCTTCCTAGGCACAGAATTGATCCTAAGCAGATATCTTATATAGGAAAATGGACCTTTCCCAACACACCCTCTTCTTCCATATTCTTTTTTACTTCCATCAGTTTTAAGGTCTCTATACTTCTTTCACTGTTATTCCCTTTGATCAACCCAAATGTTCCTTATTTCAAAATGTACAATGAACCCTCCACCACCATTTGATCTCAATAGGCCATAAGAATGCAAACTGCTTCAAAGAAGTGAAAGAACATGCCCAAGCCTTTAAGAAGGTAAATCAAAATTCTTAAAAATTTATATTTTATAGGGCCTTAAGTAGTATAAAAAATAAAAATGAAAACAACATTCAAAAGAAGAAGAAACAGGGAATAAAAAGATAGGTATTTATACTCAAAGTTCCTACATAAGCCGACTAACACTACATGAAAGCACTGTTTTTCACTTTCCTAGTTTCTTCTTTTCCTTTTTCCTAAATATGCTGATTCTCAGTATCTTCTATCATCTTTATAATTACCCTAAAACTTTAAGAGAACAAGGGCAATAATACCCACTTATGCATATAAAGTAGAAATCTATATTTTATAAGAGACATAGATATTTGGTTTTATTTAAAGCATAATTTTCCATTAATTATGTACACAATTCACAATTGCATAATAAAGTTCTTTCATATAGAGGTTGAAAAAGAAATGATTTCTTTCAGGATATGCAAACATTTTATCACATTATATACCTAATCAAGACTCCTCGGTGATCCTCTATTGTTTGCGACCTGAAGTTTAAACTCTTCAACAGGTTAGGGGTTTAAACAATACAGTGTGGTAACTGATTCAGAAGATCGAAATGTATTACTGAGAACCTCCAGAATTAAGCTGAAAAGCTGACTCCAGGAAGCCCTCTATAAAGTCAAGATGGAGAAGTAACAAAGAATCTCCTCTTATACTAATAATATAACCAGTTTAGCACTTAATTTACATATTACCTTGAATTATTCTCTCCATTTTATATATTTGCCTATGCTAAAAGTAAAAGACAATGTCAAGTTTCTGTTTTCACATCAAATACCTACTGCTCAATAAAAACTTTCATCTGTCTTAACTCTAAATTCACTATAGCGTCATTATTTCCTGGGCTATAATCTCATGGCTCTTGTACTTTTCTTAATTAATATTTTTCACAGATGATAATTTTATATATATGAATAATTAGTTACTGAATGTCTATCTGCACTTGATTTTATTGTGAGCAGTGGTACTCAATCAGAAGTGATGATTTTGCTCCCTACCTCCAGTGGACATTTGGCAATATTTGGAGATATTTTTGGTTTCTGCAGGTGGGTAGCAGGATGATGCTACTAAACATTTTACAATGCACAGAACAGCTTCCTAAAACAAAGAAGAATTATCTGGGTCAAAAGTTTAATAGTAAGAAACTCCATTCCACAAGGGCAAGAACCCTGTCTAGTTAGACTCACAATCTTCCCAGCAGAATAGTTTGATGTATATGAAACTGTCAAGAAATACTTGCCAAATTAATGAATAAATAAATCATTCAAGATCATTCATTAATTTTTCTCATACTGGCTTTTTCTTGCTCTTTGACTGCATTTAGTCACATATACGGATCCAACTGAAAGACTGGAAATTAAGGGTTAAAAGCATAACTACATCTTTGAAACTCTTAATTACTAGTATACTGACAGATTAGTTGATAAGAGGGCAAAACTATTTGCTAAATAAGTTTCATGATAATCATGTTCTCTATTAACATTTAAATTAAATCAAAACAATTCTCAGGATTCTCCAAACTTTTTTATGTAGTATAAATTTTATTATGGGCACTGTTTTAAATTTATCATTAGATTAAGTTCTGAACACAGCAAATTATTTTCATGCAGACCAGAGTAAGACTAATACCTATCAACATTACCAAAGATAGATTCTTACTAAAACACTAAAAAGTACCCTTTATTATAGCATGAGAATTCAGAATCTCAATGTATGCAATATATATGAAGGTGCTTCTCTTCTCCCTTAAGTTAACAGGCATGGCCAAAGGACTTAGGAAGCAGCAGGCACTGCAGAGGGCAGCAAGGGGAAAGAGGTTAAAGCCAAATCAAGAAAGTGGTCACAAAGCTTTGCCCAGTGTGATTTAGCGCTTGGTTACATGCAGGAGTCTGATCACATAATATCACATAAATATACTGAGATAATTGATCCCAGGATCTCAGTGGAAGTTACAAATATGGAAAGGGGGAAGCTAAAATAAACACTTTGGGGCTAGTCAGGAATGAAGATATTGATGCTAACCCAGTTTTCAATATATAGATGCAGAAATTAATGTGTAAATATGCACATATATACATTAACTCCTAATTCCACTTACTAAAAGAGCCTGAAAGCAGTGGCACTCAATACAAGGAACACAACTAGTGCTCAGATTTGGGGTTATAAATATTTTCTACAAAAAGATATTAGGGTTCCCTGGAAAATAACTGTTTCCAGGGCCCAGGCAGGGATTTTGCAAGGTGAATCTGGAACACCTTACTGTACCAGAGAATAGAAGGTGCTCAAAGAAGGAAACATGCTAAAGTACACAGAAGTTTGAAGGACCTCCCAATGGCCAAATGTAAGGCAATTTGCACATCAAAATTAGTAACAATAAAAAATTAGAACTCATCAAGAATTCATGAGCCCATAATGACACAAATAAATGAATGAATTAGCAGTAAAATTCGCTATAGCAGAATGTTGACTAATGAATATAGAAAAAGAATAAGAAAACAAAAAATAAAAGAAAAAGATTAAGAAATTAGAAAACCACCACTTGATTACATGATTACCTCAGGCAAGAAACATCAATAAATGCTAAAATTTATGGGCAAAAGTTTGATGGGAACACGGTATTTACAGTCTCATATTATCTTCTTACAAAGTAGTAACAGGAGGAAGGACCACCATTACAGTGGAAAAACTGTCAGCCATACCTTCATTAAGTAATCAAAGTTAACATCATAGTAATGGGATTATAAAAGAGCATAGAATATAATAAGAATAAAGTATATTTCAGTGATATTAACTGCCAAAGATGTACAACTTACAGTTAATCAGGAAAAAATATCAGACAAACCCAAATTGTAGGGCATTCTACAAAATAACTGGCATGTAATCTTGAAAAAGCAATCAAGGTCATAAAAGTAGATTGTGGAATCATTCTAGCTTAAAAAAAAAAAAAAAGAAAGAAAAGAAATACTAAAGAGCCCTGACAACCAAATTCAATCTGGATTAGAATTTTGCAATAAAAGACATTATTGAAAGAACTGTCAAAATCTGAATTGGCTCTAGAAAGTAGGTGGTAGTGAATGATTGACTGATGTATCTACATTAATTTAATGATGTATTAACATTAATTTACTGACTTAGTAACTATAGTAATTATTAACATTAATTTATTGACTTAGTAACTATACTCTTTTTATATGAGTATTAAGAAAATGTGCTAAAATATTCAGAGGAGATGGGGCATCTTACTCTCAAATGAAACATGGAAAAAAGCATTATTCTTACAGCTTTTCTTAAGTTTGAAATTAGTTCAAAACATAGAATGTAAATAAAAATGTAAATGTTTTATACTTCCATTTAAAAAAATTTTTTTTTAGTTGCAGACAGATACAAAACCTTTATTTATTTTTATGCGGTGCTAAGGATCAAATGCAGGGCCTCACACCTGCTAAGTGAGCACTCTGCCACTGAGCCACGACCCCAGTCCATATACTTCCATTTTATATAGATTTATCTAACAAATTAGAGCTCCTGATTAAATAGGTTCTGGTAATAAATTTCATGCACTCATTATCAAGTCAACAAATACTGAGTGCCTTTTTCTTTGACAGACACTGGGAATACTGTAAGAAAAAAGTAGACAAATATCACTGCTTCCAGGAATTTATATTTTGATGGAAGAGAAATAGAGTATATGGTATGATAAGTGCTAAGGAGGAAAACAGAAAACAGAAAAGGAGTGAATATAAAGCTTTGGAAGAAGGAATAAGTTGAAGATTACAAGGTAATTGAGCACAGCCTCATTGGGGAGGTAAAATGATTAATTCTTTTTTTTTTTTTTTGGTACCAGGGATTGAACTCAGGCACTCGACCACTAAGCCACATCCCCAACCCTTTTTTGTATTTTATTTAGAGACAGGGTCTCATACTGAGTTGCTTACCACCTCACTTTTGCTGAGGCTGGCTCTGAACTAGGAATCCTTCTGTCTCAGCCTCCCAAGTCGCTGGGATTACAGTTATTAATCATCATGATGATTAATAGTAGGAAAAGCTTTCTTAGCAGAGAATGGCAAGGTCTTGAGATAAGAAAATGCCTGATATGTTCCAGGAACATAAAATAACTAAAATGGTTTGAACCATGAAGAACAGAGGGGAGGTTTGTGAGCACAGCAGCCACATCTTCTGACTTAAGCTTTAATAGGATCATTAAGGTTGTTAACTGGAAAATAGAATAAAGGGGTCAACAATCAAATGATAAAAGGGCAACAACAATAAAATTTAACTTCTCATGATAGACAGTCCTATATTATAAAATACAATAAAAACAAGGGCCACAAATATAGTTTAGGTAGACTGCTTACCTAGTATGTACAATGCCCTGGGTTTCATCCCCTGCATCACAAACAAAAACAAACTTAAGTGGAAGCTAAATAAAGAAATCATGTTTTATGTTATGCCTTTCCAAAATAATATTATGGCTTAAAGATAAACTTTATGAATTAAAAAGGATTAAAAAAAAACAGTAAAAATTCAGGGTCTTATTCCAACTTCCAGGTTTCATTTTTAAAAATAATCAGTGAATTTATTTCTCACATTATTAATCTGAAGGTCACATCTTAGTGTAAGTCTAAGAAAGGCATCTAAATGAGAAAATTCACTCTTAAACACTTCAAAAACCAAAGGAAAAGAGTAAGAGGGGAGATAGTAATGTGAAAATCATGAGAAGGCAGGAAAAATTCAAATTAACAAGAAGGGGGAAAGGAGGTTCTACCTCTGTAAATGTCAAATGAGGCAATTCAGATAGATACTCCACTGACAACAATTTAAAATGTTAGGCAAAGGGAACTCTGAAAAACAACTTACACATTAAGCTTGAATAACAAATAGCTATTCTCTAATGGTAAAGGGTAACAAAAAATAAACTAGATCTTGCATGTATATTCATGTCATTTGTGGGACCAGGAAACGCTATAAACAATGTCCTTTGTGCAGTATATTTAGTGCCATGTTTTTCATATTTTTGTACTTTCTGTTGATGACTTTGTTGTTTAAAATAGTCCCCATATGTAATGCTTAAGTCCTGTCCTTAGCACAAGGATATGATGTGTCTCACAGATAAATATGTATTGTTTAAATAAGCTTAATTCAGTCATGAGTTACAGTGCTTATGGCCATAAATTCACTATTACTAAATCAATATATTTAGTAGGTAGGGTGTCATTAAGTAGAAGCAAACATGAAACAAGGTTATGGATGGATTCATTGATGAAAATGTGACCAGAGACAGAAATCTAAACCTGTGCTTGCCCTAAAAGCAATGGTTCCATATTCATGCCAGCCTTATACAACAGAGCTACTATGAATAATAAAAATCAACAATACTTACCTACAGTAAGTAAGTAAGTAACAATACCTGGTAAGCCAGGATACCAGAAACAAGAACCAATAAACAACTTAAAGAAACAAACCTACAGGACTTAAGTATTTGAAAGTATCAGACACACACTATAATTAAAACAACTATACTCATTATGTGTTCAAGGAGATAAAAGTCAAACTTGAAATTTTCATCAGTGAAGTATAAAACTGTAACAAATGACATGGCTAATACAAAAAGAGAGAAACAAAAAAGATATCTGAAACTTGAAAATATAATCCTGAGAAACAAGAACCCAACAGACAAATTTAATATCAAATTAAACACAAAGAAAAATAGAAATAGCAAACTACAATACTATCAGAATAAACTCCTTAAAATGAAGCACAGTACAATGGAAAACAGAAAGGGATAAGATAAATAAAGTACACATACAGAAGATTTTACAAGGTTTAATTGATATTCTAGACGACCAGAAAGCACACAGGTCAGAATTATTATTTTGAGAGTAAATAGCTAAAAATTTTCCTGAACTGATGAAAGACATTAATCTCTATATTCAAGATAGCTAATGAATACTGAGCAAGAATGAAAAAAAAGATGACAACATCAAAGAGAAAGAAAAAAAAAACACAGCTTGGCAAAAAACCAAAAAATTATTAAAAGTAATTAGAGAAAAAGGAGTTTACCTCAAAAAGTTCAAAAGTTACACTAACAGCTAGTATTTCGGTAATCATGGTAGAAGCTCAAAGACAGAGGAATGTTATCTTCAATTAATACAATAATATAAATCCCAATCTAGAACTAACTACTCAGTAAAAATCTCATTCAAAAATATAGGCAAAATAAATATATTTTCATACCAATAAAAACAAAAAGATATCAATGTATGAATAAGGGAAAATGTGGTATATTATATACATGACAACATCATTCAGTCTTAAATCGGAAATTCTAACACATCTTACAACATGGGTGAATTTTGAAGACATGCTAAGTGACATAGGCCACTCACAAAAGGACCAATACTACATGATCACACTAAACCATTTAAATACAACTGCATGTAAAGCAACAGCTCTATGCCCGATGAAAGGTAAGGACTGAATATTAGCTTGAAGATCAGCAACAAACCTAAAGACATTAATTTTTCTAAAGAAAACCACATGAATGTACTTTGAGGAATACAGTATGTATACATTTTAAGAAATACAGGGCTGGGGATATAGCTGGATAATAGAGCACTTGCCTAGAGTGCAGAGGCTCTAGGTTTGATCCCCAGCACTGCCCACGCTGTAAAAGGAAAGAAATAAAAAACACTTTGTTGTTGAAGCATAAATGCACAGAATTTTGATTCCTTTATCCTGGAATCTTCTTGTCTCAACTACTGACACTAATCCAAATCCCAAGTCTTATAAGAAACAAAGATTCTTGGACAATTTCTAAAAGTCAAACAAACATTTTTCAGAATACCTGGCAACTATAAACCATCTTAAGTTACCCCCCAATTTTTTGAGTGGTAAGTTTAATACCTTCATAGTAATTCTGAGATTTTAGGAAATTTTGTCAAGTATTTAGTAATTAAATTATGTGAAATGAATAGATTTTAAATGTTTATTAAAATTAAACTTTCATTCCTAGAGGGAACAAATAATCATTTATTCTCTGTTGGCTCTTAAATCTTTCATGTCAACAGTAAACACTAAAATAAAATCATAAGATAATAAATTTACTGTGTAATATGGTTTTTAATTGCCTCCTTTGGAATTCCTTTGTAATGATTTGATCAAGCTAATATAATATTTTACAGAAGCAAGGTATTTAAGGAAGGAAAGATAATGTCAAATTATCTTTTTTATCTGAATGATGTATAATCAATGATCCACCCTCTACAGATGGCTAAGAAAGCATCCAAAAACCTGCTTCTATGTGACAGAGTGCATCATGCTCCACACAAAATGGACTGTTTTCTATGCTATTAATAATACTGTTAATATATTTTTGCTCAAACACTTTTCAATCATAAGTCCCTCTAATACTAAATTACAGAAAATAATTTGGTTATGAACAATTAATATATTGACTTTGGCACATGTGGCAAGGTAAATTATGCATGGCAAGGTAAAGATTGTTGACACTGTACTTAAAATGTAAATCTTCTAATCTTCCAAAATCATTTACTCACTGTTCCAGAAACATTTCTAGAATGAACCATAGCTATCAGGAATGGGGCCAAGTATTTTAAAGTGATTTTTTTAAATGTTGGCTTATCAATCTAATATCTGTCATTTACTTAATTTATAACATAAAGACAGACTTATCAGAACAGAAAATATTTTAACAACTTATGAAAGCAAAGATATTCCTAAGTATAATTACTCAACTATGAAATCAAATCAAATATTCAGTTTTCCTACCAAGTGAGAAATTATCATCTTCCCATTCTTCATTAAATACTGCCTACTAGCCACACAAAATTATATTCCTCATTATTCTAAAAGAAAAATGATACAATTTAAAGTTTACATTATTACTTTTCATAATTAAACTCACAACAATTTCTAAGTCATTTTACTCCATTGAAACTCCTAAAAGTTCTTTGAAATAAATAAGCCCATTCAAGATTTTTGCTTTTGAAGATTCTAATCATTATAACAATCTTTCCAAGTAAATGTTATTTAAAATTTATAGCCAAAGAATAAATCCCAAAAGTCATTTTTCAAACTGGTAAGCTAAATTTCAGAGAATTCTGCTATTTTTAAAACAGAGTTTACAGATAATTAGGTAATAATTAACTTTTACAAATTTTATTATTAAAATAATGAGAAGCTAATGCTTTACTTCATTTGAAAGGTCATCACGTTGTTTACCTTAATACCCGAGTTACAGCCCTCTCAGGCCAAAAATATTCCACCAGACCCTCATGAACATTTGTATTTATCTCCATTGGCTAAAAGTATACTGATTGATATGTGAAATTTTGCAACAGATTTAGAAAAAGTAGGATTTACAAAACACATGTCCACACCAAAATTCTTCACAGGATACTCAAATTTAAATGAAAACAATGATAATATCGAGATGGTTAGTAAATCAATGTGGGACATTTCTAGACTTGTTAGAACCTCATAACTCTGCAGACATTTTTAAGTAAATAAATTTTAAAATACAGAAATATTCTATCCAGTGTTTTAAGGCAGAAGCCAGAGTAATGTCATTCTTATTAATTCCAGAATCTACCCATCTTCTTCCTTTAAGGTTTAAAATTATTCCAATTTAAAACTAATTAAATTAAAATCAGTCTAAAATTCTTAAGGTTTGCAGCTGGGAATATAACTCAGTTGGTAGAGTGCTTGCCTTGCAAGCACAAGGCCCTGGGTTCAATCCCCAACACCACACAAAAAAAAAAATTATTAAGGTTTAAAATTATTTCCATTTATTTCAATTTTAGACATAAACACTATTTTTGTTTTAATTCAATTTCAAAAAACTTACAAATGCAGGGTGGTCTTCAAATACTTTTCATTTCCTCAATCCAATCAGCAGAATATTGGGACAGAGAAGCTAACAGTAACACCCTCCAGTGGCTGGCTCTGCAGCACAACAGAAACTCAACTCTTATTTCACCTTGAACTCTTTATTTCATTCGCTATGTGTTTCTCTGAAAGAAAATTTAACACTTACATACTATATTACAATCACAAATTCTGGTAAAATCCCAATCCTTTAAAAGTGAAAATATAAACTGTAACTCACTATGTTAAACTGACTTTATTTGCAAAAATTCTTACTTAAAATTTTCTCTAACAGGGTATCAGATACTACTTTTAAAACAACAGAATGGTATAAAAATAATTTCAATTCCTTTTTAAACTGTCATACTTATCAAGCAATATTTAAAAACTAAGCTTGTTATAAAACAAAAGGAATCAGAAGGAAATTACTGTAGTCAAAAAATGCAAGCAGTAAATCCTTAAGAAAGAAAAAAATACAACCATGTTGCATATCTAAGGTAACATATTTTTATCCTCATTCAAGGACAAGGAAAATGATATGAACTAATAGTATAATTCCTCATTTATTTATTTGTGTAATACACAATTACTGTATGGGGGGCATTTTTAAGAAAACTTTCACCAGAATTGATGCCAATTTAGAAGAGAATTACATATTCACATTAATATTTTAAATATAAATTGTTAAATCCTGAGTACTGACCTCTAGAAAACATGAATTTTAGTATAAAAATACACAGTAACAAAGAATGGTAATGAAAGAAACCAAAAAGTCTATATTTAACTGGCTGCTCAGTCATTAGAAAGGTGCCCCATAACTACCATATGTTACTCAAATATGTTATCACACCTACAATTTCATCATATGTCTCCCAAGAAATTAATTAGCTCTAACTTTTTCAACTTTGACAAAAACGTCTGCATCAGTCAGATTACTAGCTGTTGCAAACATTTCAAAATTCAAAGCTTTCTTCAGCTTGTATTTAACCTTTTAATTACTATTAATCATTTAGCAACATTTTAGAACAGCATTCATTAGACAGATGTCTAATTCTAGAAGTCTGAATATTGTAAATTCATTTACACATATATTTAGTGATTTTAAAACAGAAAACTAAGGTCTAAAACCACTTACTGATACATCATTTCACAGCAGTAGTTAGGTTAAAGAAAAAAATACTTAAAATTTTTTTAACTTCCTCTAAAAATCTAAAAAATCATTAGATCATATGACAAGTCAAATTAATTCAATGACTATAAAACTTATTTAAATTTAAAATGAGAAATCTAAGAACATGACAATTTAAAAACTTTACAAGATAGTAGAAAGGAAAAAAAAAATCGACTAAGAAGACTCTTTCATAAATATCCTGTTGATGACTGAACTTTCATCCCAAGCCTGATTCTGTTTTGATTCTTAATCACTCAGGCTACCCTCAATCATGTAAACCAGGTTCCACCTCCACTGTTTTATTTAAAATACTCTAAGGCTACCAATAATTCATTCCATAGATATTTACTGAGCAATGAACAAATCAGATAAAACTCCTATTCTTATAAAGCTTACAGTCTATTGAAAATCAAAAAGAAAAAAATGACAAATAAGTAAATTACATAGAGTATTAGTAGTACTAACATCTCCTGATACCCTTGTTAACCAAAGACCATAAAAAAAAAACCTTGTTCTGGCTTCAATTAGGCCATGTAGAACACTACTGAATTGTCCTTTCAATTATCTCAAGTAATGAAATAATGGATGATATACAAATAATATCTAGCAAGGAATTGGATGTAAATTTCAAAGTTATTACTCTGGATGAAGTAAATGTTCAAGTTAATCAGAATGAGGGCGGCCTCAGGAATAACCAAAAATTTTCTGATGGGCAGCTATCCAGGTTTTGGCTACTGCCATGAAAAACAGCACCTATGACAGATACAATCCATGATATTTAAAATATGCACAAAGCTGTACAACTATCCCCATTAATTTCAGAACTTTTCATTACTTCAAAAAGAAACCCTGAAATAATTAGCAGTCACACCCAATTCCCTCTACCCTTTAGCCCCTGGCAACCACTAAATCATTTTCTATCTCTATGAATTTGCTTAATTTGGATAATTCATATAAATAAATCGTAGAATATGTGGACTTTTGTGTGTTATTTTTCCCACTTAGCATAAGGTTTTTAAGGTTACAAGTTAGAGCAGGTGTCTGTACCTCATTCCTTTTCTGGCTGTGTAATATTTCATTTTATGCATATACTATACTTTGCTTCTTCACACAATAGTTGACTGGACATCTGCATTGTTTTGGACTATTATGAGTAATGCTACTATGAGCATTCAGACATGCTTTATACAAACACACAATTTCCAATTATCTTGGATATATGCCTAGGTGTGCAATTGCTGAGTCATGAAATTCTATATTTCAGTTTTCAAGGAACTGCCAGACTATTTTCCAAACTGCCATACCATTCTGTAACCTCACCAGCATTGTATGAGAGTCTAATTTCTTCATATCCTCACCAGCATTTTATTTGACTCTTTGATTACAGATTTCCTAATGATCATGAAGTAACATCTCATGAAATTTTTATTTGCATTTCTCTGATAGCTAATGATGTTGAACATTTTTTCACTTATTACTTAGCATTTATGTATCTTCTCTGGAGAAATGTGTATTCAGATCCTTCGGATTATTTAAACTAAATTGGGTTGTCTTTTTATTGTTGAATTTTAAGAATTTTTTATATACTCTAGATATTAAACTTTACATGTTCTGTATTTTCTGCCATTGTTGTGGGCATTCTTTTCACTTTCTTGATAGTGTCTTTTGACAAATTTTTATTTTTTATGAAATACATTTTATTTTTCATTGCTTATATTTTTAATGACAAATCTAATAAAGAAAGCATTTGCCCAATCCAAGCTCACAAAGATCTACCTAATTGTTTATTTCTGAGCTTTATAGTTTTAGCTATCATAGTTAGGTCCATGACCCATTTTAGGTCAATTTTTGTACACAGTGTACAACAGGGTCCCAATTCATTCTTTTGCATATGGAAACGCAGTTATCCCCTCATCATTTGTTGCAAAGACTATTCTTCCCCACTGGTCTTGCCATTCTTTTTGAAAATCTTTTGATCACAGATATATACATTTATTTCTAGACTTTCAATTCTATTCCATTGATTTATGTCTCTTCGATTTCTCTTTTTTGACCACAGGTATCAGACATGAAAAGTGGTAAGCACTCAACAAATATTTGGTAGCTGAATAACCAACCCTGTCAATAATAAAATGATAGAATTTTTTAACTCAGAAAGACCCTAGAGAACAATATTCTACTTAATAATTTATTTTCCCAATTTTTTTTTTTTTTTTTTTTTTTGGTGGTGCTGGGGATCGAACCCAGGACCTTATACATGTGAGACAAGCACTCTACCAACTGAGCTATATCCCCAGCCCTACTCAATATTTAATAAATGAGAAAAGTAGGGCCTAAGAGAGATTAATTGATTGATTAGCTCAATGGCAAAGAACAAATTAATTACAGACCAAAACAGAACCAGAATTCAGTTTTCCTCATTCCACTGCAGGCTCTTGCCTTATATATCAGCTCTTGCTGATTTTCAAGTGAAACTAATTGCTTTAACATTCATTATATGAGCAGACAGAGATAGGTATATGTTTACAGGTACTTAAACAAAGTGGAACCCTTTGTAAGTACATAATTCACAAAAAAGCCTTTAACAACCAAAATGGGCCAAAAATATACCACAAAATATGCTTTCCTCCAGACAACTCTTCTCTAACTTCATTTTCAACTCGAGAACCTAGTTAGTTTCTCTTTCAATCTTCAGATAGTTCTACATAAAAAAAAAAAAAACTGTCTGTGATGGTAGAAAATGAAAATTATCAGGTACCTCGTTTCATTATCCTGTCCTCTTCTACATTTCCCACAATTATCTATCATTCACTACATGTTCTAAGAATTAAGAATTTGCCTACTTCCAAAAACCAGAAGAAGAAAAAAACATTCTATGATGTACTGCAGGGAGGAAGATATACATGATTATGTATGATTGGGGAAAATGAAGAGAGGCTAAATGTTCAACCCTAACACTGCATTTGTATGTACATGTGAGGAAAATTCAATTATGTACAGATGTTGTATATGTAGTATGTGCAAGTATATCATAAATTCTCTTGTAGTCAAGAAAACACTTAAGCTTTAAACTCTAACCTCTTCTCTGAATCTTTTCAAGTCCTTCAAGCTCAGTTAAGTATTCCTTTTCCACTATATTTCCTTCTACACACCTCTAATGCTATAATTATCATAATGTTTTCTAACAGTTACTTCATGTTTGTCTCAGTTCATTGAGAACAGAGACCATGTGTTTCTCATGTTGTATTCAGTGCATAATCTAGAATAGCCCTGGCACATGATAAGCACTTTATAACTTTTTGTTGAATGAATATTATCAAACTGTAAAACTGAATACATCTGTTTAAGAGTGTCACAACAAGAAATTTGTTAATCTTGCTAAAATGAAGTTCACATATAACTCACCAAACTTTGCTTACACTGAGCATAAACTTCAGAGTTAGCTAATCTGCTTAGAAAAGTAAACAATTAACCCAATATATTTAGAACTGAATTTTATAATTCTTCGTCGTCTCTGCTAATAATTTTATATTCCTAACCAAAAATACAAAGAAAAATTCAAGCAATACTAATCAAGTTATAAGCAGCAGGTTCTAGTAGAGCGATTCACAAAGGAACTGGGGAACTATTTCTCTATAGTCATGTAAAGGAACTCTTTTTTTTTTTTTTAATTGTAAACAAATGGGATAAAGGAACTCTTGAGAGTATGCAAAGAGATTGTCATGTTTGCAAAGTATGGGTAAAACAAAGGTATAAAATGACTATGAAACAATGACTTAGTGGAAAAGACAAAGCTTTGTAATCTTAAGTCCTGATTTTAACATAAGTCTTCACTGTGACCTCTTCTAGGAAGACCACTGCATCTTTTTGTACCTTTTTTAGTTCATCTTTTATAAAAATGTGAATAAGAATATTGACCCCACAAGCTCACTCTGAGAATCACATGACAATGTAAAGGCCTAAAACAGTCAGACACCAGCATATACAGGAATGAATTATCTTCATACCTGGAAACAGGTTGTGATATAAGGGGCAGATTCAAAAAACTCCTCTCTAAAAATGTCTCCCTGCAACATATAACAGTGTTTGAGATTTTGCCATCAGGAAATTCTATCTGGATTTGCAAGTTCCCCAATTAAATGTAAAACAATCCATTCATGGATTATTTTAATATCCATTTAGTGTCTACTCATCATCTTAAAGATAACTTATCAAGGCTGGAGAACTCTTTTGATAGTGATAAAACAGGAAAAGGCCTATGGTTCATGACTATTACATGAGGAGACTGAAGAAACAAGGAAAAGAAAAGGCTGGAAAAGGGTTTTGAGGCCACCTTTTCTTACCTATTTTATTTTTTAAGATGTTGTTAGACCTTTATTTTATCCCTTTTTTTATATGTGGTGCTGAGGATTGAACCCAGTGCCTCACACATGCTAGGCAAACGCTCTACCACTGAGCCACAACCCTGACCTTCTTATTTTATAGCATACTCATAATAATCATAATATAAATTAATCAAAAAATCATAAATTCACTAGTAAACCCAGTATATCAATTTAAGTTTGTTTATATAACATGAAACATAACTACCTGCCAGACTTCAAACTTTTCTCCTTTCATATATGGCTCCACTTTTATAGGTTCCTCTCCTTTCAAGACTATGATTTACTGTCTTTTTGTTAAAAAAAAAAAAAAAAAAAGTACCAATTTGTAGTTAAAACAAAACAAAAAAAATCACAACTTTGAGTTTATATAATGTATACTATAATGAAGTTGATCTTGGGCATGGGTCATTTTTCTTCTGAATAAAAAAATGTTATATCTGACATTCATATTAACCAGAGATTGTAATTCTTATTTTCTCTCAAGTTTCCTTTCTATGGTTCTGGAAGCACATTTGCTTAAAATAGCATTTATGGTTAAGAATTAAAATTTTTATTATTAAAAGAAAGAAAATTCCCAAACTACAATTTAGTAATACATCTTTCACAGTTATCACCAAAGAAAAGATCTACTTTGGTATATACCATTTGCTCTACATTTCCCCAAAGTGCCAACTATGTGCTGAGTTACTGTGAAAGTTGACAAAATCAAATATAAATGGCATGATAGGTATGCCATATAAATTATTTTAAAATTTATATTATATCAAAACCACTATATTGTTTTTATAGACCTCACCAAGAGGTCATGTCCAAACTTATACTTCACATTTTATTCCTGTTAAGGGGCAACCACTCCTTTTTTTTTTTTTTTTTTTTCCAAAGTTCTACCCCAAATTCTCAGTCACTCACCCGCCCGCCATCTTATGAATCCTGTGCTTCCTCTCCGCCTGTGGGCTCCACCAAAGAGGACTCTAAAAGTAAATGTGGAGACAATTATTGCGAAAAATGAAAGCATAGAGATTCTTAATAGTTCCAGAAAGGCTAAAAAAATTAGTCCCAACTTTGAACTTAGAGAGGAGAGTGTCTAAATCCTAAAGAATAGGAACAGATTATATGTACTCTAACTTTAAAATATCAAAATATGTTTGGGATTCAAAATGTTTGAAACATAACTTTTCAAAGTCCAGCAAAGATAATTTAGGTAAAGATCTAAATGGCATTCCTGCTTTCCAAGGCTTACAGAAAAACGCAATGAAATTTAAAAAATTTTTTGAATAAAAATAAATTTTAAAACTGTATTTCAAAGGTCATGGATGTATGAAGAACATTAAGCTTTTCTTTTCTTCTACTCTTTGCATAGTGAAAATACATCTACAAACCTGACATTCATACCCAGCTTCTTTGCTATTGATACAATGAAGAAAACATTGTTCAACAGCCTGCCTGTAACCTTGCTCTTCTTCCACCATTACTTTTCTTAATTCATGTTATGTTTCCATCAAGGAAGAGCAGTTATTCTACAATACCCCATATATAAAATTTATTCCAAGATGATGATGATGATATAGTAAATAAATCACTTTTTGATAGAGACAAAATGCTGAATGTCTTCCATAAATTATCATAACTGCAATACGAAATATTGTTGTAAAATGAATGTTTATGTTCTCCAAAAGTTCTTGTGTTAAAGTTCTAACCGCCAGTGTAATGTATCTGGAAATGGGGACTTTGGGAGGAGATTAGGATTAGATGAGGCCATGAGGGTGAGGTCCTCATAATGGGATTAGTATCCTTATAAGAAGGTCCCAAGAGAGCTTGCTTTCTTGCAATCTCCCCAACATGTGAGAACACAGCACCAAGCCAAAGAGTTCCACATGCTGGTACCCTCAAACAACCATTCCCCAGAATTGTGAGAGAATAAATTTCTGTTGTTTCAGCTACCCAGTCTATCATGTTTTCATGACAGCCTGAACAGACTAGTATGAACAGATACTATTATTTCTCCATCTTTAGATGAGAAAATTATAGCTCAGACAAGCTAAATAACATCTCTATAATGGATTCAGAAGATAGTGGTAGAACCAGGATTTAAACCCAACTTTTAACCAACACTGTTCCACTGATGTCTCTTACATGATTAAGTGCTTAATATGTATCATCAACTTAGCAAAATACATGAAATAAAAATAAGGTTGCCCACAGGAGCTCATATTTAATCTTATAGCAAAGACAAACACATAAACTGCCAAAGAATGAGTTCTCTGGGGCATGGAACCCAAGAAATTTTTATTGAAATAAACAAAAAGCTACCAAGCAATAATATAATGTGATAAGTGTCTTATGAGTAATCAAATAAAGCAAAACAAGGGTTTTCAGGAAGGAGCAACTGTGGGGATGGTTAAGGCAACCAGCATAAAAGAAACAGAGTAGGAAAAAATATTGTAAATGCAACTCACTCAGAATAAGGTAAGTCAACTACATTTGGAAGGGAATTTATCAGGCCTGCTAGTGGAAATAACATATAAAATGTTTTTGCAAAGATGAACAGACTCTCACTGTTGGAATGAGAGAATTCTAGGTTGAAGGGACTATATGCACAAAAACATGCAATTTGAAAATATGGCCAGCTGTTTCATTTTTTATTACATATTCAACACTGTAGTTTATAATATATGTTAATACATCTCCATCTCTTATCTCCTTCTTTTTCAAAAGACCCTACACAAAACATGAAAATAATCATCTTGCTCAGATCTGACCTTATTAATTCCTAGTTCAAACACATTCAACAGTCCCACTCTGTCTACAGTATCTAAATTCCTTAGACCTCTTACAATCTGTCCCTGTTTTTCTCCATGATTCACCCTGAGTCATAAATCCTCTATTATGGTTTAGATATTAGGTGTCCACGAAAAGCTCATATGAGAGACAATGCAAGAATATTAAGAGGTGAAATGATTTGGTCATAAAAGCCTTCACCCAATCAGGAATGAATCTTCTGATGGGGATTAACTGAATGGTAACTAAGGACAGGCAGGGTATGGCTATAGGAGATGGGCAATGGGGCGAGCCTCTGAATATATATTTTGTATCTGATGAGTGAAATCTCTTTCTGCTTTCTGATCATCATGTGAGCCCCTTCCCTCCACCATACCCTTGTGCCATGATATTCAGTCTTTCCTCCAGCACTAAGGAATGGAGCTGGCTGTCTATGGACTTAGACCTCTAAAACTATGAGCCCCCAAATAAACTTTTCCTCCTCTAAAATTGTTCTTGTCAGGTCTTTTAGTCATACCAGTGGAAAAGCTGATGAAAACATTCTGTACGCTAAAGCTATCCCAGATAATTTGCTGCTTTAAAACAGGTTCTGATAAAATGTTTCTATTTCGACTCGGGGGCCCATCTTCAAGAATCATGCCAATAACTTCTAAAAGTATAACCCTACCTATGATCTCATTCATTATACTATATGTTAGTTGCATTCCTGAATTTATGTCTCCATTAAAGACTATAGGCTATTTGAGATATAATATCTACACTACAGGCAAAAATATCAAACAAAATAGATTAAAGCAAACATTATGTGTAGATACAATAAATAAGCTAATCATTACAATGCAATATGATAAAGAGCAATGATAGACAAATACACAGAGTATGATGAGAGTATCAATTAAGCCTTGTAGAGGTTCAGACAGAGAAGATAACACAAAATGGTTCTTTGAAGATGAATGTGAAGAAGATACAGGTAAAACATACACAAGTATGAAAGTCTGTGAGGTGGAGAAAAACTAAGAAATTCACAGTCACTAGAATACAAAGTATGAAGCTGGGCTGGCAAAATATGATCCAATGAGACAGACACTGGCTATACATACTGTGCTGAGAAAATGGTGATAGCCAGGCATGGTGGTACATGCTATAATCCCAGCTACTCAGTAAACTGAGGCAGAAGAATCCTAAGTTTGAGGACAGTTTGGGAAATTTAATAAGAACTTGTTTCTAAATTTAAAAACAAGGGGGGCAGGGCTGAGGATGTAGCTCAGTGGAAAAGCACTGGGTTCAATTCCCATAACTGGAGGGAAAACAAACAAATGAACAAACATGTTACAGGTTAGTGATCTGGAACCACAAAACATAAATATGTACCGAGTCAAAACTAGGTTTAAGTTATACTGCAAATCATTTTAAAAATTTAAATAGGTAATATATATTCACATGTCAAAAGTCAAACATTAAAAAGGTTCAGCACAACCAGTCTGGCATCTGCTCAATTCATATCCTATTTAATTTTTCAAATATTTTTAGTTGTAGATGGTCACAATACCTTTATTTTATTTATTTTTATGTGGTCTAAGGATTGGACCCAGTGCCCCATACCTGTGAGGCAAGTGCTCTACCACTGAACCATAACCCCAGTCCCATATCCTGATTCTTGTTTTTCCTTCCCGAGTTCCTTCATGACAATATAAGAAAATACAACTAAATATTTTATTCCCTTTCCTTTAAAGACAAAAAGATTTTTACAACATCAAATCTTGAAGGATTCCTAATGCCAATAACAGTAATGTTTAGATAGTGGGACTATGGGCACTTTTTAAAAAATATTTTAAGATGTTGATAGACCTTCATTTTACTCATTTATTTATATGTGGTGCTGAGAATTGAATCCAGTGCCTCACACATGATAGGCAAGTGCTCCAACACTGAGCCACAACCCCAGCCCTGGATATTTTTTAAAAATATATATTTCACAAGTCTTCAGTGGGCATCTAATACTTTTTTTTTAATGAAAAAGGGTCATATTCTTATTTTCCTTAAAATAAGCAAGATTCCAACATTAATTTTATCAGTGTCTGGTAAGGGCCTGTTCCTCAGAAGGCAGAAGGAGCTAGCTAGCTCCCTGGGGTCTCCTTTATAATAACACTGATTTCATTCATGAGGGTTCTGCCCTCATGATCCAATTATCTCCTCGAAGCCCTAACTCAATACTATTACATTATTAAATCAAATATGGTTTCAACATATGGATGTGGGGTAAAGGGAAACAAACATTCAGACCATAGAGGAGAAGTAGAGACTCCAGAAGCAAACCCACACACAAATGGAATAATGATAGATCATTCAATAAAGAGATCTAGGACAATTGTTATACCTTTGGAAGAATATTTAGATTCCCTTCCTAACAGCACACACATAAAAACATGCATACATGCAGCATTCCAAGTGAATTAAGGACCTAAATATGAAAGAACTTTAGGAAAATATGAGACTCTAGTAGTTAAGCCTCCAGGATGGTCTCCAATGGTATTGAATGAAGCTTGTGATAAAATAAGAAAAGCATATTTGGTCTTTGTTCCTAGGTTCTGCGTTCCTGGCACAAAGTTCCTAAAGCCTCTATAATTTCCTGAGTAAAGGGTGTATTTTTTGTTAGGATAATTAGTCTTAGTCCCATGTTCCTAATACAAGAGAGACTGAGGTGGTAAATTGAGTTATCATCAACAACCTGTGTATATGAACATCTAAACTGCAATGTTTAGAGAGATTCCAGGTTGGTGAAGACATCCAAATGCTTAAGAGAGCAGCATATCCAAATCCTACAGGACAGAAGTTTCTGTGTTCAGGAAACCTTCTGGATCTTACCCTATGTCTTCATCTGGCTATTCATCTGTATTCAGAAATATCCTTTATAATAAACTGATAACTGTAAGTGAGGTGCTTTCTGGATACTGTGAGCCATTCCAGAAATGTTCCTCAGAAGGCAGAAGGAGGGAATGGTAGGAACCCCCAATTTATAATCAGTAGGCCAAAGGACATGTGGATCAGATTTGCAATAGAAAAAAAGTGGGAGAGGGGCACTTTTGTGGAATTTAGCCCTTAATTTGTAGAGTATGCACAAACTGTAGGTAGTTAGTGCCAAAATTGAATTGAACTGTAAGTCACCCAGTTGGTGCCCAGAGAATTGGGGGAACAGGTTGGTGTGGAGAAAAAATAAACACCTATTTGGTATCAGAAATACTCCATGTGGAGAAACAATAAGATCCAATGTAGTCTGCTCCCACATGAACAGGGCTGAATGGCAATGTGTGACTTCAAAGGATCAGTCATAAAAGATAAGTTTCTGCCTTATTTTCTTGGATCACTCATTTAGGAAATGCCAGCCTTCATATTAGGACAATCAAGCAGTCCTAGAAAAGGGCCATAAGAACTGAGGCCTTCTGCCAAAAGGTAGCAAGTCCTCCAACAATACTTAAATTAAAATGTCTTGACTTCACCCTCTCTGATATCTTGACTGCAACCTCACAAAAGACCAGAACCAGAACCACTCAGTCAGTGTTGCTGTTTTGTAACCCACAGAAACTAAGAATTAATAAGAAATGATTTTGCTTATTTTCATGAAATGCATTTTGGTGGTAATTTGTCATACAGCAATAGATGATTTATAAAGTGATAATCATTACAACCTCAATGTAGGGAATAAGGTTCTCAAGTATGATACCAGAAGCAAAACATGAAAAACAAGTAAATGTGTCTATGTTAAAGGGAAAATTTTGAGACAAACTAAGTACATATGTAATGAAAAAGAAAAGCCACAAACTGAAAGATAATTCCCATTCAAATAACAAATTATTAATATATAAAATACCTGAAGGACTCCTAAAAATCAGTAAAAAGAAAGACAAATCACATAGTATAAAAAGGGAATGAAGCTGGAGGACAAATGAGAGAAAAGGCAATCTACAAGAGAAATTAAATGGCAATAATCATAAGAAAAGAAGAAGCACCAACAGAAACGAAAGAAATGCAAATTTAAACCACTAAGTATTTTCTCACATATTCAATTTTTTTAATTATGTAGGAAAAACAAAATGAAGGTGAAGGATGAAGAAATTACAAGTCTTAATCAACTACTGGTAGAAGTAGACTGTTAATCCCTTTAGAAAACAAGATAGAAAATCCGGTAAAGGTGAAGGATGAGCCTGTCCTCGTACTTAGAAATTTTCCATTCACAATTGTTAAGTTCTAGAAAAAATTTCACAATAACTGATCCTAGAAAAAAGTTCACATATGGGCCACATACAGATTCACTGTACTACTGGAACAGGAAAAAATGGCAACCACACCCAAAGGCCTTTGACAGAATAAGAGTTGGGTATTATATATAAGTTTATTTGGTCAACACCACACAGCAGTTAAAATGAAGAGATCAGAATTTCATGTATCAACATTAGCACATCTTGAAAACATAACATTTTTTAAAAAGAACTGCAGAGGATATGTGCAGTATACCATTTACATTAAGTCTGAAAACATTTCAGTTCTATTGTTCTGTTTTTATATATGCATCTATACAAAAGAAAATTTTTAAAATATAAGTGTGTGAGAATGAGAAACATTGAACTAGGTATACCTCCAGATAAGGAAAGAAAAAGGGAAGGGACTAAGATTAAAGAGTGATACATACACTTCAAATATATCTTGATTTAGAAAAGAAAGGTTTGATGGTAAAAAACAAGCGGGCTAGGGAATGGGTTCCTGGGCACTTATATCTATAGTTTTCTGATTATTTGAATATTCTACAACAAAAAAAAATTTTTACAAAAAGTTCCTAATCAAAATAAATGGTAGATTATAGACAACCAACATTTGCAACAGAAAAGGATCAAAAGCATTTATACAGTGCTGGAGTATAAAAGCTCAGGGGTAGACACTAGCAGAGCATGTAAGAGGCCTTGGATTTGATTCACCCAGCACTACAAAAATAAAAAAGCATTTACACAAACAGAGAAAACAAATCATAATCACAGAAAATGAACAAAGAAATTTCACTAGTAAATAAATACATAGCAAAAGGTACAAGCACAAGTTCATTAATAACTCCCTTGTAATTTTTCATTCAACAAGTCTGTTGAGTGCCTAGCATGGTCCAGGCACTATTCTATGATCTGTGAGTACAGCAGTAAAAATATTGCTCTCATACATTGAGCTTATATTCCAAAAGGCTGAGGCATTCAATAAGAATGCAAACAAAAAGGATGTTGGTAAATGCTATGAAAACAAAATGGGTGATGTGGTACAAACCAGAGAAGAAAAGGATAATTTAGATTGAATATTCAAAAATGGTCTGAAAAGAAATCTGTTCTAAGAAGTGAAAAATGAACAGTCTCTCAAAAAGTAGAAAGTGCCAAAGACCTGACACAAGAACAAACATAATCCATTTGAGTAAGTGAATGAGGTAAGTATGTAAGACAAAGTTAATGAGAGAGACAAAAGGAAGTTCGGGGGTGAATTCAGATTTTAGTGGAGCTATAATCTAATGCAAAAGGAAGGTCTCTCTTAAGAAAAGGAGTACAAAATTATGAAAACAAAATTAGATCCTAAATTCAATATTTATTTAAAATGAAAAAGGGAACTACATCAAATAACCAATTTTCTACAGTTGCCAACCACATAAAAAATCCTAAATATCGCAGTATTTTCAATAATTAATTCCCTGGTTTACTTTTATAGTGTCTTTTTCCTACCTGTACTGTGGCTTTATAGTAGTTGACTACCTTTTCACATGACAACAACTTTGTAATATTTTCTAGACACTAAAAAAAAAAAAAACAACAGTTTGGACTTTCATTTGGGATGAGACAAAATGTATTTTTTCCTGACCGTATCTAAATTTTTATAGTTTCTTTCAATTTCATAACTGACTATTGGTGATACACTGTAAATGTTTAAGACTACTGAATTTGTAAAAACTTTTCACATCTCTTTCAAACATGAGTTATAAGATTAAAAAATGTTCAACCCATTGGCAAATGGTAACACTCTTCTCACATCAGCTTAGTATCACAGGAAATATTCATATCACTCTGGTCCTGAACTTTCATGTGACAAGGCCAACTTAGTTGGCAAAGTAGACAGTCATAATGTTCCTGGGAGATATTCTTATACTGGGTCAGCTAGCAAGAATTAAAGTGTACATAAAAGTAATCACAAATCATATAAATATATCCCACTCATCCTCTCCTTAGGATTCCAAAAGTACCCATGTCCATTCCAATGCAATCTAAAAGGATGGGACAGGAAAGATAGCAAAGTGAGAAATGACAGAGTTCTTAATCAGTTTAGGCCCAGCTTCAGAATGGTCTTACATGAAAGGCCTTAAGCTTTATTAGCTTCATGGGAAATCGTACCTCTATCCAGATAATTCTGAGCTATAAAGAACATCAAGAAAAGTTTGGAATTTTTTCTTCTACATGGGTGGAGTGTTTTAATCAAGGGATTTGAATTGTTTTATTTAGAACACACTGAGAAATGCATTAACATAAAGCTATCCTCTAATCCTACTCACACAGAGGTGTCAATCACAAAGTACAACAAAGTTTACAATTTCATCTCCTGAATATTGGAATTTATTTTTCTCCCTGCCTCCAGTTTAAAATCCCAAACTGTACAAATCCTGTGGTCCCACCATTCATCCCTACCCACCAATAACTTCTACTTAAAGACAAAAGCAAGAATTTCTCAACCTATCTGTTTACTGCTTAAGAGTATAATAGCTAAATAATGTAATAAAGAACCACAAACTTCAAAAGCAGGGTACTCCAGTTACTGAGTAGAATTCTACAGTTATTTTAGGAATAGAAACACTGGTCTTAGTGGTGCAGCCCCAATCTCAATAGCTTAGCCTTTCCATTGGTTGAGGGAGACCTTCAATATCTTCAATAAATCCCTTTCTGCTTAAACTAGCAGAATTTAACTAGTAACAAAGTTTTTAAAAACAAGAACTTTGAAGTAACAGATAAATGTGTAATAAACTAGTATATCATGAATCCCTGAAAGGACTGAAAGTGGAGATGGCAAAAATGATTAGAAGCTGTTGAAACAGAAATGCTGGTGGGTGATGGCACTGCTCAGCCCTTGCAACTCACCCATAGGTCCCCTGTTCTGCCCTTGGATCTATGCTTGAGGAGAAACATTAGAAGAGAAATCCAGCAGTTTTTCATCACACAAAGTTGCCCCTGCTATGGAGAAGCTAAAGAAAAGAAGCCATGAAGGATAGAAAATTAAAGAATGCAAAGAAAGACAGGTCCATACAAAAACTGATTTGAGAACACACCATAATGTAAAACACACAAAGAGCCTAACACAGAATATCTAATTTGAAGAGTGGGACAAACAAAAGCACTAAAGGATTAGGTTATCTAGTAAACCCTGGTTCCACAGTGGTTCGTGTGAAGAACTGCCAGGCATCTGATGTCAACTGTAAGTTAGATTTTCATAGCTAAAACAATAAAGACAAGGGCAATGTGAATTTACATGTTTCAAATTCTGATTACACATTACCCAAAACTTTAACCTAATAAGAAAACACTTAAGGAACTAAAACAAAAAATTCTGATCTTGAAAAAGTCTGCAGAAGAGAAAAATAAATGTTATACATGCACAGTTTTTAAAGTTCAACTGGTTCTACAAGGTTTTTTAAGAAAAACTATTCTGCCCCAGTGGCTCAGGAGGCCAGGGCAGGAGGATCACAAGTTAAAGACCAGTCTAAGCAACTTAGCTAGACCCTGTCTTAAAATTTAAAAAAGGTCTGGGGATATAGCTCAGTGGTTCAATGGCCCTGGGTTCAATCCCCAGTATTAAAATAAAAAGAAAAGAAAACAAACAAAATAGGGGGGAATTAGTCTGTAGCTTCATCTCCAACATTTACATTCCCAAAAGCTTTAATTTATCCAGAAATTACCTGTAGAGGGAGTTTAAGATTTAGATGTTTCCTAGTCCTGACCCCTCCACACTTCCCAACTCCATGATCGCAATATGGTTTCATCCTAACCTTTTAAATCAATACTTAAGGGTTATATATCATTACAATCAGAGTTAAGCCAGGCAGTAAACAATAATTACCTTTTACTGCCTAACATTTTGGCTTTTTGGAATTAATAACTGGTTTCTCATATACCTAGCTTTTTATCTTCATATATTTATTTACTATGTATTTATCCCTAGTTCACTGAGACTCTCCAGTCTAAGAAATTTCCTTTGAATATATCATTTCCATCAGATTTCTGTTAATTTCATCTTCTGGAAGAAATATTTCCCTGTCATCTGATGTATTCCTGTCTGGACTGGGGACCATGGGCCAGGTGCACAGTTATCATCCTGGGTATTCTTCTTATCCCTGTCCTGGGTCTGTACTGCTCTTGCCTCTTTTTCAGGTCCTCCTCTTCCTCGATATATTCCCTTGTTTTGATGGGCTACATTAACCAGGTTCCTGAGGAAGGATTTGTGGGTGATGAATCTGAGACCTTTTCTCTCTGAAAGTATCTTTATTCTATTTTCAAATATAATTAATAGTTATACTAGTTCTGGTCAAGTTTCTTTGGAATTTTGAAGATCCTCCTGCTCCACTGTTTCTCTACTGTTACTCAGTCTAAAGTCATTCTGATTCCTGATCCTTTACATGTGGGTCTATTTCTTAAATTTCACAATGATGTGCCTTCGTGTGGGTTTTATCAATAGCCACTGTGCAGGGAGTTTATTGGAGCCTTTCAATCTGGGAAAAAAAAAACATGTTCTTCAGTTCTAAAATATTGATTCATTAAAATTTTCACATTTCTTTCTGAGAAAAGTCTATAATTCTGATACTGGCAACTTTTATACTTGTCTTTTAATACTGTTTAGTTGTTTTCTTCCTATTTTCCATCTCCTTCTTTTTATCTCTTGCAAAATTTTCCTACTTTTATCTCTTATCCTGTCTAAAAGTATTGTTCATTCTTCTTTCTAAAGTATATTTATGACATGTGCTCAATTTGGTTAAGAATAATAGAATTAAGGATAGCATAGCTTATAAGTTCTGATATAGATGAACTCTTGATAGTTTTCATCATGATTTTTTTGGTGGGGGGGTGGGTATTTGGAATTGAACCCAGGAGCTCTTCACCACTGAGCCACACCCTGATTCCTTTTAATTTTTTTATTTTACCAAGTTACAGAGGCTGCCCTTGACCTTGCAATCCTCTTGTCTCAGCCTCTCAAGTCACTGGGATAGAGGCATATGCCACTAAGCCCAGTTAACTGTAACAACATTAACTAAAGAAAAGGAATTAAGACACAAACTCCTTAAACCAGTCATATTTGAAAACATTTAACATTTATTTAATAGGCATCTAAGCAAAAAAGGTACAAGATATGTTGCCGTGGATAATGACAATTAAAACTTGAGGAATTACTAAGTACCAAACATTCTGCTTTCATTATTACTTAAATGTTACAGAGGAGAAGATTAGTAACTTGTCCAGGATCATCTCTGATAAGTAATACAGCCAGAATTAGAATCCAGGTTCGTCTGACTTCAAGCACAACCTTTTAAACACTCTTACAAACTGCCACAAGTTCACAAAAAACTATTCATAAGCATATTTTGTCCAGTTTCATTTACAGTCAAATATGGCCATTTAAGTGAGTTCCAACTGATGAAATGTGGTGATCCAGAGGTACCACTTTAAAGTCTGGCACCCTAAAATATCTCCTCCGGATGATCTGCTGGTTCCTTTTCTGGCTTCATGCAGATGAGCACATGTTGACAGGCGCCTATTTACTGAAGATGGTGCAGTCACAAGGCATAACACCTCTACCAATCAGGAATACTAGTTTTTTATTTTGCTAAGCAAGAAATAAAATTCAAATTATACTAATTCACTGACATTGGGAGATTACAGTAGTCAATCTCAACACCCTATTGCCTCAAGAAACATAAAAAATTTTATAATAAATGTCAGGTAGATTAATAACCATAACACGTGAACAGCACCAAAAAATAGTAGTGCAGAGTTGTATTTACAGAGAAAAGTTATATGTTCAGAGAAAAAAAAATAACCACTCTTAGCCAGAGATATTGTGGAGGTATTAATATTGAAAGTGAACTCAGTTGATGGGATAACTTTAGTAATTAATTCTGTGGCCCCAAAAGGCATTAAAAGTAGAAAGAATGACATATGTCACCATACAGAAGATAGAAAAGTAAAAACCTCCTAAGAATATGGTGTACAGTAGCATCATTTGGAGGAGGTATATGCTATAAATCAAAAAGCAGTGAGGTCTAAGGCTAGAAAGGTAGACAGATGCCAGTCATTTTTGGACCACTTTCCCAAGCAACAGAGTTATCAAAAATTGAACAGCAAAAATTATACATAAATCATACAGTGCAAAACAAATACAGTGGTACAAGACCAAAGAGCAGGGAGATAGGGAGAGCCTGAAGCAAATATCACATAGTACAGATTTAAACATTTAAAAAATACTTACTGATCACCTTCTTCATGTGAATCTAAACTAAATGATCAGGAGAGGGAATGGGAGAAAAACTGGTGAACTATTAAGGAAAAATTAGACAGTAGTTGGTTATAGGAGTTGAAGATAGCATTGGGTAAGAGAAAGGAAAAGGTCAGTAATGACTGTGTTTTCAAGGCCAAGTGCCTAGAGAAGAAGTAAGACAACATTAACTACATTAACTAGAAAAGCTAGAAGACAAAACTGCTTTGGAAGAGACTTTTTTTGGGGGGGACGAGAAACTATTAATCTGTTTTGCTTTGAGACAGGCCAAGGAAGAGGTAACAGGTTCCATTTCTCATATTTACTGATCTGTTTTCAATTTACTAATTTAATCAAATGATCTGAGGCCCTCATTTTACCTATAAAGGATTAAAAAGCACAGAGATTCTGCAGCAAATGCTACACTTTTGAGATAGCATTCGAAGTTATAAGTTAGATAAGAATATTACATTAGTTCCAGGAAACAAAACAAAAAACTGTCAATGTAATTTGGAAAATCTTGCAAAGTATAATCTCTTTTTGGAATTTCACAATGTACATTTTTGAGATTTCTATACCAAAGAACCTTTCAATTTTCTTCAGTCCAAGTATTTCCCAAATTTAGTTGAAGATAATAATCTATTTTTGAGGAAACCTTCCTATTAATGATATACAATTTGGAAATGTTACACAGACAGTAAGATACTTGAGAGAAAGAAAATTCCTTATTAGTCTTTGCAAATTTATGGCAGAGTTATGTTAACAATAGATGTCATATTATCTTAATCACATCTAAAAGCTATCCCAAAATACCAAGGATCATCCTAGGTTTACAACAATTCTACACATCATAAAATCTCTCCCCACAAATTCATTGTAGGTATTTCTATAATCCTAACTCCACTGGATAAAGCAGAGTACTCTTTGCTTCCCAAACTAAGTTCATCCTCAAAATGCAATACAATTGAAAACACTTCAGTCTTTTAAAATCTTTAAAAAACAGATTGCTCAAAACAAAGCATTAAGTAAATTATTTTGTAAAAACTATGAAATATATGACAATAAGTTATTATTCAACACGGATATTACAGTATGAGCACAGGATGAGAGGCAAATCTTTGCTAATGACAAAAATTTAAATTTAAAAAAGGTTTAAGTGGTGAAAAAATTTTCCCCTTTCCTCTTCAACAATTCAGGTGAACCTAAATAAGCAGAGTCACTTATTCCAGTCCCCTTCCCTCAATAGGTACAAGAGGAAGAAAAACATTCTGCCACTGGGTGGGGTACAGAACAAATTGTGCCCCTCCAGGCTTCATTCACTAGCTGTGGGCTGAATGAATCAACATGTTTATCTGCTAATACAGCTGAGCTCATTTTAAAGTACTATGCACTTGAAAGCCAATGTTTTAAAAATAGAACTAATAAAAGAAAGTTTCTGGCTTTTTTATCAAGTTTTCTTAGGTCCTTTGTTTTAGAAGACCAAAAGTTAATGAAATAATTCTTCCATTGTGTCAAAATATGGATTCTCAACAGAAGAAGATTTAAGGAAACTTGGCTCTAAAACATTTGTTCTAAGGGTCAAGGACAATCTGACTTCTTAGTTCTGCCAGCAATTTTTAAAAGTTGCTTCCTGTACTAGGGAATGTTCACTGCTCTTACACAAACAATAATAAAAGTCATTTATACAACCATCTTGATTAGTCTTTCCTTTTCAACTCAGTTTGGTAATAGCAAAAGTTACAATCATAATCCTAATAAGCAGTTTACTTGCCATTATATTTCTACTCAATCATCATTTGTGGGGAAATGATGTTGATCTATTTTGTGGGGGGGGTGGGTAACTGGGGCTCAAACTCAGGGGCAACCAGTCACTGAGCCACATCTCCAGCCTTACTTTATATTTTATTTAGAGACAGGGTTTCACTGAGTTGCTTAGCACCTTGCTTTGGTTGAGGATGGCTTTGGACTCGCAACTCTCCTGCCTCAGACTCCCAAGCTGCTGAGATTACAAGTGTGCAGCGACCACACAGGCTATTCATTTAAAAATATATCCTGAATACCAATTATGTGCCAGACATAATAGGTTTTTTTTAAAAAAAGGTCCACAAAAGAGATGTTGTCACTGTCTTCACTGAGTTTTAGGTCTGGCTGAAATTGTGAAGCTATATATGATCCAGGCTATGAAAAGGTAAAGATATCATGAAAGCAAATATTGTGATGTAGCCCAAGAGTCAGAGGACTCTTCTGGTAGTGACAAAGGAACTATGATTAGCTTTACAAACAATAACCATAATTTAAAGTGCACACATACCCACACTCCCTATCATTCTAGGAATAAAAATGTTCACAACTACAAGGGAAGAGAAGGGTTAACAAGAGCAAGGGTAAAATTTAGATGACTCTTAAAGGTGACAGCTTCATGTGAACATCAAGAAATCATTCATCTCTGTAGGAAGAAAAGCAATGGCCACTCCTTGTATATTTCCATTCAAAAATAGGTTTCATAGCTAGGGCTGATTTCCAATGATAAAGCCAACATCAGCTATCAGTCTAGTAATCTCCAATCATCTCAAATCCTCCACACACAGTAAGTTGAGCTTGTAATATAGTAAATATATCACAAGCCTTAACACCATATAACTCAGGTCACAAAAAAAGATGTCTTCAGTTTCACAGAGCACAGGATTAGAGAATGTTAGAAGAGAAACAAACTTAAAAATCACCTTATAATAAAATACTTTCAGTTTGAAAATCAGGAATAAGATCCAAAGTGTGGAAGTAGCACACCCAACATCATACATTTAGTTCAGAACAGGAGGTTAGCTAGAGTCTGGGTGGCCTGAGTTTACTCCCTATGCTCTTCAGCAATGCAATGGTAAATATATCAAATGATATACCTGTTGCAAGTAAGACAGATTTTAATAAGATAGGAATTACATTTCAAAAATTTTATATACTTTCCACTGACCTACACTTGTCTTAGGCTCTAAAAAAAATGTTTTCATTTTACCACATACCACAGAAAGGTTAAGGTGAAAAAACTAACATTTTTTTTACCCCATAGGGTACAGGAGGTAGGTTGAGTGCTTTAACTCAATCGCACCTAATCATCACAACTACTCTCTGATGAGATATTATGCTTTTTTACTGAGACTCAGAAACAATTTATTTGAGGTGATTAAAAGAAAAAAACAGGTCCTTTATTACAGAGAGTTTAGGAAGCTGTCTACTAAAGTAGTACTTCTGGAGGGACAACTGAAGAAGCATAAAGAACAGAAAGGAAAGAAAATGGTAAATATTTGGGTAGATAAAATCATTACTGACATAAACAATAATAATAATGTATTGTGGGGATTTTAAAATTTGTTCTAATTATACATGACAGTAGAATGCATTTTGACACATCATAGATGGAGTATATCTTATTCTTCTGGTTGCACATGATGTAGACTTACACCAATTGTGTAATCATATATGTACATAGGGTAATAATGTCAGATTCATTCTACTATCATTTCTACCCACATATCCCCTCCCTTCCCTTCACTCCCCACTACTTAATATAAAGTAACTCTGTTCTTCCCTAGCCCCTCCCCCTTACTATGAATTAGTACCCACATATCAGAGAAAACATTCAGCCTTTGGTTTTCTGGGTTTGGCTTATTTCACTTAGCATGATATTCTCCAATACCAGCCATTCACCAGCAAATACCATAATTTCATTCTTCTTTAAAGCTGAGTAATATTCCATCGTATATATACACCACATTTTCTTCATCCATTCCTCTGTTGAAGGGCACCAAGGTTAGTTCCTAGTTATTGTGAGTTGAGCTGCTATAAACACTGATGTGGCTATGTCACTGCAGTATGTCAATTTTAAGTCCTTCAGGCATAAACTGAGGAGTGGGATAACTGGGTCAAATGCTGATTCCATTCCAAGTTTTCTGAGGAATCTCTGTACTGCTTTCCATAATGGTTGCAACACTTTGCATTTCCACACAGTGTATGAGTGTACCTTTTTTCCCCACATTCTTACAAACATTTATTGTTGCTTGTATTCTTGATAATTGAAATTCTAATTGGAGTGAAATGAAATCTTAGAGTAGTTTTGATTTGCATTTTTCTAATTGCTAGAGATGTTGAACATTTTTTTCAGAAATATCATTTTAAACAAGTACTTTAACAAACAAAATTCAGAATATACTCTTAAATCGTATACTGTTTGTATTTCCAGCATTCTTTTCAATACCAGAGTCACCCAGAAAAGCATTAATATCTATTCACTCCTGTGAAATACTGACTCATTCACAAGAAGCAGTCTGAAATACTTAGGAGAACCATGAGAAAATAAGGACTACATTTTAATAATTCTGACTTCTCCACTAGTGAAAAGTCTATTAACAATTTCAACCGAAAATATACTACTCAAAATATAAAAGCTGGTAACATAAATAGAACAAATTAAATCATTAATTAAAGAAAGGCCAATTTTTTATTGCACAACTACCCTACACTAAATTGGACTAAGCTGTTGCTTTCTCATCTTTGCTAAATTAGTTAACACTCATGCATCATTTCCTGGTTTCAAATACTTAGTTAACATTGTTCATCTGCTGTCATCTCTCAGCAAGTTCTCTCGACCCTCATGGATTTATGCTTTTGTGTTCTCATTATCATTTCAGTAGAGAGAGAAATGTGTGTTTTCTCTGATATTAGAGGGATTGTTTGCTGTGTTTTCTTTTGATCTTTGTGTAGACTGTTTTCTTCCAATGCTGCAAGTACAATGCTGCACTCCCTCCTCCACATATTTGTTTTGAAATCTCTTTTTTACATTGTTATTTTCCCCAAAATGTCCAATGGTCTTGGATTATTAGTTCATCTTTAAGAATAAGATCCTGAAAAGAACTTATTGCAAGACCTGTGGTAGGTGAACAAGGCTTGAGAGCTTGCAGAGCTCACAAGGGGCTCTCAGTGGTAAGCTATCAGTATCTTTAGATGCAGATATCCTCAGACTTCTGCAAGGGGTAGTCAGGGCAGGTTTAACTGAAGTTCTAGGACAGCAGAGAAAGAGAGCCAAGAATTCCATAGTTCAGATGTATATTTCCCTTGGTCTCCCAGTTTTAAACCAGTCAGTCACCCACATCCCTGGTTTTCAGAGGCCAGGTATCGCTTCTTCAATTGTACAAAAAAGAAACCTTGGTCCGAAGCCCAGGGGTTAGCGTGGAAGTGGCTATTCATTCATGAGGGTACATGGTGGGGAACCTGAGGATTCCACCTGCTAGTGTACACAGATTTTCCAGTTAAACCCACAGTTTTCAGTGCCACTTTTGACTCTGACCTTCCTTAGTATCTGCTGCCTTCAAATGCTGTTCCTCTCAGGAACTTAACGTCATATGAGTATTACTGTACACCTTTACAGGTACTATGACATTATCTTTGCTGAGTCAGTCACTACTTGTCCATTTGCTTTATTATTTCAAAAAAGTATCAGAACTTCTGTTTTCTGTTGTACTCTCTCCCCATTCATTGTTATTTTTTCCATTTTGGTGGGGACTAGGTAGGGAGAAGAGATAAAAGTGTAACCAGTCTCCCATTTTTTGTAAGAAATCCTGATAGAGCTATTTTGAGATCAGCCACCTCAGGATACAGACTATAGGACTCATCTCAAGGACTAAATTAATACTTCTCAAAGTATGATCACAGAGCTGCACCAAAATCCACTGGGTGGTTTTTTGCCTTTTTTTTTTTTTTTTTTTTTTTTTTTTTTGCAGTGCTGGGGATCCAACCCAGGGCCTTGTGCATGCAAAGCAAGCACTCTACCGACTGAGCTATCACCCCAGCCCTGCTTTGTTGTTAAATGAAAATCAGACTGAGTCATACTCCTGCTCAAAACTTTGTAATAAACAGTTTCCAACTATCCAAGTTCTTTCAAAGTTTGAAATGATATGGCCTATATGTACCTACCTCTGATCCCAATTAATACCCTTTTCTCCCGCCCTTTAACCCTATCCTAGCTATACTGGCCTTCTGTTTATTCCTTGACCACCACCAAGTTTACTGGTGGTGCCAGGATAATTCTCTAGCACATACATGGTTTACTTTCTTCACAGCACTTTTCACTATATGAAATTATTCTATTTATTTAATGACATGCTTATTATCACTATCCTCCATTTAAACAGCAGGCAGCTGGGACACCTTCTAATACTACTTACACAAATCAAAATTACAATATGATAGGAAGGCACTCAATAAGTATTTGGCAGATAAATGAATTCTTTGGTTCTAGATTCCAACCCAGACCTACTGAGTGAGAATCCTGGAATTTCCAGAAACAATTTTATAAAAACCCAAAATTTCCTATTTATGATGCAATAACACCTTGTTCACCCCCATAGCTAATCTAGGCCATATGATACAACTAAAACTAACCCTTAAAATGGATATTTTCTGCTCTTACCATTGAAGGTCTATTTGTTTTTGATTGGAGGGTTGAACAGTGGAAAAGATACGGCTAAAAGAGGAGTTTCTAATATTTTCATAAAGAAATACCCCATGACAGGCAATAAAGTTGCTTTAATTTAACATACAACTATCTGAGCTTTCACATCATAAATATGCTTAATGATATATTTATTAAGTAATTCAACAATTATGGTAGTAAAAAAATTGTTTTCATTTATGTACTTGAATTATATAATTTCCTATAGAATTTTGTTCTATTATCTTCTATTTATTTTTCTCAACCATACTAGACAATTCTCTAGCTCATTTCTAGACAGCAAACAGAGGTATTAGCTCCCTATTCTTTAAAAAAAAAAAGTCACTTGCTTTTACTTTACATACTCAATCTTCAATTCACTCTACTTCCTCTCACCACATCAAATTTCGTGGATGTCTATTTCCTCATTCACTCAATCTTCAATTCCATGATAACTAACACAGCTGTCAATCCTTTACCCCAACAATTGTTCTCTAGTCACCAATGAGCTCCTTTATTCATACTTCCCCACCTGCTTTAACTTTTGCTCCTCTTTGCACATGACTTAATTTCTGTTCATCCTTGAAGGATGAGTGGAGAGGGTAGCACAGATCTAGACAGGGCTCAGTGGGAAGCTAGCTTCAACAGTGATTACATTTTTCTGAACTGGTTGACTCAGGGACTGGTCTATCTTCCAAAGATTTGAGTAAACTAGGGCAGGTTCTATTCTCAATCATCTTTATCTTCCGAAGCACATGTACTCTGCCGTTTGCAGCAGAAAACAAAGAGGTAAGGGAAAAGGAGAAGGGAAGAGAGGAAGAAAATACAGAAAGTAGTTCTACTCAGTTTTTATCTCAAAATACAAAGCAGAAATGCTAACCACAATGGAATTTCAATTAATGTTTGGTGACTCTAACTGAATATATGCCTATTTTCAAGGGGTTTTGTTTTGATAAATTTCATTTAATATTTACATTTAAATTTCTAAGAACTGTACCTTTACATTAAAGTTTTGATTGTAAGAGGTATACTGTCAACTACAATTACATCTGCTGACTAACAAGCAAACTCAAAGTTTTAGAAAGTACTAGGCAATGAAGAAGTAATATACTTCAGCATTCTTCAAATTCCTAGTGAGGGAGTAGAGCTGGGAAAGGGGTGGAAAGAAAATATGGTAAGTTGGAGTCAACACAAATGAAATGGAAATAAAAAGAACAAAAGAATAATACTCAAGACTGAAGAGAGGGTAGTAAAACAGCTCCAAAATTTTCCTACAACTAACTTTGAACTCTATGAAGAAATTGTCAAAAATGTGTTAGGTAAATTTTTAAAAATTTTTAAGCTTGATTTGTTGCTTAAGATAAAAAGAGATGGCTGGGGAGATAGCTCAGCTGGCAGAGTGCTTGCCTGACAAGCACGAGGCCCTGGGTTCAGTTCCCAGCACTGCAAAAAAAAAACAAAACGAAACCAAGAAAAAAAAAAGAAAATATTAAATTTAATAACAAAGTGGGCAAAACAAATTGCTTTAAATCAGTGCTTGCATATAATATTTTAGTAAAAATCTAACTAGCACTTGGACACTTAGCAGAAAAAAGGAAAGTATTCTTTTTAATTAAAAGAGGTCAAGGATAATTCCTGGAGAGAAAAAAAATCAAAACACCAAACTATTTTATATAACTTAGAGTTCATTCTTTTTAGCTCCTATTCTCTGCCTTATTCCCAGGTTTCTATTACCTTTTATTGCTTTGAAATGTCAGTATTCACCTAGGTTCTATCCTCATCTTTTCTTAAGCATGTTCACTAAGCAATCCCATCAATCCCAAAACAATACAATGGTAAAGAGCATATCTTCCAGAATCAGATGTGCAAGTTTGATCCTAACTTACCAAGTGTGTAACCTTAAGCAAGTTACTGAACCTCTCTGTGTCTCAGTTTCTTCATCAGAAAAGCAAGAACAGTACAGTACCAACCTTACACAGCTGTTGCAAGGCCTTAGTTAAATATATAGTAGTCCCCCTTAATCTGCAGGGAATACACACATACATACACACACACACACACACCTATACTTGTTTCTAGGCACAGTAAAGACTAGAAACAATAACTAATAATATTTATAATAATATACTATAATAAAATTGCCAGCATCACTACCCTTGGGTTTGGAACCATTATTGAGTAAAATAAGGATTACTTGACAAGCACTGCAGTTGATCTGATAACTAAGAGAGGTACTAAGTGACTAATGGTAGGAAGCATAGTGTTGATGTGCCAGACAACAGAATGATTCCAGTCCCATGTAGAAAAGAATGAGGGTCTGTAATTTACCACACTGCTCAAAATGAACCATTTATTTCTGGAATTTTCCATTTGGTATTTTCAGTCTATGGTTGACCACAGGTAACTGAAACTGCAGACAAGTGGGAACTACTCTACTGGTCAGATAACTCTTTTCATCAGTGTTTAACAGAAAATATATTCATGAATATTCTTGATTTTACACCTTTTTCCAATGACATATAGTCATTCCATGATCCTAACACTTTATAACCTTTGAAATCAGGTATCTTATTTTTCCTTTCTAGTAAATGTTCTCCCCTACTTTCTACCACCTGCCATCATTGAAGGGTTGTCATCTTAGCCTTCCAAACTCAACTAATTATCACCACACTAATCATCTACCACTGGATAACAGATTACTATAAAACGTACTGTAAAATAACAATAAACCTTTACTATCTCATAGTTCCTGTTAGTCAAATATTCAGGATCAGTGGTACAAAAGGCATAGGAAAATTATAATCAGCATTTCTGTTCCAACAAGGCAGTCATTGGGCCATAGTAATTCTGAAATCCATCAGGTCACAGGCAATTCATGATTAGAATAAAGGCCTGATTCTGTCCTCTAGGCTCTTTACTCTGCTTTGTGACTCATCATTTCTTTTCCTTTGTTTGAAGCTGTATGATTTATTTCAACAAGCTTAAAGATCAGAGATACATTACTGCTTTTAATTTGAAGAGGGAAGGAGGGAACAAAGGAAGGAGTGAGAAATAGGGAGGAAGGGAAGAAAAATGTGTTTGACAAAACCCTTCTATGAGGCCTTGGATCTTTCTGAGGTCTTCGAGGAGTTTAAAGTCAAACCCTCAGCTTCACCTATAGACCACATTTTCCCCAAAGTGTCCTGGATTTGATCCTTCTCAGTAAGCATTCCTAACTTTATTATTGCGCTTAGGAAGAGCATGGGAATTTTCTAACTCAATAGTTCCTTGCTTCTTTTTAATGGCCTTTCCCTTTTAGTTTATCTAGTTCATTTTACATTCTACATATAAACAAAGAGAAACCAGGTGGCATCTTCAACATTCTGCTTGAAATCTCCTTAGGTACATTATTTAGTTCATTCTGTACATTTTTCCAATTCCCACGTTATTATAGGTAACAAAGCTGCTGAACTTTCCGCCACAAGAATTTCCTTTCATCTAATTTCTAGTAATATTTTTCTTACCATATCCAAAGCCTTCTCAAAGGACAAACTTTTAGTAATAATCAATGCAATGTTCTTCGGGCTTTCACTAATGCCTGAAAAGTCTGTTCCTACTTCTGAATTTCAAAGACAGCCCTACACTTTTATTACAGGAAAATAAAACCATTCTGATACCAAATTCTATACTGAATAGCTAATGCTGTGTAACAGATTATCCCCCAAAGTTAGCACCTTATGTACAATGAACTTCTATTGTCCAGTTTCTGTGGGGTAACAAAAGCTAAGCTGGTTAGTTCTAGACCAGAGACTGCACACAATATACTGGCTAGGTCTATAGTCATCAAAAGGCCCTACTTGGGTTTGGGTCTGTTTCCAAGAAGCCTTGTTCACATGGCTAAAAAGCTCATGATGGCCTTTGGCTTATAACTGCATTCTTAATAAGAAAAGGAGCCACTATAGCTTTATATAGCCACTACACCTATACATGGCTTAAGATGATGTTTTTCCAAATTTTACACGGTGTTGATTGTTTCTGAACTAGCTAGCGTATCAACAGCTTATTATAACAAAGCTGCTTATAGGTAACAAAGCTGCTAAACTTTCTGCCACAAGAATCCCCTTTCATCAAATTTCTAGTATTATTTTTCTTACCGCATCCAAAGTGGTAAGAATTTAAATTACGAAATATAAGCAATCAGTAGTTTCACTGCAATTGTATGGATAGCCTGCCAAAAGCAGTTTTACAACATGTAAATACTCAGTAACAACTATCAAAAGATTAAGATATCTCAGAGAGGGATAATCTATAATTTGATCATCTTCCACTAGATATTTAAAGACCCTACTGTTTTTGACACTTATCTTTAATCCTACTATCAAACCCATGCTTTGCATTTTGAATGAAAAAAATTAACAGATTCCATAAAAGTAGATATAAAACAAAAATGGTGTCTAAAAGGTAGGCTACATGAAAAGAAAAACAAACTAGAAAAGATAAAAAAAAGCATACAAGTAAAGTAAAAACACAAGAGAAGAACCATTCTCTACGGGTTTAAAATTTTCCTGCCTACCAGGTACTAAAAAATAATTTTTAAAGAATTCCAATAAATTTCTGAGTGTCAATAACAGACAAAATATGAAGTATTAAAGATTAACAATAAAGAAATCTTAGGTATTTTCCTGCCTCTGTCCCTATCTTGAAAAATTACCTCAATTTTTTAAATCTGTAAAATAGATGGATCTAACATTAAGCAACTTTCAGTCTCTTCTAGCTAAAAATTCTAAATGCACTTGAAAAGAAATTCCAACTATTTTTCCAGATAAGTGATTGGAACTCAGCTGATTTAAATCATTAGTTTGAGTGTAGAATGAATTGGACATAATGTTCCTATGTTCATATATTAACATAGGACTAGTGTAACTCCACATCATGCACAACCACAAGAATGGGAAGTTATACTGCATCTATGCCAAAATACTCTACTGTCATGTATTTCTAAAAAAAACAAATAAAAATTTAGGTTCAAATTCTCATAATTTGTACTCCTCATACACCTCTCATAAATTTCATAAATTGTTTTCCTACTCTGAAATTAATAGATAACAGATAGCACTACTGAATTATAGACCTTACTAATTCTGTATCTATACAATATAATAAAACATTTACTCAGCAGAGTTCCATTTCCAGTTGTAATAACTTATATCAGACTAATCCTCCTATGTATGAAATTTTAAAATGTGCACAAAATCTGAAAAACAACTACTTGAAAGGACTAGAAACCAGCAAAAAATTGACAAAAACTGGAAGAAAACTGGTCCTGAAAGAGGAGTGCTACACAAAGTGAAATGAGCACTTACTCACATGGCTTTTCATTTGAGGGGCTCTCCCACTCCACGGGATTAGGGTAGAACTGCTAGAAGTCAGAAGGCAACAAGCTTACTAGCTTGGAGGTCAGATGATGACATTTAGAGCTGCCATGATGGCAAGAAAGTGACAGACATATCCTCCAAAACAGACACACTTAGAGACAGGCCCCTGAAGTACACACATGAACTCTGATCAAATCTTGACTAATCACTGAACTGTGAATGTATGGGGAAGACTACAGTGAGTTGAAACAGAAGGAAAAATATGGTGAAAAGCAGAGATTTAAGTTGTTCTTCATAACAGGCATAATGAAGTGTAAAGTTTTAATAGAAACGAGATAAATAACAGCTAGGAAATAAACCACAAGTCTTCAGAAGAAAATAAGTCTATGCAATACCATAATAAAAACAGGAAAATATAATCATAGGCAAAGGAATAAAAGCAGTAACAGAAACTAACTTCAACAAAATCCTATTGCTGACACTAGCAACAAAGACTTTAAAGCAGTTATCATAAAAATACTAAAGGACTTAACAAAAAATGATGGCCATAATAAATGAACAGATACAGATTATGAACCGAGAACAGCAGAAACAACCTATAAAGAAGCGAGTGGAAAAATTCACAATATAAAGTACAAACATAGCATAACTTAACACATTAAAAAAAATTATTCAGGCAGAAGAACAAGGGAAAAAAGACTAAAAAAAAAATAGACACAACGTTATTAACCTGTGACACATATATTGAGTAATATACATAGGTGTAACAGGAATTCTAGAAGAAGACACAATAGAGCAAAAAATGTTTCTGACACAATCAATAATTTAGACTAACAGACATTTATAGAATATACCATCCAACCAAGAGCGAATACACTTTCTTCTCAGCAGCACAAGGATCCTTCTCTAAAATAGACCATATATTATGCCACAAAGCTAATGTCAGCAAATACAAGAAGATAGAGACACTACCTTGTATTCTACCATATCATAATGGATTGAGGTTAGAAATAAATGAAAGAGTAAAAAAAGAAACGACTCCAACACCTGGAGATTAAACAATATGCGATTATATGATGAATGGATAACAGAAGATATTAGGAAGGAAATTAAAAAATTCTTGGAGGTAAACGAGAACAAAGACACATCATATCAAAATCTCTGGGACACTATGAAAGCAGTACTTAGAGGAAGATTTATTTCATGGAGCGCATTTAATAAAAGAAGTAAAACTCAAAAAATAAACGACCTAACACTACAGCTCAAAGCCCTAGAAAAAGAAGAACAGACCAACACCAAAAGTAGTAGAAGACAGGAAATAGTTAAACTCAGAGCTGAAATCAACGAAATTGAAACAAAAGAAACAATACAAAAAATTGACAAAATAAATAGTTGGTTCTTCGAAAAAATAAACAAAATTGATAAACCTTTAGCCACACTAACAAAGAGAAGACGAGAGAAAACACAAATCACTAAAATTCGGAATGAACAAGGAAATATCACAACAGACACGACTGAAATACAAAACATGATTAGAAGCTATTTTGAAAACCTATACTCCAACAAAATAGAAAATTTTGAAGACATCAACAGGTTTCTAGAGACATATGAATTGCCTAAACTGAACGAGAAGGACATACACAATTTAAATAGACCAATTTCAAGTAATGAAATAGAAGAAGTCATCAAAAGCCTACCAACAAAGAAAAGTCCAGTACCAGATGGATTCTCAGCCAAGTTCTACAAAACCTTTAAAGAAGAGCTCATTCCAATACTTCTCAAAGTATTCCATAAAATAGAAGAGGAGGGAACCCTCCCAAACTCATTCTATGAAGCCAATATTACCCTGATACCTAAACCAGACAGAGACACATCGAGGAAAGAAAATTTCAGACCAATATCCTTAATGAACATCGACGCAAACATTCTCAACAAAATTTTAGCAAATCGCATACAAATATATATTAAAAAGATAGTGCACCATGATCAAGTGGGTTTCATCCCAGGGATGCAAGGTTGGTTCAACATCAGGAAATCAATAAATGTAATTCACCAAATCAATAGGCTTAAAGTCAAGAATCACATGATTATTTCGATAGATGCAGAAAAAGCATTTGATAAAATACAGCACCCCCTCATGCTCAAAACACTAGAAATAATAGGGATAGTGGGAACATTCCTTAACATTGTAAAGGCCATCTACGCTAAACCCATGGCTAATATCATTCTAAATGGTGAAAAACTGAAAGTATTCCCCCTAAAAACTGGAACAAGGCAGGGATGCCCTCTTTCACCACTTCTATTCAATATCGTCCTTGAAACTCTAGCCAGAGCAATTAGACAGACCAAAGAAATTAAAGGGATACGAATTGGAAAAGAAGAACTCAAACTATCCCTATTTACTGATGATATGATTGTATACTTAGAGGAACCAGGAAATTCCACCAGAAAACTTTTAGAACTCATAAGTGAATTCAGTAAAGTAGCGGGATATAAGATCAATGCACATAAATCTAAGGCATTTTTATACATAAGCGATGAATCTTCAGAAAGAGAAATTAGGAAAACTACCCCATTCACAATAGCTTCGAAAAAAATAAAATACTTGGGAATCAACCTCACAAAAGAGGTGAAAGACCTCTACAATGAGAACTAGAGAACACTAAAGAAAGAAATTAAAGAAAACCTTACAAGATGAAAAGATCTCCCATGTTCTTGGATAGGAAGAATTAATATTGTCAAAATGGCCATACTACCAAAAGTGCTCTACAGATTCAATGCATTCCGATAAAAATCCCAAGGATGTACCTTACAGAAATAGAGCAAGAAATTATGAAATTCATCTGGAAGAATAAAAAACCCAGAATAGCTAAAGCAATCCTTGGCAGAAAGAGTGAGGCAGGGGGTATCGCAATACCAGATCTTCAACTCTACTACAAAGCAATAGTAACAAAAACGGCATGGTATTGGTACCAAAATAGAAAGGTGGATCAATGGTACAGAATAGAGGACATGGACACAAGCCCAAATAAATACAATTTTCTCATACTAGACAAAGGGGCCAAAAATATGCAATGGAGAAAAGATAGCCTCATCAACAAATGGTGCTGGGAGAATTGGAAATCCATATGCAACAGAATGAAACTAAACCCATATCTCTCACCATGCACAAAACTAAACTCAAAATGGATTAAGGATCTCGGAATCAGACCAGAGACCTTGCATCTTATAGAAGAAAAAGTAGGTCCAGAGCTTCAACATGTCAGCTTAGGACCAGACTTCTTCAACAGGACTCCCATAGCGCAAGAAATAAAAGCAAGAATTAATAACTGGGATAGATTCAAACTAAAGAGCTTTCTCTCAGCAAAGGAAACTATCAGCAATGCAAAGAAAGAGCCTACAGAGTGGGAGAAAATCTTTGCCAATCATGCTTCAGACAGAGCACTAATCTCCAGAATCTATAAAGAACTCAAAAAACTCTACACCAAGAATGCAAATAATCCAATCGACAGATGGGCTAAGGAAATGAATAGACACTTCACAGAAGAAGATCTACAAGCAATCAACAAACATATGGAAAAAATGTTCAACATCTCTAGTAATAAGAGAAATGCAAATCAAAACTACCCTAAGATTCCATCTCACCCCAATTAGAATGGCAATTATCAAGAATACAAGCAACAACAGGTGTTGGCAAGGATGTGGGGAGAAAGGTACACTCATACATTGCTGGTGGGGTTGCAAATTAGTGCAACCACTCTGGAAAGCAGTGTGGAGATTCCTTAGAAAACTTGGAATGGAACCACCATTTGCCCAGCTATCCCACTCCTTGGCCTATACCCAAAGGACTTAAAATCAGCATATTACAGAGATACAGCCACATCAATGTTCATAGCTGCTCAGTTCACAATAGCCAGATTGTGGAACCAACCTAGATGTCCTTCAATTGATGAATGGATAAAGAAACTGTGGTATATATATATATATATACAATGGAATATTACTCAGCCATAAAGAATGATAAAATTATGGCATTTGCAGGCAAATGGATGAAACTGGAGAATATCATGAAAAGTGAGATAAGTCAATCTCAAAAAACCAAAGGAAGAATGATATCGCTAATAAGTGGATGATGACACATAATGGGGGGTGGGAGGGGTTAGTGTTAGCGTTAGAGTTAGGTTTAGGGAGGGGGACAAGAATGGAGGAAGGAAGGACTGTATAGAGGGAAAAGAGGGGTGGGAGGGGTGGGGGGGAAGGGAAAAAAATAACAGAATGAATCAAACAACATTACCCTATGTAAATTTATGATTACACAAATGGTATGCCTTTACGCCATGTACAAACAGAGAAACAACATGTATCCCATTTGTTTACAATAAAAAAATAAATAAATAAATAAATAAAATTTTAAATAGACACAAGGTAAACAAGTAAAACAGGAAAGAGTAGGTGATAGCTATGAAGGAGGAGTGAAAATAAAAGAAATAACAAGAAAGAGCACATTTGAAGAGAAGAAACATTAGTGAAACAAAAACAAGAACTAAAATAAACACAGCAAAATGTGGGAACAAAACAAATAAAAATGCCTTCTCAAAAGTCAAAACAAGGCAAAACAACAGATGAATGGGGAAAGGAAAAAAAGAGGAGAAAAAATGGTAAAAAAAAAAAGAAAAATGAATTTGTAAAAAAAAAAAAAAAGTTTCTGAAGAAATAATAGGTAACAACTTCCCAAGTTTGATGAAAAACATTAGATTGATCAAGAGAGTTCTATAAAGTCCAAACAAAGAAAACGGTGCCTAGGTATATCACAGGAAAAGTGCCAAAAAATATTTAAAACATTCAGAGAAAAATGACATAGGGAAACAAGAATATTAAAATAACAGCTGACTTCTCATCAGAAACAATGGCAGCCAAAAGAAAATGAAATGACATCTTTAAAGTGAGGAAAGAACACTATCAAATTAAAATTCTATATACAACGAAAAAAACCTTCAAAAACAAAGACGAAGACATTTCAAAAATGAGTACACTGGTCACCAATAAATATGCTCTAAGAGAAATATTAAGAAGTTCTTAAGGCAGAAAAAAAAATCTCAGATAAAAATGAAATTCTGGAGGAAGAAATTTTTAAAACTGCAAATAAGTAAATAAATATGAAAGGTCATATTTCCCATGCTTTTCTTGAAGACATATATTATTATTATTATATCATGGAGATATAATATGTATGAGAACAACAGCACAAGGTACTCAGTGGTAGGAGTAAAAGCAAGTACAGTATTGCATGGGTCTTATATTTTACCTAAAATAGTAAAATATTAATCCAGTAAAGAATGTGATAAATTAAGGATGTGTAACATTGTAATCCCAAGAGAAGGGTTTCTCAACCTCAGCACAGTAACATTTTTCAACTGGAAATTTTTTTGTTGTGAGAGACTGTCCTGTGAATTATAGAATATTTAACAGCATGTTCTAACCTCTACCTACTACATGCCAGTAGCAACCTCACTTCCTATCCTATATCATGTCAATCAAAAATATCTCTAGGAATTGTCAAATGTCCCTGGGGATGAAAATCACAGTGGTTGAAAATCACTACACTAGAACAGTCACTAAATAATAAATACAAGTTAAAAGAACAGAACATCATTTCTCAGTTTTTTCCTTGGTTCACACCCAAGGACCTCTTCAGACTTTCTCTCCCTAATCACAGTAACCCTTCTCTGATCTATTTATATAATATGACCCACTAGAGAGCCACAAACAATTATACCACCTAACTTTTCTTTTGTACCCTACTCCAAGAACCAATTATGACCATTGAGGGAATTCTGACACTGAAAATACTGACATAGGAACATAAACAGAATACTAAAAAAAAACCCAACTTCAACTAACACAAAAGAAGGCACAAAGTTATGACTGAAGGCATTTTTTTCCTAAAGTGATCAACAAAAAAAAAAATTATACAACAGAAGACTAGTTATGGTTTGGATCTGAAATGACCCTAAAGGTCATGCACTAAAGGTTTGGTTGTCAGCCTGTGGTGCTATTGCAAAGTGGGTGAAATTTTAGGAAGTCCGGTCTAATAGAAGGAAGTTACATCACTGGGGATTGCCCTTGAAGGGAATATGGGGACCTTGCACTCCCAAACCAAACACCCTACCCCACCCTCCCTCACTCTCTTCTGTCTAGACCTCCATGTGTAGCTTCCTGCACCATGCATCCCCCACCATGATGGACTGTCTCACCCTGGCCCAAAGGCAACAGGGTAAAGCAGTCATAGCCTGAAACCTCTTACACCATGAACCAAAAGTTTTTCCTCCTTTTAAGTTATTTTCTCATATATTTTGTTGTAGCAATAGAAATCTAACAAAGATCTGTCTTCAACTATATCAATAACAACATTAACTATAAATTTTTAAAAATTTTTAGTAAGGGCAATCCAAGATGACGGACTAGAGGGTGCCTGCATCTCCTGTCGCTCCAGAACCCAGGATTCAAGAAGGGGAGGCATTGAGAGACTCGGACTAACATAGAGCCACGGGGTGAGTCTCCCCCACCAGGTGAAGTTCGGCCCGGGCGGCAGGCCCCAACAGGGGCGGCTTCTCAGAGCAGGGCAGGGCAGCTAGAGTCTTCCCCAGACAGCACTGCTCCCTCTGGCGGCGGGCTCCTTCCACGGCCAGCTTCTCGGAACAGGCCTCCCAGTGAGAGCCTTTCCGCAAAGAGCCAGCTCCAAGCCCTGGAACCAGTAGCGGGCTAGGGGCAGCTTTCTTCAGAAGCACTGCATTATCAAGTTCCTCCAAGACTTAAGGCTACTGAAGGCTGGGAGGTGATATACTGGAAATCTACAGGGACACTATAAGCCAATAGAGGAAATCTGCAATATCTCAGAGTCCCACTGACATCTGACCAATATGAGAAAACAAGTAAAGAAAATGTCCCAAACAAACCTAGATACTATATCAATAAAACCCAATGACAGCACAGCAGAAGAAATGTCAGAAAGGGAGTTCAGAATGCACATAATTAAAACAATCAGAGAAGCAAACGAGGAGATGAAAGAGAAATGCAGGCATTGAAGGAGGAGATGAAAGAGCAAATGCAGGCATTAAATGATTGCACCAATCAACAGTTAAAAGAGGAAATACAGGAAGCAAGAGATCATTTCAATAAAGAGTTAGAGATACTGAAAAACAAAACAAACAGAAATCCTTGAAATGAAGGAAACAATAAACCAAGTTAAAAACTCCATAGAAAGCATAACCAATAGGATAGAACACCTGGAACACAGAACCTCAGACATTGAAGACAAAATATTTAAGCTTGAAAACAAAGTGGAACAAACAGAGAAGATGGTAAGAAATCATGAACAGAATCTACAAGAATTATGGGATATCATGAAAAGGCCAAATTTAAGAGTTATTGGGATTGAAGAAGGCTTAGAGAAACAAACCAAAGGAATGAACAATCTATTCAATGAAATAATATCAGAAAATTTCCCAAATCTGAAGAATAAAATGGAAAACCAAGTACAAGAGGCTTATAGGACACCAAATATACAAAATTACAACAGATACACACCAAGGCACATTATTATGAAAATACCTAACATACAAAATAAAAACAGAAATTTAAAGGCCGCAAGAGAAAAGAATCAAATTACATTCAGGGGGAAACCAATAAGAATATCAGCAGATATTTCAATTCAGACCCTAAAAGCTAGAAGGGCCTGGAACAACATTTACCAAGCCCTGAAGGAAAACGGATGCCAACCAAGAATCTTATTCCCAGCAAAACTTACCTTCAGATTTGACGACAAAATAAGATCCTTCCATGATAAACAAAAGCTAAAGGAATTTACAAAAAGAAAGCCGGCATTACAGAACGTTCTCAGCAAAATATTCCATGAGGAAGAGATGAAAAACAATGATGCAACTCAGCAACAGGAGGTGCTAGCCTAAATGAGTCAAATGACTGGAAATACAAATCATTAATGTTAATGGCCTGAACTCATCAATCAAAAGACATAGACTGGCAGATTGGATTAAAAAGAAAAATCCAACAATATGCTGCCTGCGAGAGACTCATTTCATAGAAAGAGGTACCCATAGACTAAAGGTGAAAGGATGGGAAAAAAACATACCATGCACATGGACACAGCAAAAAAGCTGGAGTATCCATCCTCTTTTCAGATAATGTGGACTTCAAGCCAAAACTATCAGAAGGGATAAAGAAGGACATTACATACTGCTTAAGGGAACATTAATCAGCAAGACATAACAATCATAAATATCTATGCCCCAAACATTGGCTCATCCATGTATGTCAAACAAATCCTTCTCAATTCCAGAAATCAAATAGACCACAACACAATAATACTAGGTGATTTTAACACACCTCTCTCACCACTGGATAGATCTTCCAAACAAAAATTGAATAAAGAAACCACAGATCTCAATAACACAATCAACAATTTAGACTTAACGGACATATATAGAATATACCATCCAACAAAGAACGAATACACTTTCTTCTCAGCAGCACATGGATCCTTCTCTAAAATAGACCATATTTTATGCCACAAAGCTACTGTTAGCAAATACAAGAAGATATACTACCTTGTATTCTATCAGATCATAATGGATTGAAATTAGACATAAATGACAGAATAAAAAACAGAAACTACTCCAACACCTAGAGATTAAACAATATGCGATTATATGATGAATGGATAACAGAAGAGACATCAGGAGGGAAATAAAAAAATTCTTAGAAGTAAACGAGAACAAAGACACATCATATCAAAATCTCTGGGACACTATGAAAGCAGTACTTAGAGGAAGATTTATTTCATGGGGCACATTCAAAAAAAGAAGTAGAAATCAACAAATAAACGACTTAACACTACAGCTGAAAGCCCTAAAAAAGAAGAGCAGACCAACACCAAAAGTAGTAGAAGACAGCTGAAATAGTTAAAATCAGAGCCAAAATCAATGAAATTGAAACAAAAGAAACAATCGGAAAAATTAACAAAATAAAGAGTTGGTTCTTTGAAAAAAACAAACAAAATTGATAAACCCTTAGCCACACTAACAAAGAGAAAGAGGGAGAAAACTCAAATTACTAAAATTCGAAATGAACAAGGAAATATCACAACAGACATGAGTGAAAGACAAAACATAATTAGAAGCTATTCTGAAAATCTATATTCCAACAAAACAGAAAACCTCGAAGACATCAACAAGTTTCTAGAGACATATGAATTACCTAAACTGAACTTAAATAAATCAATTTCAAGCAATGAAATAGAAGAGGTCATCAAAAGCCTACCAACAGGGGGCGATCCAAGATGGCGGCCTAGAGGGAGACTGCACCCCCAGTCGCTCCAGAACCCAGGAGTTAAGAAGGGGAGGCATTGAGAGACTCGGACTGAAGTGGAGCCACGGGTGAGTCTGCCCACTGGGTAAAGCTCGGCCCGGGTGGCAGGCCCAGATAGAGGTGGCTTATCGGAGCCGGGCAGGGCAGCTAGAGTCATCCACAGGCAGTCCTGCGCACTCCGGCGGTGGGCCCCGCCCACACAGCCAGCTTCTCCAGGTTCTCGGAACGGAACTGGCCCACTAGTGAGAGCCTTTCTGAACAGAGCAGGCTCCGAGTCCCGGAGCCGCTGCAGTGCAGTGTACTCCTGCAAAGAACCAGCGGAGAGCCTCGATCTGCAAGCAGCCTCAGGGATAAGGGCAGGGCAGCCGGAGACCTCTTCAGGCGGCTCTGCCCACTCCGGCTGCGGGTTCTCTTCACGGGGCGATCCAAGATGGCGGCCTAGAGGGAGACTGCACCCCCATTCGCTCCAGAACCCAGGAGTTAAGAAGGGGAAGCATTGAGAGACTCGGACTGAAGTGGAGCCACGGGTGAGTCTGCCCACTGGGTAAAGCTCGGCCCGGGTGGCAGGCCCAGATAGAGGTGGCTTATCGGAGCCGGGCAGGGCAGCTAGAGTCATCCACAGGCAGCCCTGCGCACTCCGGCGGTGGGCCCCGCCCACACAGCCAGCTTCTCCAGGTTCTCGGAACGGAACTGGCCCACTAGTGAGAGCCTTTCTGAACAGAGCAGGCTCCGAGTCCCGGAGCCGCTGCAGCGCAGTGTACTCCTGCAACGAACCAGCGGAGAGCCTCGATCTGCAAGCAGCCTCAGGGATAAGGGCAGGGCAGCCAGAGACCTCTTCAGGCGGCTCTGCCCACTCCGGCTGCGAGCTCTCTTCACGGGGAGATCCAAGATGGCGGCCTAGAGGGAGACTGCACCCCCGGTCGCTCCAGAACCCAGGAGCTAAGAGGGGGAGGCATAGAGAGACTCGGACTGAAATAGAGCCACGGGTGGCAGGCCCAGATAGAGGTGGCTTAGCAGAGCCGGGCAGGGCAGCTTGAGTCTTCCCAAGGTAGTCTTCCACACTCCGGCAGTGGGCTCTTCCCACACGGCCAGCTGCACGGTGCAGGCCCACAGTGAGAGCATTTCCGCACAGAGCCAGTTCCAAAACGTGGAACCAGTAGGGGGCTAGGGGCAGTATTCTTCGAATGAGCTGCTTTATCAGATTCCTCCAAGACATCAGGCTACTGAAGGCTGGGAGGTGATACACTGGAAATCTACCGGGACACTATAAGCCAATAGTGGAAAACTGCAATATCTCAGGGTCCCACTGACAACTGACTATTATGAGAAAACAAGGGAAGAAAATGTCCCAAACAAACCTAGATACTACATCAATAAAACCCAATGAAAGCACAGCAGAAGAAATGTCAGAAAGGGAGTTCAGAATGTACGTAATTAAAACGATCAGGGAAGCTAATGAGGAGATGAAAGAGCAAATGCAGGCATTGAAGGAGGAGATGAAAGAGCAAATGCAGGCATTAAATGATCGCACCAATCAACAGTTAAAAGACCAAATACGGGAAGCAAGAGATCATTTCAATAAAGAGTTAGAGATACTGAAAAAAAAACCAAACTGAAATCCTTGAAATGAAGGAAACAATAAACCAAGTTAAAAACTCCATAGAAAGCATAACCAATAGGATAGAACACCTGGAAGACAGAACCTCAGACATTGAAGACAAAATATTTAACCTTGAAAACAAAGTGGAACAAACAGAGAAGATGGTAAGAAATCATGAACAGAATCTCCAAGAACTATGGGATATCATGAAAAGGCCAAATTTGAGAATTATTGGGATTGAGGAAGGCTTAGAGAAACAAACCAAAGGAATGAACAATCTATTCAATGAAATAATAACAGAAAATTTCCCAAATCTGAAGAATGAAATGGAAAACCAAGTACAAGAGGCTTATAGAACTCCAAACATACAAAATTACAACAGATACACACCAAGGCACATTATAATGAAAATACCTAACATACAAAATAAAGACAGAATTTTAAAGGCCGCGAGAGAAAAGAATCAAATTACATTCAGAGGGAAACCAATAAGAATATCAGTAGATTTTTCAATCCAGACCCTAAAAGCTAGAAGGGCCTGGAACAACATATACCAAGCCCTGAAAGAAAATGGATGCCAACCAAGAATCTTATACCCAGCAAAACTTACCTTCAAATTTGACGATGAAATAAGATCCTTCCATGATAAACAAAAGCTAAAGGAATTTACAAAAAGAAAGCCAGCATTACAGAACATTCTCAGCAAAATATTCCATGAGGAAGAGATGAAAAACAACGATGCAAATCAGCAACAGGAGGCGCTAGCCTAAAGGAATAGCCAAATAAAGGAGAAACCAAATCATGTCAAAAACAAATATGAGTCAACTGACTGGGAATACAAATCATATCACAATAATAACCCTGAATGTTAATGGCCTGAATTCATCAATCAAAAGACACAGACTGGCAGATTGGATTAAAAAGAAAAATCCAACAATATGCTGCCTGCGAGAGACTCACCTCATAGAAAGAGACACCCATAGACTAAAGGTGAAAGGATGGGGAAAAACATACCATGCACACGGACACAGCAAAAAAGCTGGAGTATCCATCCTCATCTCAGATAATGTGGACTTCAAACCAAAACTAGTCAGAAGGGATAAAGAAGGACATTACATGCTGCTTAAGGGAAGCATAAATCAGCAAGACATAACAATCATAAATATCTATGCCCCGAACATTGGCTCATCCACGTACGTCAAACAAATCCTTCTCAATTCCAGAAATCAAATAGACCACAACACAATAATACTAGGCGATTTTAACACACCTCTCTCACCACTGGATAGATCATCCAAACAAAAATTGAATAAAGAAACTATAGATCTCAACAACACAATCAGCAATTTAGACTTAACGGACATATATAGAATATACCATCCAACAAAGAATGAATACACTTTCTTCTCAGCAGCACATGGATCCTTCTCTAAAATAGACCATATTTTATGCCACAAAGCTACTGTTAGTAAATACAAGAAGATAGAGATACTACCTTGTACTCTATCAGATCATAATGGATTGAAATTAGAAATAAATGACAGAATAAAAAACAGAAACTTCTCCAATACCTGGAGACTAAATAATACACTATTATATGATGAATGGATAACAGAAGACATCAGGAGGGAAATAAAAGAATTCTTAGAAGTAAACGAGAACAAAGACACATCATATCAAAATCTTTGGGACACTATGAAAGCAGTACTTAGAGGAAGATTTATTTCATGGGGTGCATTCAAAAAAAGAAGTAGAAATCAACAAATAAACGAGTTAACACTACAGCTCAAAGCACTAGAAAAAGAAGAGCAGACCAATACCAAAAGTAGTAGAAGACAGGAAATAGTTAAATCAGAGCCGAAATCAACGAAATCGAAACAAAAGAAACAATCGGAAAAATTAACAAAATAAATAGTTGGTTCTTTGAAAAAATAAATAAAATTGATAAACCCTTAGCCACACTAACAAAGAGAAAGAGGGAGAAAACTCAAATTACTAAAATTCGGAATGAACAAGGAAACATCACAACAGACACGAGTGAAATACAAAACATAATTAGAAGCTATTTCGAAAATCTATACTCCAACAAAACAGAAAACCTCAAAGACATCAACAAATTTCTAGAGACATACGAACTACCTAAATTGAATGAGGAGGACATACACAACTTAAATAAACCAATTTCAAGCAATGAAATAGAAGAGGTCATCAAAGCCTACCAACAAAGAAAAGTCCAGGACCAGATGGGTTCTCAGCCGAGTTCTACAAAACCTTTAAAGAAGAGCTCATTCCAATACTCCTCAAACTATTCCATGAAATAGAAGAGGAGGGAACCCTACCAAACTCGTTCTATGAAGCCAATATCACCCTGATACCTAAACCAGACAGAGACACATCAAGGAAAGAAAATTTCAGACCAATATCCTTAATGAACATCGACACAAAAATTCTCAACAAAATTTTAGCAAATTGCATACAAAAATATATTCAAAAGATAGTGCACCACGATCAAGTTGGTTTTATCCCAGGGATGCAAGGTTGGTTCAACATTTGGAAATCAATAAATGTCATTCACCATATCAACAGACTTAAAGTTAAGAATCACATGATGATTTTGATAGATGCAGAAAAAGCATTCGATAAAATACAGCATCCCTTCATGCTCAAAACACTAGAAAAAAATGGGATAGTGAGAACATTCCTTAACATTATAAAGGCCATCTACGCTAAGCCCAAGGCCAATATCATTCTAAATGGTGAAAAACTGAAAGCATTCCCCCTAAAAACTGGAACAAGGCAGGACGCCCTCTTTCAACACTACTATTCAACATCGTCCTTGAAACTCTAGCCAGAGCAATTAGACAAACCAAAGAAATTAAAGGGATACGAATTGGAAAAGAAGAACTCAAACTATCCCTGTTCGCTGATGACATGATTATATATTTAGAGGAACCTGGAAATTCCACCAGAAAACTTTTAGAACTCATATGTGAATTCAGTAAAGTAGCAGGTTACAAGATCAATGCTCAGAAATCCAATGCATTTTTATACATACGTGATGAATCTTCAGAAAGAGAAGTTAGGAAAACTACCCCATTCACAATAGCATCGAAAAAAATAAAATACTTGGGAATCAATCTCACAAAAGAGGTGAAAGACCTCTACAATGAGAACTACAGAACACTAAAGAAAGAAATTAAAGAAAACCTTACAAGATGGAAAGATCTCCCATGTTCTTGGATAGGAAGAATTAATATTGTCAAAATGGCCATACTACAAAAATGTGCTATACAGATTCAAAGCAATTCCAATTAAAATCCCAATGATGTACCTTACAGAAATAGAGCAAGAAATTATGAAATTCATCTGGAAGAATAAGAAATCCAGAATAGCTAAAGCAATCCTCAGTAGAAAGAGCGAAGCAGGGGGTATCGCAATACCAGATCTTCAACTCTACTACAAAGCAATAGTAACAAAAACGGCATGGTATTGGTACCAATACAGACAGGTAGATCAATAGTACAGAATAGAGGACATGGACACAAACCCAAATAAATACAATTTTCTCATACTAGACAAAGGTGCCAAAAATATGCAATGGAGAAAAGATAGCCTCTTCAACAAATGGTGCTGGGAAAAATGGAAAACCATATGCAACAGAATGAAACTAACCCCCTATCTCTCACCTTGCACAAAACTCAACTCAAAATGGATCAAGGATCTCGGAATCAGACCAGAGACCTTGCATCTTATAGAAGAAAAAGTAGGTCCAAACCTTCAACTTGTTGGCTTAGGATCAGACTTCCTTAACAGGACTCCCATAGCACAAGAAATAAAAGCAAGAATCAACAACTGGGATAGATTCAAACTAAAAAGCTTTCTCTCAGCAAAGGGAACTATCAGTAATGCCAAGAGAAAGCCTACAGAGTGGGAGAATATCTTTGCCAACCATACTTCAGATAGAGCACTAATTTCCAGAATCTATAAAGAACTCAAAAAACTCTACACGAAGAATACAAATAATCCAATCAACAAATGGGCTAAGGAAATGAACAGACACTTCACAGAAGATGATCTACAAGCAATCAACAAATATATGAAAAATGTTCAACATCTCTAGTAATAAGAGAAATGCAAATCAAAACTACCCTAAAATTCCATCTCACCCCAATTAGAACGTCGATTACCAAGAACACAAGCAACAATAGGTGTTGGCGAGGATGTGGGGAAAAAGGTACACTCATACATTGCTGGTGGGGTTGCAAATTAGTGCAGCCACTCTGGAAAGCAATATGGAGATTCCTCAGAAAACTTGGAATGGAACCACCATTTGACCCAGTTATCCCACTCTTTGGCCAAAGGACTTAAAATCAGCATACTACAGAGATACAGCCACATCAATGTTCAGTGCTGCTCAATTCACCACAGCCAGATTGTGGAACCAACCTAGATGTCCTTCAATTGATGAATGGATAAAGAAAATGTGGTGTATATATATATATATATATATATATATATATATATATATATAATGGAATATTACTCTGCCATAAAGAATGACAAAATAATGGCATTCGCAGGCAAATGGATGAAATTGGAGAATATCATGCTAAGTGAGATAAGCCAATCTCAAAAAACTAAAGGACGGATGATCTTGCTGATAAGCGGATGATGACATATAATGCAGGGCGGGAGGGGATAGCATTAGGGTTAGGGTTAGGTTTAGGGTTAGGGTTAAGAAGTGGGGCAAGAATGGAGGAAGGAAGGACTGTATAGAGGGAAAAGAGGGGTGGGATGGATGGGGGGGAAGGAAAAAATAACAGAATGAATCAAACAACATTACCCTATGTAAATTTATGATTACACAAATGGTATGCCTTGACTCCATGTACAAACTGAGAAACAACATGTATCCCATTTGTTACAATAAAAAAAAATTTTTTAGTAAGAAGCATAATTAACAAGCCAATTGTGGAGATAAAAGGAATATTTAAATTTAAATATTTACTAAATATTTATGAATAGTATTAACAATGCCCAATTAAAAGGTAAAGACTATAAAATTAAATTAAAAAACAAAAAAAAGCAAGACCCAAACATGCCATCTATAAGACAGACAGCTTAACACAAAATGATGATAGGCTGAATATAAGAAGACATTTGAAAAAGATTTGTCACAAAAAGTCTGGAGTGGTTATATTAATATCAGACATATTGAATTTCAAAACAAAGCATATTACCAAAGATCAAGAAAGACATAAGCAGCAAAAAAGCAATATAGCAGTAACATCTAATAAATAAAGATGCACCTACTAACACAGTTTCAAAATATATAAAGCAAAAAGGCAGAAATAGAAAAACAAACTCTGAATCATAGTTGGAGATTTAGAACCCTCTCAATAAGTGATTAAACTAGAGGGGAAAATAAATAAATCTGTCAGAAATTATATAGAAGACATGACCCACTAGCAACCATCTTGACCACACTTTTAAAAACAAAACACCACACCCAAAATAACAGAACATTTAGACATATCTCCAGTGGTGGACCACTGGACAAGGAGTAGAGTCCAAATGACTGAAATCCTACAAAGTAATTTCTAGAATTATAACCAAATACAGAAATCAGTAACACCTAGATATCCAAAATCCCCTACATCTCTGAAATTAAAAAACACTATTTAAATACCCATGTGTCAAAGAAAAAAGCAAAAGGTATGTTAGAAAACTTCTTGCACTCAATAATAATGAAAATACAATATATCAGTCAGGCACATTGGCATACTCCTATAATCCCAGTTACCCAAGAGGCTGAAGCAGCAGGATTTCAAGTTTTAGGCCAGCCTGGGCAACTCAGTGAGACCTTGTCTTAAAATAAAAAGGGCTGGAAACATAGCTCAGTGTTAAAGTGCCCCTGGGTTTAATCTCCAGAATGAGGAAAAAAAAGAAAATATAATATATCAAAATGTTATGCAATACAGTAAAATTAATCTGTAGCTTTAAGTGTTTATATTTTTTGAAAAAGTTTTAAAATAAATAACTTTCTACTTTAAGAAGCCATAAATAAACAAATTAAAATGATAAAGAGCAAAAGTAATGACATAGGGAAAAAATAATAAAGTTAACAGCAAAAAGTTGGCTCTTTGAAAAGACTAATAAAATGGATAAGCTCCTACTAAAATGATCAAAAGATTACATAATTTGCCAACATCAGAATTTATTAAGGTGATTTTATAGACACTGTAAACATTAAAAACATGAGGGAATATTAAGAAAATCTTTTTTAAAAATAGCTTTATGTTCAATAAAGATAAACAACTTGGATGAAATAACAATCCCTGAAAAATACAGATTTACTGAATGAACACAAAGATGAAATAATTTATAAATACTCCCATGCCTACTAAAAAATTTATTATAAAAACTCCTCCCACAAAGAAAGCTCTAATGGAGTCAGATTGACCAATAAATTTTATCAAACATTTAAGGAAGAAATACAATCTATCTTGTGCAAATTCCTTCAAAAATAAAGGAGGTAAGACTATTTTCCAGGTTATTTGAAAACTACAGATCAATACTCATAAATGGATGGGGGGAAAAAACAGGATCCTTAGCAAGATATCAGTAAATCCAAACTAGCAATATGTTTTTTTAAATATATGTCAGGGGCTAAGAATGTTGCTCAGTGGTAGAGCACTTGCCCTAACACGCACAAGACCTCAGGTTCAACCCCCAGCACCACAAAAAACAAAATTTAACAAATAAGCAAAAAGTACACTACCGCCAAGGTGGCACATGCCTACAATCCTAGCAACTCAGGATTATGAGGCAAGAGGATCTCAAGTTCCAAGCCAGTCTCAGCAATTTAGCAAGACCCTGTGTCAAAATAAAAAGTTAAGCACTTGCCTAGCATATACAAAGCCCTGGGGTCAACCCCTGGGGTGGGGGGTTGGGGGGACACATAACCAGATAGGATTTATTCCAGCAAAATAACCACAATGTTCCATGTTAACATATTAACATAGAAAAAAAATCAAATGCTTATTTAAACAGATGAACTAAAATCTTCTGGGAAAAAACTGAACAGTCATTAATGATAAACAAACAGCAACCCACCCAAAACAACAACTATCAGCAAACCAGGAATAGAAGAGACTTTGTCAACCTAATGTCAGCAATGTAAAAGTAACAAAGTAATAGCTAATGTGATACTGAGTGGTAAAATAAATGTTATCACAATACAAAAAAAGACAAATGAAAAAAAAAATTCACTCTCACTACTTTCACTGAACATTACATCAGAGTCCTACCCAGAGGATAAAATTAGAAAAGGAAATTAAAGGTATAAACATGGATCTTCACAGATGACTTGACCATCTATGTAGAAAATTTTGAAAGTAACTTACGTTAAGGGCTGGGGGTATACCTCAGTGGTAAACTGCTGGCCTAGCATGCAAAAAGCCCTGGGTACCAACCCCAGCACAGTCAAAAATAAAAAATGTAACTAACATTAATAAGTGAGTTAAATGAAGCTGCAAGTTATTAAGTCAACACAAAAGACTCAAGTGAATGGGAAGAGCTAAGTATGTGTCTGTAACAGCAACTTTACAATTCTATAATTAACTCCAGACTGCATATAAAAGCTTTTCACTTGGTGGTTTTCTCCATTTGGCTCTCCAGGTTAAAATTTTCACAATGAATATATGGAAACTAAAAGAAAAATAAATTTCATATGACTGTAAATACATTAGTTAAATCTCAGAATTTCAATGCCATTAGAAAATAAATTTAATTTTCCTATGTTTACCCTCCTTTTATAACCTCAACAGTCAGAGTGAGCTTCTCTAATTTACTATGTGGTTTATACAGTCACTATCACAGCTCTTTACACTTAATGGAAAAAGCTTGCTGATGGGTAGTAAACAGGAAACCATACTGTCATTTTCTTTTCCCTTAATCACTTTATAATTTATTTCTAATCACTTTGAGAATAAAACATGAACAAAAGGAACACAAGTACGTACACAGAAAAGGAGAAGGAAAGGCCCTCAGACTTAGATAAGCATCCCAAAAGTGTTTTGTTTTCCACTACCTACTAAATTTTACTAGACCACAACAATCACACATTACAATAATTCAGTTCACAATCTATGTTGCTAATGTATATTTTGCATGGCAGAACTGTTATCTTGTGAGACAATTTATAAGCATAAAAAACTTCTAACTTAGAACTGCCAAGTACTAAGCTTGGTACTTAGAACTACCAAGTACTAATATTGTGCTTCATCTAAATAAAATATTTCATAGACTATAAGACAAACAGCATTCAAAGGACAAACTTTATAGACATCCCTGAACTGGAAATCACAACTACAAGATAAAACAGGAAGAAATTTGTTTGAAAGCACAAACTGGTTACATACAGAAAACACAATAGTTCAATTTGTTTTATATTATTACAACAAAAAGTATACATGATTAACACATACATGCAGCATTTTCATCAATCAACATGAAGCTACTAGGGAGGCTGAGGCAAGAAGATCACTTGAGCCCAAAACTAGCCTGGGCAACACAGAGAGACCCAGTCGCAAAACATAAATTTGTGTTTTGTTTTTGGCTTTTTAAAGCTAAAAATAAACCACCTCTTATATCTGTACCAATTTCAAATCAGTCACATCTTGAATTGATTTATAAATAATACATTAGATTTTAATTAGTTATCAAGGAATTGACTTTCCACATTTGTAACAGACTACATAATGCTATGGTTTGGGTGTGATCTGAATGTCCTCCATTCACCTACTGTGACTGGAAATTTGGTCACCAAGGTGGCACTTTGCCAAGGTAATAGAAATTTTGGAACTGGGTCCTCAGGAGAACATCCTTGGAAGGTAGTTTACATAGAACCCCTTTAGTTCTTTCAAGAGGATTGTTACAGAGGGAATAAGTTCATCTTCTCCCATCCTTCCTCTGATCCTGGTTCCAGACGTGATGGTCTGTGTGGCCCACCATTACCATCTGCCATCCACCATGAGACCTTTACCAAAAATGAGTTCTTGTAGATGCTATGCCACTGAACCTCCAAAATTTGTGAGCTAAATAAACCTTTCTCTTTGTAAAGTAGTCCAGGTACTTCATTATAGTATTGAAAAACTATTTCTAAGGTTTTAAAGAAACAGTATTATTAAGCAAATAAAATTTTATAAATTATAAGTCTGATTAATAGTATTACAATTTACTTAATTTTGTGATTAAAGCTTTAGCATTAAAAAGGTTAACTTTCCTACTTTATTAAGGAACTTTTTCCACAGCAAATACTACCACTGGTCATAATGCAACTAAGCAAATAGAAAAAGCAAAACTTCTCACATGGTCATCTAGAACAGATCTACAGATCTACAGGCTAATCTCTGAACAAGATAATTTAATAAGGCGGCTATTTGTGTGTGTGTGTGTGTGTGTGTGTGTGTGTGCGCGCAGATGCCTCCTATGCTAATGGGCCACCAAGTTGTAAGGTGCTCTCCTAGGTCTACCAAGGAGGAAAATGCAGACAATACTTTTTTTTTTCATACCAGGGATTGAACCCAAGGGCACTTTACCACTGAGCTAAATTCTCAGCCCTTCTTATTTTTATATTTTGAGACACAGCCTCGCTAAGTTGTTGAGGCTGGTTTTGAACTTGCAATCCTCCTGACTCAGCCTCCCAAGTCACTGGGATTACAGGTGTGCACTACCACACCCAGTACAACAATACATGATGTTTTTTATTGTTATTTCTATCACCAACAATACTGTGTTCATATATTATCTCAACAAATACCATTTTTTCAACTGCTCCAGAAAAATACAGAGAAAAAAGTTTCATTATTGACATATTACTAATAACCAAGATTAGGAAAGAATTTATCTTACATAATAACAATATTTAAGACTTTTTTCTTTTTCCAAGAAGGTATTTACTGAAAAGCAACTTATTCACTTAAAGTACAAATAAAATCAGACTATATCTAGAAAGGAGCTAACTAAAAAGAACTGATTCAAAAACCTTTGCCACTTGCTCCTCAAGGCATTAAGGTCCAAGATATACAAAGAGCTCAAAAAACCTAATACCAAAAAAAAAAAAAAAAAAAAAAAAAACCCAATTAATAAGTGGGCAAAAGAACTAAAAAGGCACTTCTCAAGAGAAGAAATATGACCAAACAAATATATGAAAAAATGTTCAACATCTCTAGCAAATAGAAAAATGCAAAGTAAAATCACACTGCAACTTCATCTGACTCCAGTCAGAATACAAGTAACAATAAATGTTGTTGAGGATGTGGGGAAGGGATACACTCATACATGGTTAGTGGGACTGCAAATGAGTACAACCACTCAGGAGAGCAGTACAGAAAGTCCTCAGAAAACTAGCAGTAGAACCACATGCCCCAGCTAACCCACTCCTCACTATATATCCAAAGGATTTAAAATCAGCATGCTACACTCTACAGTGATACAGACACATCAACATTTATAGCTGCAGAATTCACAATCGTTAAGCTATGGAACCAATCCAGATGCCCCTCAACAGATGAATGGATAAAGAAAATGTGGTATATATACACAATGGAGTATTACTCACCTATAAAGGAGAACAACTTTATGGCATTTGTTGGAAAATGAATGGTACTGGGGACTATAATACTAAGTAAAATAAGTCAGTCCCCCCCAAAAAAATCGAAGGTCAAATGTTTTCTCTGATATATAGGAGCTAATCCATAATTGGTGGCGGGGGAATAAAAAAAAGAAGTAAGATCAGAGGAGTAAACAAAGGGCAATGAAAGGGAGGGAGGAGGGATGGGATAAGGAAAAATTGGTGGAATGAATCTGACTTAGTTTTACTATGTACATATATGAATACACCACAAAGAACCTCACCATCATTTACATCCAGACACTAATTAAAAAAAAAAGAAAAGAAAAACTATAATAACAAAAAGATCAACAGAAGCCAGGTGCAGTGGTGTATACCTATAATGCCAGCAGCTCAGGAGGCTGAGACAGTAGAATCACAAGTTCAAGGCCAGGCTCAGCAACCTAGTGACACCCTATGCAACTTAATGAGAACCTATCTTAAAAATAACAAATAAAAAAGGCAAGGGTGTAATTCAAGGGTTAGGCACTCTGGGTTCAATCCCCAGTACCAAAAAAAAAAAAAGAAAAAGAAAAATCAATGAAGTAGAGGAAAGGGAAATACTAGGGACTGAATTAGAACAAATATTCCATGCTTTTATAATCATGTCACAATATCTTAATGTCATATGCTAAAATACATATATATACACATATATATATATATAATATTTACCAAAAAATAGGGCTTGAGAAAAAGTACTAATATTCAAAGTAAGGACTACAATTATAACTTCCCCCCCCCCTTTGGGTTCTGGAAATCAAACCCAGGGCTTCAAGTATGCTAAGCATATGCTCTATCAATGAGCTACATACTCAGTCACAAATTTTATTATAGCTTTTCCATATCATTCTCCTTTATTAATAAAATAAATAATTTTAAAACACTTCTCTACACAAATTATCTTATAGTGCTTACAACCATACTGTGAGGTAGAGAAAGGCAGATACTATATTTATTTTCAAATAAGTTCACAAAAATGCAGGTGATAATCATCTGCCTGGGGTAAATAGGCAGTAAATATTATAATGCTATTTTAGGAAGAAATTCTTCAAACCAAAATTGAACCAAACAACAAGAGGTTCTTCCAAGAAATTTATTTGACTAAAACACAAAATACTGAAAAGTATATTAAAATAATACTGAAAAAATCTAAAGGAATAAATTAAGAATGGTAGAGAGAAGGAAAATGTTAAATTTAATTTCCCCTAGCACTTCACCTAATGCTTTCAAGAGTACAGTTCAATATTACCTTACCATCACAAATTCTAATTCAGTCAATCTAACTTGTCATAAATACAGAAGAAAGCTATAAAAATAGAGGACACTATCAGTAAACACTCTCCCTGACTCAGAATTATACAGGCAAACAAGTATCATCAGATACCAGAAGAAAACTAATATCACCAAAAAAGAATCACAATAAACAAACTGAAAGTTACTCAAAGTGGAGGAAAATCTCCAAAATAAAACTTAATGAGCCCAGCATGGTGACTCAGTTGTGGAGCCTGAGACAGGAGGATCACAAGTTTAAAGCCAGCCTCAGCAACTCAGTGAGGCTCTAAGCAACTCAGTGAGACCTTGTCTTCAAATAAAATATTAAAAATGGCTGGGGATGTGGCTCAGTGGTTAAGCACCCCAGGGTTCAATCCCTAGTACCAATAAATAAATAAACAAACACATACATACATAAATACATACATATATACATATATAAATAAAAATAAAAAATAAAACCTAATGAGTATCCTAAGATTAAAGATGATAGCTGTTATAAACACAGGTGACTATGAAGTGCAAGGAGTTCCCAGATACATAAATAGCTGAAATCAATAATTTAATAGGGATAGAAGAAACAGTCAAGGAAATTGTCCAGAGCAAAAGTTTCTTTCTTTAAAAAGAAAAAAATTAAAACATGGAAAATCAAAATTTCAAAATAATAGAATGATTCAAATCTCAGAAAATAAATAAGTAAATAAATACAGACACTATACAAGGGAAGAAATTAAAAAAGATATAAAAGATTTCCCAGAACAAAGAAACTTCATATTCAAAGGTTCCACCAAATTTTTTACAGGATGAATAAAATAAGGACATATTCCTTAAATTTCCCAATTCCAATGATGAAAAGGCATCAGAGAACATAAACAGATTACCTACCTAGAGATAAAACTTCTTATTAGTAAAACTGGCCATTGAATGCAACCTTCAAAATTCTGAAAGAAAGTAACTTTAAACTTGAATTGCACACCCAATCAAGGTCTGTATCAGGTGTGAAAGCAAAAAGGATGTTTTCAAACATTTTGCTAAAAAGCACTCACACACAGTCCTTCTGAAAAATTAATTCAGAAGGACCTCTAGAAAAATAAACCCAAAACAAAAAGACATGAGGTTCAAGAAAGCAAAGAACTTAATGGAGAAATAAATTAAATAATGTGACATTAACTGAGCATGATATCCAGAAAAGTCAATTCATATTAGAACTTCAATGAATAGTATGATTAAAAAGCTAACTAAACAAATTATTATGATGAAGTCATGCACTCTTCTACCAAAAAGGGGAAAATATGGCAATTAGAAAGTCAAGGAAAAAAGTGTTATGGTTCAAACTAGAAGCAAAACTAAATTTAGAAAGGCACAATTTTGAGTACCAAGAGAGTATAAGAAACCCCTTCTTTCTCTAGGATCCTATCGTACCACTTTTTTAACAATATGTATTATTTACATAATTGTATTATTTACTACTTTTCACAATCAATGAATATAACTATAGTAAATCTTGACAAAATATATGTCATAGTTGAATTGAGAAAGAAATATGAGGAATTCAAGGGAAAGATGTTCAAGGGTTCCTAATTTTTCACAACTTGTAAAGTGTAAATTTAGACATAATATCTAAATATTTTCTAAAATGGTCCAACAGCTTGACATTTAACCACAGTCAACAAAAATTTAAAAGGGGGTGAACAGGTGTAATAGGTATTAAAAGTTCTTCATTTTTCAGACTGAAAACACACAAGATTATGTAAGAATGGTTAGCCACAAATAAAGTTCAATGTATTATGTACCAATTAGGATAATGATCAGGAGAAGAACTGTAAAAAGTTTAAAATGATTACCTCTGAGAAGAAAAACTAAATGAAAGAGGTAGAAGGATCTTCACTTTTCAATCTACATCCTTCAGTACTATTCGAAATCTCGTGTTTATATAACTATTCTCAAAATAAACAGACACACACACCACAGAATCCCACTTCTCGGACCAGTGCAGAAAAAACAGTAAGAAATTCTTATTCATTTTTTTCTATATTCCAAGCACTAAATATGAACCTTGTATAAGTTAGTTCAGACAAGATGCAATTAATTAAATAGACTCAAGAACCACCCTAAACCCTTAAAAAACATACATACATAGTAACAGATTTACATTTGTGTTAGGATTGTCAAATACATCATATTCATTATCTCATTTAATCTTCACAACATAAATTTTAGAGGTAAGCAAAACTTTAAAAGGTTTGTTATTTGCCACCCCCTAAAAACAAGGTATGAAAATTAATATAATAAAAATCTTATATATTTTTTTAATTTTAAAATAAAAAATTTTAAAACTTTCATAAAGCACTAAAATCTGAAAATCTGAAAATGCTTTCCAAATTTATGAGAATAACAGTAAAGAAAATTTTAAGAACAAATGGTCAGCCACTTCGGAAAACAGTTTGGCAGTTTTTATAAAGTTAAACACATACTTCTTACAAACACACACTTACTTACCATATGACTCAGCACTCTCATTTCTAGTTTACTGCACAAGACAAATGAGAACATCATACAAAGACATGCATTCAAATATTCATAAGCAGCTATATCATAACAGACAAAAACTAGAAAAAGCCAAAATGTCCATCAACTTAAACATGTTACAGATAAAGAGTGATATTTCCAACCTTGGAATACTACTCAACAGTAAAAAAGAACAAACTAATAATATTTACAATAAAATCTTGAAAGTAGTCTGTCATGTGAAAGAAAACACAAAAAACTGCATGATTCCATTTAATCAAAATTCTAGAAAAGCAAAATCATAGTAAGAAAGCAGATTAGTGGTTGCCAGGGTTGAGGGAATGAATGAGAATTATTAACTACAAAAGGACATGAAGGAACTTTTTAGGGTGATAGATATGTTCTACATCTTGAATGTCTGTTACACTACATTTGCCAAACTTACCAAAGTGTAACTTAAAATTGTTTAATTTTATTGTATTGAAAATCATCTTAATACAGCTGATTTAAAAGTTCAATAATATATAATCACATTTAACTATTGACAATGGCTTTTCAGCATAGGTATTAACTACATATTCAAAGAATATGAAAATCAGTATTTAAAAGGTATCTTTAACCAGAAAACAGGCATACAAGAACAAAAAAGTCCTAAGAATGGAACAGTCCTCATCCTACTCAACTTAGCCATGTGGGTAAACAGTAGTTGATTAGCACCCAATCTAAACTCTACATTTCTAGTACACAATGACTACATAAGCAGGTAATCTCACAGATAATAAACTAGGCTTTACATGAGAGTTCTTTAATAATAAAAATAGTAATGTACTCTTCACCTAGAGTGAACAGTAAATACAAAAAATAAATGAAAAATAAAAATATAAAATTAAAAAGTAAAATTTAAAGAAAACGTCTCTCATTTGGCCTTTTACCTCAGGACTTTACAAATCTAACTTATGGGACTGTTTATCCCATGAGTTTGTTGGTGACCCCTTCCTGTGCCACCATCCAAATTGGTTTAATGAATACTTTTATTTGTATATTTACATGTCATTAAATAATGTAAGAAAGACCTTACCTACATATTAAATGACTTTAAAGCTATCTGTGGCCACCACAGAAAAATAAAGCACTAATATACATGCACATAATGTACCAGAAAGTTAAATCTAGTTTTATAACTAGACTATAAATTATCAAAGTCAAGAATTACAAAGAAATCCCTAAATAAGAAGCAAAATCCTTACATACATATCATTTCTCTCTTACTAGACAGAGCATGTCACAGTTTGCTTTAACAGTTTCAGGGAAAAAAAATCAACTTCCAAGACACCACTCACTGTTTAGCATGCTTACCAACCATATCATTTTCGATTCTGTTCAGCACTTACCCCTCTTCTGAACCCAACCTTCTTTCACAATGGTAACATCGCTCATGATGGCTCCCCTCTGAGCCCCAAACTTGGAGAAATGGTACTTTGTGGTATCAGCTTTAGGGTTTGGATTCTCTGCTGCTGCTGCCCTTCCCACTCTCTAGTGATGACTCAGCCTGGAAGGAAGTATTGAAGAAAGAATTTCTTTTTTTTTCCATTCTTGCAACTCACATAGCAATAACAAACAACTAATTCTTTGTAAATGTCTTCAACTGGCCTGACCTCACATAAAAGTCTAGCTCTTCAAACTGGAAAGCTTATTTAAATATTTCTATAATGAATGCACTTCTCTGGTCTTATGACAGATTTCAAATGATAGTGAAACTTCCAAATCTAAGAGGTTACAATAAAATACATCTTAAGAAAAACACTGTCACACCTGTACAAACACATAACATAGAAAATTTATGATGTGTCTGAGGTGAAGAAGGGAGAAAATGAAAGTTAAGTGGCTTAAATCTGTTAATTCCAGAAAATTAAGGCAAACAATCATGAATTTTTTTTGTTTTGTTTTGTTTTTTGTTTTTTTGGGTGCTGGGGATCGAACCCAGGGCCTTATGCTTGCAAGGCAAGCACTCTACTGACTGAGTTATCTCCCCAGCCCCATGAATATTTTTAATTGCTGTACTTTAAGAAAATACAATGTGCCAAGAAACCAACATTTATATATATGTGTGTTCTTATTCTGCCTAATTCTAAGAAATATTTTAGAGGGATTACAATGAGTACATAATATAAATCATTTGTTTTTTAAAGAACACGGAGAAAGTGAAACAAGAGGATATGAAAGTAACAAAAACTTGAGTATTCAAGATGTACCAAAGCATTGTTATTGGTGCTTACATTTATCATTCTCGATAATCTCCACAAAAACCCTCTTATGGTACTATTAACTACATTTCATGATGGGGAAACTGAGGTTGACAAGGATTAAAAAGCTTTCTGGAGTTCAACAGATCTACTAAGTGATGGGAGTCAAGATGTGAACACAAGCTGACTGACTTCAGAGTTTGTGTTCTTTTTAAATATATTTTTAGATGTTGCTAGACCTTTATTTTATTCACTTATTCATTTGTGGGGCTGAGAATTGAACCTAGTACCTCACACATGCTAGGCAAGCGCTCTACCACTGAGCCACAATCCCAGTCTAGAGTATGCATTTTTAACTGAAAACTACATAGCCTTAAAATTAAAAAAAAAAAATCAGGAGTAAAAGTCTTTATGTTTATGAAAGATGAGCCACAAATTTAAGGAAACTGCAAAGGGAATACAATAGGTTTAAATATTTACAATTAAAAAAAGAAAAGTTGCCTAGAAGGAATATAATGCCTCCAAGGACAAAATCAGAAATTCATTCCATGGGTCTTCATAAGATACCAAACAATGAAATAATTAAAGTCCTTAAAAACATCCTTATATATAGTGATGAGTTTACAGGACTATTTCTTATTATCCTTTCAAACTAAAAAGGAGTTAAAGGACAAAACTGAGTTAGAGCATTTCCACATTTCCAAAGAAATGGTTCAAGCACACTGATGTTTATAGTGGTTCAAGAACAAAAGTATAAATCTTAGATAACAAGCAAAATGAATGTTCAGACTATATAACCATACTATTCTGCTAACTTGGGTTTTGATAAACAGAACATAGTAGTTAAGTTTAAGATGAGCTCCCTAACTAGTTACAGGTTTTTCTCCACTGCAAATTAAGTGCTGAGCCAAATCATTTAGCAATCAAGACTCAAGACTAAACATCCTCTGAACTGCCTGACTAGCCTAACAAAGGCTCTACAGCTTAACAGAAGACAACTTCTTGTGCCATGGTACTGAAGGCAATACCTACAGGTAAGACAAGGACTACTCAAAATCATCATAGGTATCTGCTCTTGTAGAGTCAAAAAAGGTATTACAATGTAGGTTTATTTTCCCAAAATATGTTTAATAGAATACTACATTACAGAAATTCTGGAAAATAAAAAAGAAGTTGGTCAAATAAGTTTAGGAAATTCTACAAACCACATCCTTCTCAAAATATCACTATCAACATATTAAACGTTCTAAATAAATATGTATAACTTCTTTACTCCAGCAAAGCCTAAATTGAATACCACTATACAAAATGTTCACCTAATTCAAGACAAGACCCATTTACCACTAAAAAAGGCACCTCCCCCCCAAAAAAAATCTCCAGCAAGGAATCCAATCATTATTTTGACTGCCTTAACACCCTAAAGAACCCAATGTGGCTACCTGGTTACATAATACAGTGCTAGGTAACTGAAAGGATTAACTCATTATACTACATAAATAATAAGCTAAATACTGGGGACACTCCAGCAAAATGATGTCTCCAAAAGAGTTGTACTCTGGTCTTTGGCAGTACTTGTAGCAAGGGTTCCCACATCTAAGACCATTCTTTGTGACTATAAAATTGTATAATCTGAGTTAAAGACAATTTCACATCTTATTCTTGACAGTGAAAGTAGACAAGAGATCAGGGAAATAATTATTAATAACAAAAAATGCATATCCAATAAACATACTTCCTATTAAAATAATCTACATTATGATATCCTTATAAAGAATACAAAAAAGTATTTTCAAAATTAATTATTTTAAGTGGACATTTTATAATCAGAATCCTAAAGCTGGAGAGATTTGTACTTTACAGCTGAAGAAAGGGAAACCATTTATATAATGTGATTTGCCCAAGCTCACACAGCCACTATATGGGAGTACCAAGAGCAGAAAACCAGCTAGGCATGGTGGCAGAACGCCTGTAATCCCATTGGCTCAGAAGGCTGAGGCAGGGGGATCCAGAGTTCAAAGCAGCCTCAGAAACGGGAGGTATTAAGCAACTCAGTGATATCCTGTCTCTCAATAAAACACAAAATAGGGCTGGGGATGTGGCTCAGTAGCTGAGTGCCCCTGAGCTCAATCCCTGGTACCAAAAAAAAAAAAGTAGACAACCAACCATACATACGCTTTTTCCACTGGCATGGACTCTGCTTCTTCAAAACAGTACACTGCAAAACCCAGATCAACCTAAATTGACAAATTTTGTTTGTAATGAAGTAGTTTCTAAAAACTAATTTTTTAGATGTTTTTTATTAGTGCTTATGAGATTTAAGCTGCTAAAAATGTACATTAAATATTCAATCTTCATCACCAAGCATTAGAGAGATGGCTTTATCCATTTGCATCTAAACTGTTAACCAAATTTGGTCCATAATCATAATATTCAGCTTTAAAAATTGCTTCTGGATATTTATTGGCTAAAATAATACCTTCTTTAAACATAACTTAAAAGATGAACATAACTTAAAAGATGTCATAGGTCCCACTACTATGATCAATAGGTCAGAAATAAATCCTTTCACATATAAAAACAATGCTACTGACTCAATAAGCAATAAAATATGCTCTCACCACAAGTCATCTGTCCTTTCATGTTACTAAAAACACTAGCCTATAAGATGAGCTGGAACTTTGTCATCTGTTTCCTAGGGTACAGCAAACTTCAACTCCTTCCTACACACCTGATTTCTATAGAAATGTGTTCTATCCAGTGAGTTAGACAAAATTGGTTATTGTTCTTTTCAAGTCTATTGCATTAAACATTTTACTGTGGATAATCTAATTTTTCCTATTATAAAATTCACATAAAATTCACAGCAGATTCAATATAGAATTGATACAAAGCATTTACATTACAGGTATCTTCATTCAGGACTATCTGGAGAATTGAATAATAATTATTATATTTGAATATTTATAATGTACAAAACAGTTCACATTTTTAATTTCACTTAATCACAACAGAAATTAGTAAAGCGATTTGACAATGTCAAGGACTTAGATTTTCAACAACTATGGAAAAAATGAAATAAGTGAAAGAATGAACAAAAAGGCTGTTTTAGATAAATAATTAAAAACAGAGGCTAGCTAGGCATAGTGGTGCACACCTGTAATTCCAGAGACTCAGGAGGTTGAGACAGGATCAGGAGTTCAAGGCCAGCCTCAGCAACTTACTGAAGCCCTAACCAACTTAGTGAGACCATGTGTCAAAATAAAAAATTAAAAGAACTGGGGATGTGGTTCAGTGGTTAAGTGCCTCTGGGTTCAATTCCCATTACCCAAAAAAAAAAAAAAAAAAAAAAAAAAAAGAAAAGAAAATTCCACAGTTTAAGCAAATAAATACTGCAAATCAACAGAGAGAATGGTATTATGCTATCTTAAAAACAAAACTGAATTCAAAACATCATGGAATTTTAATATGAATTTACACTATTTACATCTATGTAAATAATTCAAATTATAATATTTTCTCCTATCCATTAAAGTATGTTTCCTGCGAGATGAGCTGGTATCAGAATGAACCCAACTACCATGAATAACTATAAAGCTCTAACAAAATAAAAATAAAAATAAACAAAAAAGATGAGCTGGAACCTTGCCATCTGTTTTCTAGGTTAGAACAAACTTCACTTCTCTCCTACAATCCTAACTTTTGTAGAAATGTGTTCTATCCAATGAGTCATAAAAGATAATTTTGAATTTTTCTTTTAAGCCTATTGCATTTAAGCCTATGCCTAGTCCATTAATTGCAAGGACTAGAACATATTAAAATTGTTCTCTTTTACTTGACATTTTTTGGACAATTTTTGTTTTGATCATCAAGCTTCAACTCCAAACAAAATAAAAATCAATACTACCCAAAAATTATCATGGGAAAAAAAAAAAAGGAAAGAACAGCATATTTGCTTAGTGATATTTAAAATATTTTAAAGAATATGTTTACATATAGCAATCAACCATGCAGTTAAGCAATAAACTTCAACCATGTTTTAGAATATGATTCACTCAAAAAATGTAATATACATTTACTCAAATATATATTGATTTTTCTACTCTGTGACAAGAATGATATTGAGTTAAGGTAATTATTTAAATATTTTCCAAACCTACAATAAAATTTGGCATCAAAGAGCTTTCACTTATATCATCTCATCTGATTCTACAAATAATCTGTGCAGTAGCTAATGCATCCACTAATGAATCTAAGAAAACTGTGACCAATAATGCTGACATTATTTCCCCTCAGTTATCATAACAAGCTAGTAACACAAGTAACAGAAGTGACTACCTGCAAGTGAGGTCACCTGTCAGTTTAGTATACTTTCTACCCATTAACAACATATGAACTCTCAAACATACATAATTAACATCTGCAGATAGTTCTGAACAATTTTTATATCACATCATCTTCCAAAAATCCAAGAAAGCAAAACATTTTAAACTACATGAAAAATTTAATAACTGAAGTATCACAAATAACACAAGACTAAAAGTAAGTTGACATACAGTTAAAAGGTCCCCCAGCAATTCTCTTTCATACAAATAAGAACAAACTTCATAGGATACTAATTTCCTATATGTTAATTTCTAAGTTAACTTTCAGAATAAAATCAGTAGCTTTCTTTAAAGTATAATTCTTCAACTTTGGCTATAATACTGTGTGGAATGTACTTATTCCTATCACAGTTTCTATATACTATATATATGGTAACCAAACTCAATAAGGACAACTAATGTTCAAATACCATGAAATATGCTATTTTTAAATACAAATGATGGTCAAGGATATCCACAATATAATTCTATGTTTTTTTCTGATTTCCAGAAGTAGGTGAAATTAATATATGCCATAATACATGAGGATATCAAACGTCTAATTCTAAGATAGTCTTTTCCTTTTGAGTTGTTACCTATTAAAAAAAACATCATATTCAGCCAGATGCCTGGTGGCACATGCCTGTAATCCCATAAAAACAGGATCACAAGAGTTTGAGGCCGGTCTCAGCAATTTTGTAAGGTTCTAAGTAGCTTAGTAAGACCCTGCCTCAAAATAAAAAAATAAATAAATTAAGGGCTGGGCTGGGGGAGTAGCTCAGTGATAAAGGACCCGAGTTCAATACCTAGTACAAAACAAAACAAACAAAACAAAACACAGTATCACATTCAAAAGTGAGTTACATAAACCATATATTATATTTTGGATTTGTTTCCTCAGAGTACAATAACACACTTTGTGGAATTTTCTTAAAGCCCTCTGTCTTCCAGAAATTCAGATTATGATGGTAAAATACCTGAATAGATCTAACTTTCAGACATAATTATCAGTTCTTTCAAAATGTCACTTCTTAAAGACTATAACTTCATAAACTCTAAAATACATCTACAAAACTATGAAGCATTTTCTCCTTTTTAGGGCATTTGAGTGAGTGCCATTTTAACCAATACATCCATTATTAAATTATCAGCTTGTGCCTAGGTGATTTATTTATATTCTAATTTGAAACAATTAGGAAAATGCTCATCAGATTCCTCTGCTTCATGAACTAAACCACTAAACAAGCTACTGAGCCAGGTGCTGTGGCACACACCTGTAAACCCGCTACTCAGGAGGCTGAGGCAGGAAGATCCCAAATTTGAAGCCAGTTTGGGCAACTCAGAGATGCCTGTCTGAAAATAAAAACCTAAAAAGGGCTGGTGATGTAGCTCAATGATAGAATGCCCCTGAGTTCAATCCCCAGTTCCACAAAAAATAAATAAATAAAAAATAAACAAGCTTTTGATAAATTATCCTCCCCCCATTTCTCATATAAAAAGTGTTGCTTGTCTCTGTGTGAAGGCACCTTGATAACACAGGTTGAGAACTACTAAAAGAACTTTAGTTATAGCTGGCCATATATTTCTAACATACATGTAAAATCATTCTAAAATCTGATTTGGAGACCATCCTAATCATAAAATAAAATCTATATATACACATTAATACAATTAATCTATGCTCCAGTAAATGCCAAGAATCATCTTTACAACTTTACCCCAGGTTAAACTGAGAGTTAACCACTGAAGTCTGATATCCTAAAACAAAGTCCCATCACAATGGCACATTAGACAGAGCACTGGACTAGCCAAGAAACTTGGTTCCCTGTTCCCAACTCTGCCCCACCCACAGTAATGCTGTATAAGGTCCCTTTAATTCTTTAATTTCCTTAATAATGAAGTGTTGCATTAGATGAGCTCTAAATAGCTTTATAATTCTTCCAAAACTAATATCTAATTTCTCAAAATTTGCTAAAAATCTACTTCATCATAAGTGACAGTATCATGATTATATATAGTCCTGTCCTCAAAAGTTGAATAAATAATTGGGAAGATAAAGCATCAAACAGCAATTCAGACAAAATTTGGTCTAAATTCCATTATTGGCAAAACACTATTTTCCTTTCCTCTCATCCAACAGCCACACAAATATGGTCAGAGGCTTTCTTAATATAGGGGAGAAAAAAAAAATATCATTTGAACATTCTGTTTTCTTTCAGTAAATCTATTTTCTCTGAAAATTAGCAAAATATACTTACTTAGAAATGTGAAATATCTGTGTTTGGTGATAAATATAAGCAAAGTATTGAAAAGAAGCAAAACTAAAAAAAAAAAGGACCTATAGTTCAAGAAGAATATATTAAATGTATTCACCAAATACTATTTGTAGATTACCTGGCAGGAGAAATGAGTTTACATCTAATTTGATGAAAGACTACAAGGCTACAATAAAATATGTAAGCAGTAGAGGCATTCAATTTGGCATTTAAAACAACTGAAATGAAAAAGAATGTTAATGGGTCAGTCAACACACATTTTTTTAAACTATATTAACTTGATTCTGTGAAACTTACTGTACATCATTCAAATTTAACACTGTAAGTGTGAACTCAAAAAGCTAAAGAAAAAGTGATCCAGAATCAGGAAAATTAGAACAGATTTTTATGCCACAATAAGTATTTTTCTCACATGAAAATCACTTTCAAGAATGCAACAAGGGTTGCTGTGAAGACAAAGTGAATTAATCCATGAAATGTACAGATAGCAGTGCCTGGCACATGACAAATACCCACCAAATACTGGCTAGTATTAAACGGAAATTGAATCCAGACCATGACAAAACATATGTTAACATCAGAAAATTCAGGCTACCCTTCCAGAAAAGGGTATGCTGTGTGAAACCAGGATTTTTAGAATACTAATACACATACTGAAATCTGGAGTTAAGGAATAATTTTAAATGATTTAAATATTTTAACACAAATCTACAGAAATCACGTGTACTAATTTCATATTATCTTAAAAATGCAAGCCAAAGTTCAAGATTGATTTGGTCAAAGCAAAATGAAAATGGTTTTCCTCTTCTTGCATGTTGTTGTCTCGATCGAAATGGTTTTAAATTATTTAATGCTTCGAACTTACTCATACTTTAAAAACCAGCTCCTATCAAATCATGGTAAAGATCCAATTAACATATTGTAAACAGCAGTTGCTTAATCATTTCAAGGACAAATTCCTGAACTAACAGGTATATCAACCAAGCAAAGTGTAACTACCTATCTTCACAAAAATATGCAGTTTAAAAGCTAAACTTCCACAAAAACAATTCATAAAACAGGTTCCTCTTTTTAAAGAAGCCCCAATGGTTGGAAATTTTCATGTTTAAATCAAAAGCTAGAGTTTAAAAAAATCTTAAATTTTTCCTTTGCACAGACTTCATTTCCCATAAGTTTAACCAACACTTTTTTAAGATTTGCAATGATTCTGAAAACAAATTCTTTCTCACCATAGCAATCTTCTGAATGAAATGTAAATATTTAAAGTTTTTACTCAAACCAGCCCCCAGCACACAGTCCACTCTAGTAATTTGTTAAACGAATAAAACCTTAAACTATTTCACAACTGTAAAATACATAACCAAAAAATCCAAAGCAGACCTTTAAATGTTCTGACATACACAACAACTATGGATCAATGTCAAGATTATTAAGCTAAAAATTAACTTTAAGTTGGAAGACAATTCACTAATCATTAAAGAAAGGCTAAGCATGGAAGACAAAAATGAATATAATTAGCAGTGTCAAATTTTTTGCATAATTAGCATGTACTTTTTAATTTTAAAATATTGTAGGAAAACATAGTATAGAAAATACACAATACAACTGAAAACTAATCACTACCTGCAGTTCATCTAAATTCCAATGTTGTTTCATTCACATAATGTATGCTTCCCCTGATTTTAAAATTTGAAACTCAAACCAAAGATATTGGGGCAAACCAAAGATGTTGGGGTCAACCCAAGTATGAAAAACAAAAAGATCTTCAAAGGCAGTCAGGCTTATATCTTGACAAAGAAAACAGTTACATTATGTCTTCCCTATAATTGTATATTCAGTCGGATGTTAAGGAAAAACTAGAAATTTATGAAGTAGCCACTTTCTAATAAAAAAATTCACTTTAGTCAACCACCTCCTAAATATACATATTCACTTATACATATTTTTCAAATGATACTCATTATAAAAACGAATCTTCATTTCTTAAATCATTTTTATTGAACTATTCCACCTTTAGTTTTTCCAACTTTTTCCTAAGTAAACATATATAATGAGTTTCTACTCAAAACAAAATGCGGTGGTTGTCTGGAGATTTATGGTTCTAATATAGAACACATGTCTAAGGAGATGATTAGAAGGTAATCATCAATGTATTAACTATGAATGAAAAGGCACATATCCTGTAGCTTCAAAAGTTTCTAAAAAGAATGTGAATATTTTATTAGTGCTAGAAATTATTATAAATGCATAGGTTTCATTGTCGAGTTTCTGTTTGGAAAGTATCAATTACAACCCATTGGATTTTCAACCAAAATACCTCCCTGGCAAAATGAGTTTTATTCTTATAACATTTTTTGATGGAGAAATGTGAGCATCCTAGCTTTGGACTTATGGGTAAGCATTTCCTCTGCTTTCAGAGGATAAACAACCAGTAAATAAAAGCACTGGAAAAAACCTAGCCCCAGAGTTTCAGTATCTCTAGCCTAACCATAGATTCCCCGGAAATCCCAAACAAGGGGTGACCCCGCCTCAGCGTCAGGGTTATCACAGCAACCAGCGAGGCTTCAAGTTTGGGCTCAGAAGGGCCCCACCAGCATCATGGCTGATGCAGACCGATGCGCAGGAGGAGGTGGTGGACGAGGAAGAGGCTGGTTTGTTTACTTGCAGCCAGAGCCGCCGCCGCCGCCGCCGCCGCCGCCGCCGCCGCCGCCAGCAGCGACAGCATCAGTGTATCAGCCAAACCCAGCATCTTCCGCACATTTCTATTCTTAGCACACAACTCCCAAGCGTATCAAAACCCCACTACTATTAAAAACAGAGACAAGTACGTTACCCACCTCCCACACCCACACCCACCCACACACACACACACACACAAACACACACACACACCATCAGCGCCGTCTTTTCCTGCGCGCCTGCGGCGGAGTAGGGTGGGAGAGGAAGGGGACCCCGGGGGACGCCGGTGCATCCTTGCCTTCACCCCACCCTATGCGCACAGACCGCCCCAGCGCCAGGGCACGCGGCAGACAGCCCCCTCCCCCCAAACCCAAACACACTGACACCCGGCGCTACGTGTTATATAACCTCACCGCCGCCCCCGGCCAAGCGGGCGCCCCCTCCCCACGCCCCGCGGCCCGGACTGGGAGGGCCGAAGGGAAGGAGCGAGAGTTGCGCAGAGACAGGAGGCGCCGGGCCGGGGCAGCCCAGACACAGACAGTACCGCTAGGCCGGGAACACCCCTCCCCCGACCCCCTGCGCACCACCGCCCCCCAGCTTCCCCCGGAAAGTAAGGGGGTGTCGGTGTCATCCGCGCCGAGCATCCCCCGGCCTCCACACCCACACCCAAAGCGTCGGGTGACCCAGCCCCCGCCCACGCCCCCGGCGCGGTGACAACCCAGACACCCCCGCCTCACGCTACCCGGCCGCCACCCCCCGCCCGTGGCCGGCAGTGAGAAGGAACCCGGCCTGTGGGCCCGCGGGAGTGGAGGGGGGCAAGAGTGGGGGGCGGTGGCTGTTACCTGCAAAGGCGGCGGCGGCGGCCCCGCAGCTGTTCGGGCGGTGGCGGATGATGGAGCTGGGGGGGGGCGGGGGGAGGAGAGGGGGCGACTCGGGGGTCCCCCCTCCCTCCTCCACCCCTCCTGTCCTCCCCCCACCCCGCAGAGCTTCTGGCCCCCTGGAGCCCGGTGCGGCCGGCGGGAGGGCAGGCGAAGGGCTGTAGGGGAGGGAGGGAGGGAGCCGGCCGGGCCGGGCGGCGGAGCTGGAGCGGGTGGCGGCGGCGGCGGGAGGAGGCGGGAGGAGGGCGGGCGGCGGGGGGGGGGAGGAGGAGGCGGAGACTCTACATGGGAATCGGATATCGGCTACAAATTCAATTCATCACCAGAAAACACCGCTGGGCGGGGGCCGGGTCGCGCCGGCGGGGAGGCTACAGGCGGAGGCTCTGGGTCCCTGGGCGCGACCCGCACGGGGCTGGGGTCTGCGGCCTCGTCCGCAGGGCCGCGCCGCGCCTAAGGGACCCTGCCGCCACCTCCCCGCCCCCTCCTTCCTCCCTCGCGGGGCCGCAGTCGATCGGTTTTCGCCGCCGCCGCGGGGCTTGTTGTTGACTTTGAGGAAAACTCCTGACGTCAGGGGCTGGCTCTCGGCGACTGGCGGGAGCGGCTTCCCCGCGTCCCCGGCACTGCCCGCCGCCTCCCTACCGGGCCCTCGTCCTCAGGCTTCCCCGTGCCCCCCAAACCCGCGGCGCGCCCCCTCTCCTCTCGCGAGATCATCCCCCCCAGCCAGCCAGCGCCGCGAGCGGGGGCAGTCATTCCCGAGCGGGAAGTTCTGGGTTTCCCCGCGCCCGCGTGGCTCTCGGCCGACACCCGAGGACCGGCTGCAGAGGCTCCCCTCGCGCCGGCGTTCTTCCCATGCCCATCAGCCGTGGCTAGGGCGTGCGCAACCGGGCCTAGGAGTCTCAGTGGCTTCTTAGGGAGGTTGGGCCTGGCGCCAGGCCGAACCTGGAAGCCCCCTGGTGGGCGGGGCCCGACGGGGTGGGGGAGACCTGACGCGGGGGAATGGACCCCACCCCCTGCACTCTGGGAATGGGGTCTCCGGATCTGTCCCGGATGCCAAACTGGTATGACTGTCCTAGCAGATATTACCAAGAATAACTTTCCGGAAAAAAAAATTTACCACACGTTGTATACAGGTTGTAGTTGAATCTTAATTCGCTCTTAAAATCACTAGGAAGGGTTTCTTAGGGATATTTGTTTCATTGACTTCTAGGCAGCTATTACATTTACTAGGAAGATACCATTTCTTTTAAAGTTCATTGCCTAAGGATATGTGCAGTGGAGACACTGATTTTGAAAATGGTCATACATCATACTCCAGAAAGTTATGAAAGAAGTTTACTTTTTCTGAGACCGTGTTTCATCCTTTCCGGAAATACCTGCCACATAATTGACTATCTGGTTCTATCCTTGTTAAGGTATCCATGATTTTCTCCCACTGCAAAATTCTTGTTAATGTCTTTGGTTTCTTTTTGTCGAAGAGCTTCTCCGACTCTGAACTTCCTTCTACTCCCTGTCCATTCTTTTATACTAAATCCCTGGATATTTATATGGTGAGTTGTATTCGAACATCTAGGACACAAATTTTCTCTTAGGAAATGCATGTCTGTTGGGATTGTGGACCGAACTAGGAAACCTAATAAGAAAGAAAACGTGTTTTCTCCTTTAATAAGTGAAACTTATTTTGCTTGAGCATTCTAGAACAAAATTTGCCATTTTAAGATCAAGTTTTGAACTGGGGATGTAGCTCCGGTAGAGCACTTGCCCAGTATGCGCGATGCCAGTTCTCATCTCTGCCAAAAGAAAGAGAAAAAGAAAAATCCATATCAGAGTAAAGTACTCCATTGTTGCCTTTCCCCTTTTCTCCTATTTCCCAGCAGACCATGAACTGATTAATAAACATAGGCTGAGTCCTAATTCTATTCAATTTATGTATAAAATAAACATGACTTATTCCCATAATTACCAATTCTAATACTCACACTTGGCAAAGTGGTATGGTTGCACTTTTCTTCCCAAATGGGTCTGGTTTTTATTATATTGTAGACCAATCCACTTTTTATTTTTAAGAATATGGTCCCGTATGACACAAGCACTAGAAAGAGTCAAACTCTTAAATATTTAACTGAGAGTTGTATTTGGAATTACTGAATTATTAGATACCTCTTATCAATGAGATTTTCACTTGTTTCCACTTTTAACATCAACGTTGAAGAGAACTAAATATGCTTTATGAGCCAGACTTCCTCAATATATTTTTCCTGGTCCTATCAGATTGTGTTAAATCTTGGGTGGATTGAATCATCTTTAAAATTAAGTGTTGCATGAACTAGAATGGATTGTATGCTCTGGACTTCATGTATTTGAAAAAACTTAGGCTTCTATTTCTGCTGTGTTTTTTGTTTTAGTACTATGGTAATTTCCTAAATCTCTATGATAAAAATTTTATTATAAAATTATTAATTAAAACTATAGCATTATTCTTCTTACACTTCAGCATTATGAATTTGACAGAATCTGCCAATTTTGTATGATGATGCTCTGGTACAAAGCATATACTAGATTTCTCCTCTTCCTTGCCATCACATCCCAATAATGTGGTGTGCAACAGTGTGTTCATCCATGGGAAGAAAATCCTCATGTGTTATTAAGCTAGATTTTCTTAGAGTTAGCATTTCTCAGTAGTAGTTATTTGTTGTAATGAATAAGTTAGATACCAAGAGCTATTTCTTTAGTACTTATACCTTTTCTTGAGAATAATTTAAATTAGAAACACATTTAGAATTTCATGATACCAGGTGTTTCTCTTAATTCAGACTATAATGAAATACCTTAAACCCTGGATCGCTTATGAAATAACAGGTATTTTTTGCTCACAGTTCTGGAGGCTGGAAAGTCCAAAATCAAGACACCGGTAAATTTGGTATCTTTTATCTTGTGAGGGCTCAATTTCCTGTGTCACAGATGGTAACTTCTCACTGTGTCATATGTTGGAAGGAATAAGGGAACTCTCTTTGGTCTCAAAGTCACTAATCTTATTCCTTGAGGGACCCACCATCATGACTTAATTACCTCCCAAAGGCCTTACCTCCTAAAACCATCACCTTAGGATTAGGATCTCAACTTATAAATTGGGGCGGCAGGAGTATAAATATTCAGATCAGATCATCAGATTACAAAATGACTACTTTTCTGTCTTTTATTAAAAAGGATATCTTAGCTGTGTGCAGTTGCGCACACCTATGAATCCCAGTGGCTCGGGAGACTGAGGCAGGAGGATCACAAATTCAAAACCAGCCTCAGCAACCTAGCAAGGCCCCTAAGCAATTCAGCAAGACCCTGTCTCTAAATAAAATATTAAAAAGCTGGGGATGTGGTTCAGTGGTTAAGCGCCCCTTAATTCAATCCCCTTTATTGGAAAAAAAAAAGGGGGGGGGATATCTTGTCCTAAGATAGAATGTGGCAAACAGCACAGAATAAGTATTGAATAAGTTAATGAATGGACAAATATGTGCACTATATGTAGTTTGTGTAATATTTTCCTCTTGAGATGCAAAATGGTTTATTGAAAAGCATATAATATGCTTTGGAGATTTGCAGATTTGAGTTCAGATACTCTCTGTGTTGTGTTCTTTCCAGCAACTTGCTTAATTTTTCTAAGACTTTAATTTCCTCATTTGAGAAATGGCAGTTTCAACTGCTTCAACAACTTATGTGAAATATTAGTGCCCAAAACATAGTAAGTGGTCAGCAAGCTAAAATTCCTTTACCATAAATGTGAATATATTCATATTAATGTAATTCTGACTGCTACAACAAACACAAAAATCTGTATGATCACATATCAATAGAAGTACATTCACATCATACTTGTAACGTTCTGGACGACAGGCAAGTCTCCACTGAGCATTTGTTCATGGCCACAAGTTTTTTCCACATTAGAGTTCTGATGTGTTCAACAGGTAATCACAACATAAGTTGATAGAAAAGTGAAGCATGGAACATGGCTCAAGGGAGGTTTTATGTACATCACTTCTATCCACATTCCACTAGTAAGAAATCTCCCACGCCATCATAATACAAGGCATACCACAAAATGGAGCCTGGCTCAGAAAGAAAAAGAAAAGATTCAAGGAAGAGTCATCCAGTTTCTGCCATGGTTGGTTTCTGAAATAACCATGTTGCATCATTAGTGAATATCCTAGAGTATTAATAGAGAAATTTCCACAAGAGCATAACTTAAATAAAGGTATGAATAATATGTTATGGACTGAATATTTGTGTCTTTCCAACGTTTACATATTGAAATCTTAATGATCAATGTGATGATATTAGGAGATGGAGCATTTGTGAGGTAGCTAGCTCATTAGGATAGAGCCCTTGTGACTGGAATTAATACCATTTAAGAAAAGACACAGAACTTACATCTTTTATCTCTACTCTCCACCATGACAGAATACAATAAAAAGATGACTGTCTACAGACCAGGAAGCAACCCTTCACCAGCCAGTAGGTGAGCCAGGGACTTGATCTTAGAATTCCCATCCTCCAGCACTATGAGAAATAAATTTCTGTTGATTAAGCTACCAGTCTGTAGGATTTTTGTTACAGTAACATTAACTAAGCCATAATAGAAGAATCCATTGCAGTAGTTATCTGTACTAATTGTCTTCTCTTTTGTATGGATGTTTTTCTTAAAGCATAGGTCAAATGCTTTGTAGGAACATGAACATTCCTGAGGACAGGATATATCACTAACCTGGTGTCATGTGAAACAGATACATAAAGAAAGCCCTGTGGAAACCTCCCTTTTAATTTGTAGTCAGTTTTTTTCTCTGCTATGCTACTGGAATATGAAGAAATTTTTTTCATTTATATTTTCACTCTCTAACTTAGACAACTGAGTCTATTTGCAACTTAAACCATCCCTAGGCATTATAATTTATATTTCAAGATGCTTGAGTCACAGAAAGTTACTGACCACAATTAAACAACTGCTGATGGAGCTTAGAGCTAGAGTTCATGTTCTAACTCCAAAGCAAAAAGCATACTAATTATTGTTCCTGATTGTGTAGGAGACCCATGGTTTGCAATAAAACTAATACATATACAGTGTAATTCCAAAACCTCATTTAGGTATATATATTTTTCTTTCTGAAATGGAACAACATTTCTAGCTGTTTCAGAGTCCGCTCTGTTGGGATTGAACTTTCCAACACAACAACTAGCAATGAAATAGTATCTTTCCAAACTTCACCTCAGTAACTCAACTCTTTGTTATCTCATGTAAATACTTTCCTGGCCCACCTGTTCCAGAAAGTTTCCCATCCATTAAAAAAAACAAATTCTTCTACCAATAATCAACTGGAAAGTTTCAAGTCCTTTTTTTTTTTTTTTTAAATCCATAAGAAGACTTTCAGTTTTTGATTCTTTACTTTCTCATTAAATAATACTGGTTTGTTTCTTTTGGTAGAAAGAAATTCAGTATCAGAATTTTTCTGTTGACATTTAGTTATTAGACAGAACTATGGCTGTTTTAAATTGCAAACAGTGTCTCAATTCAATAATAATATTTTAACCAAAACTCTGAATTTGGTTTGCAACTCAATTCTTCTCTAGACTAAAAGGCTAAGAGGGGAAAGCAGATAGGCTCAGTTTCTCTTTTTCTCTCTTATTCTCTTCCACCCCAAAGTCAGTCTGTGGGTAAAGGACAAAACAGTTCTCATCCAGCGGGTACCATTGCTAGCCAGCTTTGCAATCTCAAACTGGCTTGCAGGACTGGCTACACGATTTGCAGGTCCTGGTACAAAATGAAAATGCCAAGGTTCTTATTGGAGAAGAATTAAAAATTTCAAAACAGTGACAACGAAACATTAAACCAAGTGCAGGAGGACCCTGTACATTGCATGTTCATAAAACCACTAGTGTGTGCTTAAGGCTTGTTATCCAGAGGTTCATTGGAGTTTTGCTCCTGGCTCCTCTACCTATAATCCCTGTGACATTGGTGATCAACCTTTTCTTTCAGCTATCTGCTCCTGATCATTCCTCAGCTTCCACTTCCTCAACTTATCAGAGTTCTTTTGACCCCTGGCAGAAGGTCCTATGCAGGATTCAAAATAGTTCCAGGTGGGTTCTCTCTCTTCCATGGAACTATATCAGAGCCACAAGAAACAATTAATCTTTGCGCCAGCATCCATTCTCTCCCTCTTGGTTCTGAATGGATGCAGCTGGGCAGCCTATTTCCCAATTTCCTGAATGGAAGTCATATCCCAATCTGTGGAATCCTTGCAGTGGACACATTTTGTGCTTTCTACACAATGCCGTGGAAGTCCGTGAAGGCCCCCAAGCATTTGCTGAAGAAGTATCTTCCACCTCCTTTCCACAGGAAATGGAGAGACGGTGAACATAACTCTCCTCAGTATAATCCCATCATGGATCTCCTCTCTCTGGAATTGTCTCCACTATTTTATATTTTAAAATGGAGCAGTTGGGTCATAAACTAGGTTTTGCACTATTTTCTTCATAATAGTGATCTAACTTGAAATTTCATTTTTTCATATCTTGAGATCTCAGTTGAAACTTAAGTTTTAAATTTCTATTAAAAAGCATATTCTTGGGGGTGGGGTTGTACTTCAGTGATAGAGTGCTTGCCTAGCACATGTGAGGCACTGGGTTCGATCCTTAGCACCACATAAAAATAAATAAACAAAATGAAGGTATTGTGTCCACCTACAACTAAAAATATTTTTAAAAAATATTCTCTCTGCAGCATATTTATTTTCTCTGTTTCTTATTTGAGTTTGTGCTCATATGTATGAAAAAATTATCAACTACTACTGAATAAAATATATTTAGGTTAACAGGTGTTCAAGGCACAAAATTAATTAAAATAGTATCTTTTCTATGTATTTCTGTTTGACAAATATGTGTGAACAAATTGCTTTTTCATACATTATTACCTACGTTAATATTATTAAATATTTTTGGAGCTTCTTGCCCTTGGTTAATTCCTGAAATTTTTGTCTTAAAAGACTTAAAGTTGAACACGATGAAATTTGATCTCTGAAGATCCTATGATATGGATGCCACAAAATGAGGAATAAAATATAGAAATACACTTGTTAGGTGTTTTAGTCAGACTTGTCATCACTATGACCAAAAGACCTGGCAAGAACAAAGTAGAGGAGGAAAATTTATTTTGGCCCACAGATTCAGAGGTTTGGTTCATGGTCAGCAAACTCTACAAGGTGAGGCAGAATGCCAAGGTGAAAGGGCATGACTGAGGAAAGCCACTCAGAGAATGGTCGGAAGCAGAGAGTGCTCCACTCCTCAGGGACAAACTATAAAGCCCAAAGGCATGCCCCCAGTGACCTACTTCCTCCAGCCCATCCTACTTGCCTACAGTTACCACCCAGTTAATCCATAGCAGAGAATTAATCTACTAATTAGGTTAAAGCACTCATAATCCAATAGTTACACCTCTGAAACTTGTATTGTCTCACACATGAGCTTTTGGAGGGCACCTCATATCTTAGCCATGAAAGTAGGAGAGTTGGTCACTTGGGCAAAGGTTATATTGAGCCATTAAAACCTCTAGATACAAGCATGAATCATAAGTTGCTTTAAAAAAAAATAGTGTAAGACTACCTTGACCTCCTTTTAATGTTTGTTATTACCAAAGAGAAGTTACCATCCTTTGTTCTATATTTAGGTATTTTTTAAAAAATCAGAAAATCTTTGAACTTCAATGTCTAATTTAAAGTCCATAACTTTCTCTTGCTCCATCCGAAGTGCTACTGTGAATCTTGATGTAGTATACAAGGATCAGAGAACTTGAGTTTACTAAACCTACCTCATGCTTCCTCACATAAGGTCCCTTTTCGCCTTTTCAACTTCTGAAAAGTTACTTTCCTATAGTAGATAGCTGTTTACTTCTTGCAAATATCTGAGAATGTCCTTGAGTTAATGACATCTAGAAAGCTTATTTATGAGCAGAAGCTTCTTTCAGTAATCCACAAGGGACAATTTAGAAAGGGTGAGGAAAAGGGCAAAGTCTCCCACTTTTGTTATTCATCACGTACCTTCTCCCTGATGACGAGTTGCCATATCTTTTTCTTAAATCCCCAGTTAGGGTTTCATAAAACTTACTTGCTCTGTTAGTCAACTTTTCATTGTTGTGACCAAAATACCCAATAGAAACAACTTAGAGGAAAAGTTTAGAAACAACTTAGAGGAAAAGTTTAGTTGTGGTTCATGGTTTCAAAGGTCTCACAGTCCACAGAGGGTCCATTGCTCTGGGTGCAAAGTGAGGCAGCACATCTTGGCTGAAGGGTGTGGTGGAAAAACTGCTCCATTAATGGCAGCCAGGTGGCAGCAGGTGAAGGGGCTGAAGGAAGATGAACCCTACCAGGGCACACCCCCAGTGACCCACCATTACCAGCCATACTGCTAACAATTTGCCTACAGTTACCACCTAGTTAGTCCAAACTAGGATAGATTAGGTTTCAGCTCTCAAAATCCAGTCATTTTACCTCTGAACATTCCTGCAGTAACAGGAGCATTTGGGGGACACTTCATATCCAAACCATAACGCTTGCATATTGACCTAATGAAATGTTTTTAAATCTCAGACCACAAGGTTCACATGTTAATATTCACTCTAACTTAATTTCATAAATACTTATTCACCCTCTACACAAAGGTCTAGAGAGCTACAATATGGAGCGTATTCAAGATGCTCCATCTATGTGGAATACCAACATAAATAAGTAATTCTAATACAATACAAGTGTTACAATAGAAATATGTATAGAGGTGATAAGAACAAACTATGGGGAACAATTAAGAGTGGGTTGACACAGAATGAACTGGTCACCTAAAGAGAGACTATGACATTTAAATTGAGCATTCGAATGAGGACAGAAGTTGATCAGGCCCCCAAAAAGTCAAGAATAAGTAACATTAGAGATTCCCAAGAAAAGAAAATAGGTTTGGGGGAGTTTTCATTGACTTGAAGACATTTGAATTGGAGAATAAGAGGAAAAAAGAAACTACATAAATGTAGAGTCAGTAGAAAGGGAAAAGGGCTTCCAGAATAATTTATGTCATAGGACCCAGTGATCAGATGACATGCTAAGGGGTAGGAAAAGGAGGAATGAAGGATGATACACAGAATACTCCTTTGCTATCATTGTGAGGACGCATGGAGAAAGAGAGAGAGAGAGAGAGAGAGAGAGAGAGAGTGTGTGTGTGTGTATGTGTGTAGGACCATGTTATTTAATGCTGTTACTGTTAACAGACAAGATTATGAACTGAAAAGAGAAAGTGAGCCATTTTGTTAAAATGGAAGTATGATTGAGACTTCCAGGTAGATATAGTAATTACTATAATATGAATCTTAAGTATCCCCCAATAACCATGTCCATGGGAGGTGGTGGACCTTCAGGAGGTGGGGCCTACTGGGAAGTGCTTAGGTCACTAGGGGCATGCCCTAGAAGGGGATTGTGGAACCTCCAATCCCATCTTCTATGTTTCCTTTCCTGGACACTATGATAGTGGTTTTGCTCCACCAAGGTCTCCTGCTAAGATATCCTGCCTCACCCTAAGCAAGAGGACCACTCAATCAATCACAGACTAAAATCTCTAAAACTGTCAGGATCAGTATTTTTATATGTTTATGATCAGAAGTTTGCACACTTGCCAGAAGGTTGGTTAACAGTAATAAACACAATAGTTGACATGACAAAGTGCTCACCCTGTACCAAATACTCTAAGACCTCTACCAGAATTACCCAGTTTAACATCAGAGGCATTTCGGGATTGAAATTATGGAGGTCTACTACAAGACTTGGTCTGAAAAGAGAAGCCTGCATTAGTGTGGCGTAAGTGGCACCAAGCAACACACAAAGCCTTGAGAAGCACTAACCCTAGAGGGCAAAAGGGAAGAAGAGAAACTGGAGTCATGAAAGTCAAGGTAGGAGAGAGTCATGAAAACTGGAGTCATAAAAGTCAAGGTAGGAGAGAGTTTCGAAAAGAGGGCAGTGTGAATGCTACAAGGAGGTCAAATAAAAGATTAATACTGATAAGTGTTAAATTATTGGCTTCCTATATTGAAGTAATCTCATGGTATAATGCAGCTGAAACCTTCAATGAACTGAGAGAGAAAATAGCAAATGAGGAAAAGCAGATAGTGGAGAGATGTGGGGAGGAACTGATATTTATTGAAATATACATGGAGACAAATTCTGTGCCAGCACTTTGCTTATGCATAGGAGGACAATACAGACGGTCCCTGACTTATGATTTTTCTCGACTTTATGATGGTGTGAAAACAATACACATTTAGTAGAAACCATACTTGGAATTTTGAATTTTGATCTTTTCCCAGCCAAAGAGACATGCAGTACAACATTCTCATGCCATGCTGGGCAGGGCAGTGGCAGTGAACCACAGCTTCCAGTCAGCTGACACAGGGTCCACAACCAACACTCTACAGTGTATTCTGTGTTGCTAAGCTAGGACATTCAGTCAGATTTTTTTCAATGCGCTTTTGACTTACAGTATTTTTTCAACTTGTGATGAGTATATTTGGATGTAGTCCCATCCTAAGGCCCAGCACAACCTGGGCTACAACACAAGACTTCTGTGTGACCAGGGTTTCTAAGTCTGCACACATCTGTAGACAGGCTTTTGAGATTCCCATGCTCTACTCTATTAGAGAATCAGCATCATAATGCCAGTAAACCACCACATGGGGACAAAGGGACTGAGACAGCTCAGATGTAATTTTCAAGGACTAAAATCCAAAGGGCAATTGGGATGACTTACATCTCAAAGAACACCAGACAATCAAGACCAATAGTCTCTGTGTCCAGATGAATTGCTACCATGTGGGCTATTCTTCCAACTGCTTTCCCTCCAAAACATCATTAAAACCCTAAGTGGAAAGGAAGTTTTGCACCACCCAGCAAAGTGGAGGCTCAAAATAGAAATGAAATTGAATTCTAGAAACAATGTTACATTTCCCACATTCCTGAATTTGGGAAATTAATTCATGCCCGTTGTATCTTTTCTATTTAATTCTCATTACAACTTCATAAAATAAGAATTACCATTCCCACATTACAGATGATGAAATGAGTTCAGAGAGGTTAAGGAACCAGGCTAGCAAGTGACAAAACCAGAAACCCCCACCAAGGTTTGTCTTCCATTGCAGCTGGTGTTCTTTACATTTTGCTCTTGGAAAAACTTTAGCAGAGAAGAGGAGTGATAGTCAACAGGGATCCAAGGTAATGAAACTTTTGTTATTATTATTAACAATGAGAGAAATTAGATAATATAAATGGGAAAAGGGAAGGAGCTCATCATTTATCTTGGAATGAAGGAAAAAGCAGATCGTTTATCAGGGAATGATTCGTAAGAATATGGGGGAAAAATAAACAAAGGGATAAACTTTGAAAGGAAGGTGGGTACTGCTCCAAGGTAAGAGTAAATGTAAGAGCTGAGGATGTACACACTGACAGAGCACTTGAGTAGCATGCACCAGAGCCTGGTTCCATCGCCAGCACCACAAAAAAAAAAAAAAGGTTAATGAAGATTTGCATAGTTAAAATGCAGTTAGTAGACAGTGGGAGAAATTTGACAGTGATCATGCTTCATGGCTTGAAGGAGGAAGGGACCAGTGACAATGCCTGTTGGACACATGCAGGATGAAGGCTGGCCCATAATGCCTTACCTTTTACTTCCTTGAACACAAGTGATATATGCCTTGCATTTCAGTTCTTTCAACATATTAGTGGATGCTGCTGTCGCTGCCCAGATCTACAATCCCCTCCTTTCAGGACTAAAGAAGGCATTTCTCCAGCTGCTGGGAATGTTGGTTGCCGATAGCTCTTAATTAAGTCTCTTTTCCAGGAATCACCCTCTACCAAGAAAGCCACTTTACAGCAACAGATTGCATTCTCATCCCAACAACAGTACAGTCTAAAGAGAAAGTTCCAACCCCCTGCCTCAGTTCAGGATGAGACTATAGGTCTGTATGTACCCCCACCCTGCCCCACCCACCTCCAGTGAGCCAGCTAAGGCCTTTGTTGTGATGTACCTTATTTTTCCATCCATCTAATCCTGCTTACTTTTCTCCTCTATTTATCTTGAAAACACTCCCCACAAATTTTCTGTAGGCTAAGCTCCATCTCACAGTGTCTCACTGGGAATCCAACAGGAGAAAACATGTAACCCCACAGAAAAGTGCCAGTTCCTTGGGAAATTAGTCAACACTGTAGAAAGGAAACCAAAGTTCAATAAATGGACAACTCTGGTGGAACAACCTGATCTGATTGGTGCGCTTGATAGGCAAGTACCTGGGCACTCTACCCATTCTGGGGTTTTCCCCATTTGAAGGACAAGTTGACCCATATTCTATGCTTGTACCAAGAAGTCTATCCCTTGAGAGTGGCCTGTTCTATCATGAAGTTAGCTAGACAAACTCACTTATCTGCAGGCACACATGCACAGTCTCTGTTCTAGCTTTTATTAACATAAAGCTGACATTTTCTTCTTCAGTGCCCCTTTTTGTATTGTATTTCTCAACTGGGATCCACATTCACACAGGAGAAAGAGGGGATTTATTTTACCCTCTGCAACCTTTGTTCTTGTATTCTTGGAAGGGTAGGAAAACATTATTTAGAATTTGGGTATTTTTTTTAGGGTTAGAAATGGCAAGTAAAGAGTATCAAGGAATGTAAAAATATGATGTGGCGTATAAAGAAATATATGATAGTTTCAACATTTAGAAAATGTCCATGAACTCTGGTCCTATATGCAAAGCAGTTCCTGCCTGAGAAGGAATGAATCACAGACAGAAACTACCCAGGCTCCCAGTCATTAGATTTAAATTATTGTTCCTTTATTCTCCAAATTTTTGGCTTAATTCAAAAGATTCATAAAGAACCAAAAGTGTTGGCTCTGTTACAAGAAGAACTGCATCAGCGTTTTGCTAAAATCAGTTTTACCATTAACTTAATTACATTTTATTACCAAAAGATAAGTATGCTAAATGAATCCTCATATCAAAACATCTATTATAGGTTTGCAGAAATGACGGTAAGGATGACATTATTTTTATTAATGTCTATTTTAAAATTACTTTAATTTGACCTCATTTTATACCCAAATTACCCTTTGAAATAATGTTTCAGGCTTAGTCCCAATTTAAGGATGGCTCTGAAATTTTTCTGTATTAAGAAACTAAATAATAAAACAAACTAAATTGGTTTGTTTTGAAAATAAACAGGAGGGAAAAAATTTACGTCTTAGACCAGTCGAATGCTGTAGGTGTTACCTTTCACAGATTTTACATTCATAATTCTACTTCTGGTATTCATTTTTTTTTTTAACCAGAAGTAATAAGGTTTCAGAAGCTAGAAAACATGTATTTGGCTTTTCTCATCTGTTTGGGTCAAAGTCAGAATTTTTAAGGTGTCATTAAGAATCAATGGAATTAATTCATCTATCATTTGTTGCTTGGTTATCAATAATTTTATCATCGGTTTCCTCTAATGCATGCAGATTTCATATAAAAGGGAAGCTATGAAACTGTAACTTTTCACCTTTTAAAATAAGACGGTGTAGTGCAGGAAATGGGAGGAGACAGAGGGGCCTTTGACTTCCACATTCCACTATAATGTTCTCTGGCATGTCTGAGGTGAAGGATGTTTGAGATAACAGGGTGGCCCAGCTCACAGAGGTGATGATGGGTTCGCGCTGAGCTATCGACACTCATACCTAAGGCCTCTTGTGATCAATGACACTCCATTTGGAGACGACTGACTGGGGTTAATGGTGCAATCTGTGGCTTTGGAACAGAATTCTTCTCTATGTGAAACTAATTGGCCCATATGGGGATTAAACTGTAACAGTGTCCTCATTTGTCAACCCATCTACTGAGCATTGACTCTGGTTGTGTTTAAGGACTGTCTCAGATTCAATCAATGTCTTTTCAAATCATACTAGCATAACTTCAGAAAGAGGAAGAGGCAATTTTTTATCAACCCAAATCGCTGAAAAAAAAGTCATTATAAATTAAATAATGAATATTCTATTGCCAATTATTCTTAAATGAATATCCCTGTGATGTGGGAAACAACAGGAGGCTGGTCTGTTCCCATTAAGCACCTTATTCCACTGAAAATTCTGGAATTGCTTCCAAAATTGTAAAACATACCTTCAGACCCCCAGTCCTGACTGCCCAGACACTATTTGGAGGATTACCATCTTAACTTCCCAGTTCTTTCTCAAAACACCAGATTAAAACTGGGACTGGATCTTCTTTCCCTCACTTCATCTTTCTCTGTTTCTATGTTCACCAGAAGTCTTTCTTTAATCTTCACCCCAGAGTATATTTTCAAATCCATTTACCAAGTACACGATTAATGCCCTGATTTTCAGAAAAAAAAAAAAAAGGTCAAAATATTATGTTTGCCACAAAATAGAAGACCATTCTTTAGTTCAGACTTATAGGACAGATCTCGATAATACAACAGAATTAGTCAGGCTTGGTGGTGTAACCTATAATCCCAGCAACTTGGGAGGCTGAGGCAGGAAGATCTCAAGTTTGAGGCCAGTCACTGCAATTTAGCATGACCCTGTCTCAAAGAAAGGAGGGGACTTGGGATTTAGTTCAGTGGTAAAGTGACCTTGAGAGTCAATCTCCAGTACTTCAAAAAAAAGCTAAACTAAAACAAACAAGCGAGCAAACAAAAACCCCCAAATGCAATATAATTGAAATTCAAGACTTCTTTTTATATTAACTTTTGTTTTCCCTTTTAATTTTTCATGATTAACACAATACCTTTCTCCAGTTCAATCAGTCTAAAATTGTCAGTAAAGTGTGCTGTGGTGGAGCCTACAGTATAGTGGAAATGAAAGGATTAAATAGGAGGGGTTGTGGTTGTAGTTCAGTGGTGGGATGCTTGCCTAGCCCGTGTGAGGCACTGGGTTTGATTCTCAGCACCACATAAAAATTAATAAATAAAATGAAAGTACTGTGTCCACCTACAACTAAAAATATTTTAAAAAAAGATTAAATAGGAGATGTATCATGATAAGGGTGACATGGTGACCACATTTATATTCAAAAGAAAAGCATTTTCTTCACCTAAATCCCCAGTTAGAAGACATTTGTTTTCCTATAAGAAAAAATTTTTAAAGAAGTGATCTTTGAGCAGTTACAGGTATGGGGAGTGTGTCCCACAAATAGTAATAAAGACTCAAATGTATGAAAGTGAGAAGCTTAGTGATGTAGCTCAGAGGTAGAACAGGAACTTTTCATGGTAAAGGAAACTGCTTACTTAATGAGCCAGGAAATAAACAAACAAAACCAAACAAACAAAACAAAAAAAGAGTACAGGAAGTACAGGAAGGGGCTAGGATCTCATAATCCCCTTCATGTCCCTTA